>NW_027480711.1:0-373640 GCF_051401765.1 Calliopsis andreniformis | reverse complement strand
ATGATAATAACCATAATAGACTTGGAAACAACCCTAATAACCATTATAATAGCCATAATAACCATAATAACCATTATAGCTCTATTAATCTGACTGATGATCATAACTACCATACTATCGACCATTATAATCATAGTAATCGTCATAATAACCACAACAATCATAAAAATCATAATAATAATCATAATTACCATAGCAACAATCATAATAGCCGTAATAATCATAGTAATAGTTATACTAACCGTAATAGTCATAACATCGTAATAATAAACAGAATGATCATAGAAATTACCTAATAATCGCTATTACAGCCATAATAATCGTAATAGTCGTAATCGCCATAAGAATCTCAGTGATTATCATAATATTCGTCATAATCGTACTAAGAAACATAATAATCATAATAATCATGATAATAACAATAGTAGACATGTAAACAGCCATAACAAACATTCTAATAGCCATAATAACCATAATAATCATAATAGCTATAGTAATCTGTATGATGATCATAGTAACCATGCTATCAACCAATATAATCATAGTAATCGTCATGATAGTCACAACAATCATGACAATCATAATTATAATCATAATTATCATAGCAACAATCATAATAGCCGTGATAATCATAGTAATCGTTATACTAACTGTAATAATCATAACATCGTTATAATATACAGAATAATCAGGGAAATAACCTAATAATCGTTATTACAGCCATAATAATCTTAATAGCCATAATAACCAGAATAATAATAATAATGGTCATAATAATCCACACAATCATACTAAAAAACATCATAATCATAATAATCGTGATAATAACCATAATAGACTTGGAAACAACCCTAATAACCATTATAACAGCCATAATAACCATAATAACCATAATAGCTATAGTAATCTGTATGATGATCATAGTAACAATGCTATCAACCAATATAATCATAGTAATCGTCATGATAACCACAACAATCATGACAATCATAATTATAATCATAATTATCATAGCAACAATCATAATAGCCGTGATAATCATAGTAATCGTTACACTGACCGTAATAATCATAACATCGTTATAGTATACAGAATAATCATGCAAATAATCTAATAATCGTTATTACAGCCATAATAATCTTAATAACCATAATAACCAGAATAATAATAGTAATGATCATAATAACCCTCACAGTAATACTAAGCAACATTATAATCATAATAATCATTATAATAAACATAATAGACTTGGAAACGATCATAATAACCAATATAATAGACATAATAACCATAATAATCTTAATAGCCATAGTAATCCGAATGATGACCATAATAACCATGCTATCAACCATTATAATCATAGTAATCGTCATAATACCCACAACAATCATAACAATCATAGCAACAATCATAATAGCCGTAATAATCGTAGTAATCGTTATACTAACTGTAATAATGATAACATCGTTATAATATACAGAATAATCATGGAAATAACCTAATACTCGTTATTACAACCATAATAATCTTAATAGCCATTATAACCAGAATAATCGTAACAATGATCATAATAATTCTCACAATCATACTAGGAAACATAATAATCATAATAATCATGATAATAACCATAATAGACTTGGAAACAACCCTAATAACCATTATAATAGCCATAATAACCATAATAACCATTATAGCTATATTAATCTGACTGATGATCATAACTACCATACTATCAACCATTATAATCATAGTAATCGTCATAATAACCACAACAGTCATAAAAATCATAATAATAATCATAATTACCATAGCAACAATCATAATAGCCGTAATAATCATAGTAATAGTTATACTAACCGTAATAGTCATAACATCGTAATAATAAACAGAATGATCAGGAAAAAAACCTAATAATGGTTATTATAGCCATAATAATCGTAATAGTCGTAATCACCATAAGAATGTCATTGATGATCATAGCATTCGTCATAATCATGCTCAGAAACATAATAATCATAATAATCATGATAATAACCATAATAGACTTGGAAACAGCCACAATAACCATTATAATAGTCATAACAACCGTAATAATCATAATAGTTATAGTAATCTGAATGATGATCATAATAACCATGCTATCAACCATTATAATCATAGTAATCGTCATAATACCCACAACAATCGTAACAATCATAGCAACAATCATAATAGCCGTAATAATCATAGTAATCGTTATACTAACAGTAATAATCTTAACATCGTTATAATATACAGAATAATCATGGAAATAACCTAATACTCGTTATTACAACCATAATAATCTTAATAGCCATTATAACCAGAATAATCGTAATAATGATCATAATAATTCTCACAATCATACTAGGAAACATAATAATCATAATAATCATGATAATAACCATAATAGACTTGGAAACAACCCTAATAACCATTATAATAGCCATAATAACCATAATAACCATTATAGCTATATTAATCTGACTGATGATCATAACTACCATACTATCAACCATTATAATCATAGTAATCGTCATAATAACCACAACAATCATAAAAATCATAATAATAATCATAATTACCATAGCAACAATCATAATAGCCGTAATAATCATAGTAATAGTTATACTAACCGTAATAGTCATAACATCGTAATAATAAACAGAATGATCATAGAAATTACCTAATAATCGTTATTATTGCCATAATAATCGTAATTGTCGTAATCACCATAAGAATGTCATTGATGATCATAGTATTCGTCATAATCATGCTAAGAAATATAATAATCATAATAATCATGATAATAACCATAATAGACTTGGAAACAGCCATAATAACCATTATATTAGCCATAACAACCATAATAATCTTAACAGCCATAGTAATCCGAATGATGACCATAATAACCATGCTATCAACCATTATAATCATAGTAATCGTCATGATAACCACGACAATCATAACAATCATAGGAATAATCATAATTATCATAGCAACAATCATAATAGGTCGTAATAATCATAGTAATAGTTATACTAACCGTAATAGTCATAACATCGTAATAATAAACAGAATGATCATAGAAATTACCTAATAATCGTTATTATTGCCATAATAATCGTAATAGTCGTAATCACCATAAGAATGTCATTGATGATCATAGTATTCGTCATAATCATGCTAAGAAACATAATAATCATAATAATCATGATAATAACCATAATAGACTTGGAAACAGCCATAATAACCATTATATTAGCCATAACAACCATAATAATCATAATAGTTATACTAATCTGAATGATGATCATAATTACCATGCTATCAACAATTATAATCATAGTAATCGTCATAAACCCCACAACAAACATAACAATCATAATAATAATGATAATAAACATGACAATAACCATAATAAACTTGGAAACAACCATAATAACCATTATAATAGCCATGATAACCGTATTAATCATAATAGCTATAGTAATCTGAATGATGATCATGATTTCTATTCCATCAACCATTATAATCATAGTAACCCTCATAATAACCACAACAATCATAACAATCATAATAATAATCATAATAATCATAGCACAATCATAATAGCCGTAATAGTCATAGTAATAGTTATACTAACTGTAATAATCATAACATCGTAATAATAAACAGAATAATCAAGGAAATAACCTAATAATCGTTATTACAGACATAATAATCTAAACAACCATAATAACCAGAATTATCATAATAATGATCATAATAATCCTCACAATCATACTAGGAAACATAATAATCATAATAATCATGATAATAACCATAATAGACTTGGAAACAACCCTAATAACCATTATAATAGCCATAATAACCATAATAACCATTATAGCTCTATTAATCTGACTGATGATCATAACTACCATACTATCGACCATTATAATCATAGTAATCGTCATAATAACCACAACAATCATAAAAATCATAATAATAATCATAATTACCATAGCAACAATCATAATAGCCGTAATAATCATAGTAATAGTTATACTAACCGTAATAGTCATAACATCGTAATAATAAACAGAATGATCATAGAAATTACCTAATAATCGCTATTACAGCCATAATAATCGTAATAGTCGTAATCGCCATAAGAATCTCAGTGATTATCATAATATTCGTCATAATCGTACTAAGAAACATAATAATCATAATAATCATGATAATAACAATAGTAGACATGTAAACAACCATAACAAACATTCTAATAGCCATAATAACCATAATAATCATAATAGCTATAGTAATCTGTATGATGATCATAGTAACCATGCTATCAACCAATATAATCATAGTAATCGTCATGATAGTCACAACAATCATGACAATCATAATTATAATCATAATTATCATAGCAACAATCATAATAGCCGTGATAATCATAGTAATCGTTATACTAACTGTAATAATCATAACATCGTTATAATATACAGAATAATCAGGGAAATAACCTAATAATCGTTATTACAGCCATAATAATCTTAATAGCCATAATAACCAGAATAATAATAATAATGGTCATAATAATCCACACAATCATACTAAAAAACATCATAATCATAATAATCGTGATAATAACCATAATAGACTTGGAAACAACCCTAGTAACCATTATAACAGCCATAATAACCATAATAACCATAATAGCTATAGTAATCTGTATGATGATCATAGTAACAATGCTATCAACCAATATAATCATAGTAATCGTCATGATAACCACAACAATCATGACAATCATAATTATAATCATAATTATCATAGCAACAATCATAATAGCCGTGATAATCATAGTAATCGTTACACTGACCGTAATAATCATAACATCGTTATAGTATACAGAATAATCATGCAAATAATCTAATAATCGTTATTACAGCCATAATAATCTTAATAACCATAATAACCAGAATAATAATAGTAATGATCATAATAACCCTCACAGTAATACTAAGCAACATTATAATCATAATAATCATTATAATAAACATAATAGACTTGGAAACGATCATAATAACCAATATAATAGACATAATAACCATAATAATCTTAATAGCCATAGTAATCCGAATGATGACCATAATAACCATGCTATCAACCATTATAATCATAGTAATCGTCATAATACCCACAACAATCATAACAATCATAGCAACAATCATAATAGCCGTAATAATCGTAGTAATCGTTATACTAACTGTAATAATGATAACATCGTTATAATATACAGAATAATCATGGAAATAACCTAATACTCGTTATTACAACCATAATAATCTTAATAGCCATTATAACCAGAATAATCGTAACAATGATCATAATAATTCTCACAATCATACTAGGAAACATAATAATCATAATAATCATGATAATAACCATAATAGACTTGGAAACAACCCTAATAACCATTATAATAGCCATAATAACCATAATAACCATTATAGCTATATTAATCTGACTGATGATCATAACTACCATACTATCAACCATTATAATCATGGTAATCGTCATAATAACCACAACGGTCATAACAATCATACTAATAGTCATAATAATCATAGCAACAATCATAATAGACGTAATAATCATAGTAATAGTTATACTAACTGTAATAATCATAACATTGTAATAATAAACAGATTAATCATGGAAATAACCTAATAACCGTTATTATAGCCATAATAATCGTAATAGTCGTAATCGCCATAAGAATCTCAGTGATTATCATAATACTCGTCATAATCGTACTAAGAAACATAATAATCATAACAATCATGATAATAGCCATAATAGACATGGAAACAACCATAATAACCATTATATTAGCCATAACCACCATAATAATCATAATAGTTATAGTAATCTGAATGATGATCATAATTACCATGCTATCAACAATTATAATCATAGTAATCGTCATAATACCCACAACAAACATAACAATCATAATAATAATGATAATAAACATGACAATAACCATAATAAACGTGGAAACAACCATAATAGCCATTATAATAGCCCTGATAATGATATTCATCATAATAGCTATAGTAATCTGAATGATGATCATGATTACCATGCTATCAACCAGTATAATCATAGTAATCGTCATAATAACCACAACAATCATAACAATCATAAGAATAATCATAATAATCATAGCAACAGTCAGAATAGCCGTAATAGTCATAGTAATTGCTATACTAACTGTAATAATCATAATATCGTAATAATAAACAGAATAATCATGGAAATAACCTAATAATCGTTATTACAGCCATAATAATCGTAATAGTCGTAATCGCCATAAGAATCTCAGTGATTATATTAATATTCGTCATAATCGTACTAAGAAACATAATAATCATAATAATCATGATAATAACCATAATAGACATGGAAACAACCATAACAACCATTATAATAGCCATAATAACCATAATAACCATTATAGCTATATTAATCTGACTGATGATCATAACTACCATACTATCAACCATTATAATCATAGTAATCGTCATAATAACCACAACAATCATAATAATAGTCATAGTAATCATAGGAACAATCATAATAGACGTAATAATCATGGTAATGGTTATACTGACTGTAATTATCATAACATCGTAATGATAAACAGAATAATCATGCAAATAGCCTAATAATCGTTATTACAGCCATATAATTCTTAATAACCATAATAAGCAGAATAACCACAATAATGGTCATAATAATCCTCACAATCATACTAAAAAACATCACAATCACAATAATCATGAAAATAACCATAATAGACTTGGAAACAACCCTAATAACCATTATAATAGCCATAATAACCATAATAACCGTAATAGCTATAATAATCTGACTGATGATCATAACTACCATGCTATCAACAACTATAATCAAAGTAATCGTCATAATAACGACAACAAACATAACAATCATAATAATAATAATAATAATAAACATGGCAATAACCATAATAGACTTGGAAACAACCGTAATAACCATTATAATAGCCATGATAACCATATTAATCATAATAGCTATAGTAATCTGAAAGATGATCATGATTACCATGCTATCAACCATTATAATCATAGTAATCGTCATAATAACCACAAAAATCATAACAATCATAATAATAGTCATAATAATCATAGCAAAAATCATAATAGACGTAATTACAATAGTAATGGTTATACTAACTGTAGCAATCATAAGATTGTAATAATAAACAGAACAATCATGGAAATAGCCTAATAATCGTTATTATAGCCATAATAATCATAATAGTCGTATTCACCATAAGAATCTCAGTGATGATCATAATAATCCTCACAATCATACTAAGAAACATAATAATCCTAATAATCATGATAATAACAATAATAGACTTGGAAACAACCCTAATAACCATTATAACAGCCATAATAACCATAATAACCATAATAGCTATAGTAATCTGACTGATGATCATAATTATCGTGCTATCAACAATTATAATCATAGTAATCGTCATAATAACCACAACAAACATATCAATAATAATAATAATGATAATAAACATGACAATAACCATAATAAACTTGGAAACAACCATACTAACAATTATAATAGCCCTGATAATGATATTCATCATAATAGCTATAGTAATCTGAATGATGATCATGATTACCATGCTATCAACCAATATAATCATAGTAATCGTCATGATAACAACAACAATCATGACAATCATAATTATAATCATAATTATCATAGCAACAATCATAATAGCCGTGATAATCATAGTAATCGTTACACTGACCGTAATAATCATAACATCGTTATAATATACAGAATAATCATGCAAATAACCTAATAATCGTTATTACAGACATAATAATCTTAATAACCATAATAACCAGAATAATAATAGTAATGATCATAATAACCGTCACAGTAATACTAAGCAACATTATAATCATAATAATCATTATAATAAACATAATAGACTTGGAAACGATCATAATAACCAATATAATAGACATAATAACCATAATAATCTTAATAGCCATAGTAATCCGAATGATGACCATAATAACCATGCTATCAACCATTATAATCATAGTAATCGTCATAATACCCACAACAATCATAACAATCATAGCAACAATCATAATAGCCGTAATAATCATAGTAATCGTTATACTAACTGTAATAATCATAACATCGTTATAATATACAGAATAATCATGGAAATAACCTAATACTCGTTATTACAACCATAATAATCTTAATAGCCATTATAACCAGAATAATCGTAACAATGATCATAATAATTCTCACAAGCATACTAGGAAACATAATAATCATAATAATCATGATAATAACCATAATAGACTTGGAAACAACCCTAATAACCATTATAATAGCCATAATAACCATAATAACCATTATAGCTATATTAATCTGACTGATGATCATAACTACCATACTATCAACCATTATAATCATAGGAATCGTCATAATAACCACAACTGTCATAAAAATCATTATAATAATCATAATTACCATAGCAACAATCATAATAGCCGTAATAATCATAGTAATAGTTATACTAACCGTAATAGTCATAACATCGTAATAATAAACAGAATGATCAGGAAAAAAACCTAATAATGGTTATTATAGCCATAATAATCGTAATAGTCGTAATCACCATAAGAATGTCATTGTAAATTATAGTATTCGTCATAATCATGCTCAGAAACATAATAATCATAATAATCATGATAATAACCATAATAGACTTGGAAACAGCCACAATAACCATTATAATAGCCATAACAACCGTAATAATCATAATAGTTGTAGCAATCTGAATGATGATCATAATAACCATGCTATCAACCATTATAATCATAGTAATCGTCATAATACCCACAACAATCATAACAATCATAGCAACAATCATAATAGCCGTAATAATCATAGTAATCGTTATACTAACGGTAATAATCATAACATCGTTATAATATACAGAATAATCATGGAAATAACATAATACTCGTTATTACAACCATAATAATCTTAATAGCCATTATAACCAGAATAATCGTAATAATGATCATAATAATTCTCACAATCATACTAGGAAACATAATAATCATAATAATCATGATAATAACCATAATAGACTTGGAAACAACCCTAATAACCATTATAATAGCCATAATAACCATAATAATCATAACAGCTATAGTAACCTGAATTATGATCATAATTACCATGCTATCAACAATTATAATCATAGTAATCGTCATAAACCCCACAACAAACATAACAATCATAATAATAATGATAATAAACATGACAATAACCATAATAAACTTGGAAACAACCATAATAACCATTATAATAGCCATGATAACCGTATTAATCATAATAGCTATAGTAATCTGAATGATGATCATGATTTCTATGCCATTAACCATTATAATCATAGTAACCCTCATAATAACCACAACAATCATAACAATCATAATAATAATCATAATAATCATAGCACAATCATAATAGCCGCAATAGTCATAGTAGTAGTTATACTAACTGTAATAATCATAACATCGTAATAATAAACAGAATAATCAAGGAAATAACCTAATAATCGTTATTACAGACATAATAATCTAAGCAACCATAATAACCAGAATTATCATAATAATGATCATAATAATCCTCACAATCATACTAATAAACATAATAATCATAATAATCATGATAGTAACCATAATAGACTTGGAAACAACCCTAATAACCATTATAATAGCCATAATAACCATAATAACCATAATAGCTATATTAATCTGACTGATGATCATAATTTCTATGCTATCAATAATTATAATCATAGTAATCGTCATAATACCCACAACAAACATAACAATCATAATAATAATGATAATAAACATGACAATAACCATAATAAACGTGGAAACAACCATAATAGCCATTATAATAGCCCTGATAATGATATTCATCATAATAGCTATAGTAATCTGAATGATGATCATGATTACCATGCTATCAACCAGTATAATCATAGTAATCGTCATAATAACCACAACAATCATAACAATCATAAGAATAATCATAATAATCATAGCAACAGTCAGAATAGCCGTAATAGTCATAGTAATTGCTATACTAACTGTAATAATCATAATATCGTAATAATAAACAGAATAATCATGGAAATAACCTAATAATCGTTATTACAGCCATAATAATCGTAATAGTCGTAATCGCCATAAGAATCTCAGTGATTATCTTAATATTCCTCATAATCGTACTAAGAAACATAATAATCATAATAATCATGATAATAACCATAATAGACTTGGAAACAACCCTAATAACCATTATAACAGCCATAATAACCGTAATAATCATAATAGTTATACTAATCTGAATGATGATCATAATTACCATGCTATCAACAATTATTATCATAGTAATCGTCATAATACCCACAACAAACATAGCAATCATAATAATAATGATAATAAACATGACAATAACCATATAAACTTGGAAACAACCATAATAACCAGTATAATACCCATGATAACCGTATTAATCATAATAGCTGTAGTAATCTGAATGATGATCATGATTAACATGCTATCAACCATTATAATCATAGTAATCGTCATAATAACCACAACAATCTTAACAATCATAATAATAATCATAATAATCATAGCAACAATCATAATAGACGCAATAATTATAGTAATAGTTATACTGACTGTAATAATCATAACATCGTAATAATAAACAGAATAATCATGGAAATAACCTAATAAACGATATTACAGCCATAATAATCTTAATAACCATAATAACCAGAATAATCATCATAATGATCGTAATAATCATCGCAAACATACTATGATACATTATAATCATAATAATCATAATAATAACCTTAATAGACATGGAAACGATCATAATAACCATTATAATAGCCATAATAACCATAGTAATCTTAATAGCCATAGTAATCCGAATGATGACCATAATAACCATGCTATCAACCATTATAATCATAGTAATCGTCATAATACCCACAACAATCATAACAATCATAGCAACAATCATAATAGCCGTAATAATCATAGTAATCGTTATACTAACTGTAATAAACATAACATCGTTATAATATACAGAATAATCATGGAAATAACCTAATACTCGTTATTACAGCCATAATAATCTTAATAGCCATTATAACCAGAATAATCGTAACAATGATCATAATAATTCTCACAATCATACTAGGAAACATAATAATCATAATAATCATGGCAATAACCATAATAGACTTGGAAACAACCGTAATAACCATTATAATAGCCATGATAACCATATTAATCATAATAGCTATAGTAATCTGAATGATGATCATGATTACCATGCTATCAACCATTATAATCATAGTAATCGTCATAATAACCACAAAAATCATAACAATCATAATAATAGTCATAATAATCATAGCAAAATTCATAATAGACGTAATTACCATAGTAATAGTTATACTAACTGTAGCAATCATAACATTGTAATAATAAACAGAATAATCATGGAAATAGCCTAATAATCGTTATTATATCCATAATAATCATAATAGTCGTAATCACCATAAGAATCTCAGTGATGATCATAATAATCCTCACAACCATACTAAGAAACATAATAATCATAATAATCATGATAATAACCATAATAGACTTGGAAACAACCCTAATAACCATTATAACAGCCATAATAGCCGTAATAACCATAATAGCTATAGTAATCTGACTGATGATCATAATTATCGTGCTATCAACAATTAAAATCATAGTAATCGTCATAATAACCACAACAAACATATCAGTCATAATAATAATGATAATAAACATGACAATAACCATAATAAACTTGGAAACAAACATAATAACAATTATAATCGCCCTGATAATGATATTCATCATAATAGCTATAGTAATCTGAATGATGATCATGATTACCATGCTATCAACCAATATAATCATAGTAATCGTCATGATAACCACAACAATCATGACAATCATAATTATAATCATAATTATCATAGCAACAATCATAATAGCCGTAATAATCATAGTAATCGTTATACTAACTGTAATAATCATAACATCGTTATAATATACAGAATAATCATGGAAATAACCTAATACTCGTTATTACAGCCATAATAATCTTAATAGCCATTATAACCAGAATAATCGTAACAATGATCATAATAATTCTCACAATCATACTAGGAAACATAATAATCATAATAATCATGGCAATAACCATAATAGACTTGGAAACAACCGTAATAACCATTATAATAGCCATGATAACCATATTAATCATAATAGCTATAGTAATCTGAATGATGATCATGATTACCATGCTATCAACCATTATAATCATAGTAATCGTCATAATAACCACAAAAATCATAACAATCATAATAATAGTCATAATAATCATAGCAAAAATCATAATAGACGTAATTACCATAGTAATAGTTATACTAACTGTAGCAATCATAACATTGTAATAATAAACAGAATAATCATGGAAATAGCCTAATAATCGTTATTATATCCATAATAATCATAATAGTCGTAATCACCATAAGAATCTCAGTGATGATCATAATAATCCTCACAACCATACTAAGAAACATAATAATCATAATAATCATGATAATAACCATAATAGACTTGGAAACAACCCTAATAACCATTATAACAGCCATAATAACCGTAATAACCATAATAGCTATAGTAATCTGACTGATGATCATAATTATCGTGCTATCAACAATTAAAATCATAGTAATCGTCATAATAACCACAACAAACATATCAGTCATAATAATAATGATAATAAACATGACAATAACCATAATAAACTTGGAAACAAACATAATAACAATTATAATCGCCCTGATAATGATATTCATCATAATAGCTATAGTAATATGAATGATGATCATGATTACCATGCTATCAACCAATATAATCATAGTAATCGTCATGATAACCACAACAATCATGACAATCATAATTATAATCATAATTATCATAGCAACAATCATAATAGCCGTAATAATCATAGTAATCGTTATACTAACTGTAATAATCATAACATCGTTATAATATACAGAATAATCATGGAAATAACCTAATACTCGTTATTACAACCATAATAATCTTAATAGCCATTATAACCAGAATAATCGTAAGAATGATCATAATAATTGTCACAATCATACTAGGAAACATAATAATCATAATAATCATGATAATAACCATAATAGACTTGGAAACAACCCTAATAACCATTATAATAGCCATAATAACCATAATAACCATTATAGCTATATTAATCTGACTGATGATCATAACTACCATACTATCAACCATTATAATCATAGTAATCGTCATAATAACCACAACAATCATAAAAATCATAATAATAATCATAATTACCATAGCAACAATCATAATAGCCGTAATAATCATAGTAATAGTTATACTAACCGTAATAGTCATAACATCGTAATAATAAACAGAATGATCAGGAAAAAAACCTAATAATGGTTATTATAGCCATAATAATCGTAATAGTCGTAATCGCCGTAAGAATCTCAGTGATGATCATAATACTCGTCGTAATCATACTAAGGAACATAGTAATCATAATAATAATGATAATAACAGTAATAGACTTGGAATCAATCATAATGACCATTATAATAGCCATAATAACCATAATAATCGTAATAGCTATAGTAATCTGAATGATGATCATAATAACCATGCTATGAACCATTATAATCATGGTAATCGTCATAATAACCACAACAATCATAACAATCATAGGAATAATCATAATTATCATAGCGACAATCATAATAGGTCGTAATAATCATAGTAATAGTTATACTAACCGTAATAGTCATAACATCGTAATAATAAACAGAATGATCATAGAAATTACCTAATAATCGTTATTATTGCCATAATAATCGTAATAGTCGTAATCAACATAAGAATGTCATTGATGATCATAGTATTCGTCATAATCATGCTAAGAAACATAATAATCATAATAATCATGATAATAACCATAATAGACTTGGAAACAGCCATAATAACAATTATAATAGCCCTGATAATGATATTCATCATAATAGCTATAGTAATCTGAATGATGATCATGATTACCATGCTATCTACCATTATAATCATAGTAATCGTCATAATAACCACAAAAATCATAACAATCATAATAATAGTCATAATAATCATAGCAAAAATCATAATAGACGTAATTACCATAGTAATAGTTATACTAACTGTAGCAATCATAACATTGTAATAATAAACAGAATAATCATGGAAATAGCCTAATAATCGTTATTATAGCCATAATAATCATAATAGTCGTAATCGCCATAAGAATCTCAGTGATGATCATAATAATCCTCACAACCATACTAAGAAACATAATAATCATAATAATCATGATAATAACCATAATAGACTTGGAAACAACCCTAATAACCATTATAACAGCCATAATAACCATAATAACCATAATAGCTATAGTAATCTGACTGATGATCATAATTATCGTGCTATCAACAATTATAATCATAGTAATCGTCATAATAACCACAACAAGCATATCAATCATAATAATAATGATAACAAACATGACAATAACCATAATAATCTTGGAAACAACCATAATAACAATTATAATAGCCCTGATAATGATATTCATCATAATAGCTATAGTAATCTGAATGATGATCATGATTACCATGCTATCAACCAATATAATCATAGTAATCGTCATGATAACCACAACAATCATGACAATCATAATTATAATCATAATTATCATAGCAACAATCATAATAGCCGTGATAATCATAGTAATCGTTACACTGACCGTATATAATCATAACATCGTTATAATATACAGAATAATCATGCAAATAACCTAATAATCGTTATTACAGCCATAATAATCTTAATAACCATAATAACCAGAATAATAATAGTAATGATCATAATAACCGTCACAGTAATACTAAGCAACATTATAATCATAATAATCATTATAATAAACATAATAGACTTGGAAACGATCATAATAACCAATATAATAGACATAATAACCATAATAATCTTAATAGCCATAGTAATCCGAATGATGACCATAATAACCATGCTATCAACCATTATAATCATAGTAATCGTCATAATACCCACAACAATCATAACAATCATAGCAACAATCATAATAGCCGTAATAATCATAGTAATCGTTATACTAACTGTAATAAACATAACATCGTTATAATATACAGAATAATCATGGAAATAACCTAATACTCGTTATTACAGCCATAATAATCTTAATAGCCATTATAACCAGAATAATCGTAACAATGATCATAATAATTCTCACAATCATACTAGGAAACATAATAATCATAATAATCATGATAATAACCATAATAGACTTGGAAACAACCCTAATAACCATTATAATAGCCATAATAACCATAATAACCATTATAGCTATATTAATCTGACTGATGATCATAACTACCATACTATCAACCATTATAATCATAGGAATCGTCATAATAACCACAACTGTCATAAAAATCATTATAATAATCATAATTACCATAGCAACAATCATAATAGCCGTAATAATCATAGTAATAGTTATACTAACCGTAATAGTCATAACATCGTAATAATAAACAGAATGATCAGGAAAAAAACCTAATAATGGTTAATATAGCCATAATAATCGTAATAGTCGTAATCACCATAAGAATGTCATTGTAAATTATAGTATTCGTCATAATCATGCTCAGAAACATAATAATCATAATAATCATGATAATAACCATAATAGACTTGGAAACAGCCACAATAACCATTATAATAGCCATAACAACCGTAATAATCATAATAGTTGTAGCAATCTGAATGATGATCATAATAACCATGCTATCAACCATTATAATCATAGTAATCGTCATAATACCCACAACAATCATAACAATCATAGCAACAATCATAATAGCCGTAATAATCATAGTAATCGTTATACTAACGGTAATAATCATAACATCGTTATAATATACAGAATAATCATGGAAATAACCTAATACTCGTTATTACAACCATAATAATCTTAATAGCCATTATAACCAGAATAATCGTAATAATGATCATAATAATTCTCACAATCATACTAGGAAACATAATAATCATAATAATCATGATAATAACCATAATAGACTTGGAAACAACCCTAATAACCATTATAATAGCCATAATAACCATAATAATCATAACAGCTATAGTAACCTGAATTATGATCATAATTACCATGCTATCAACAATTATAATCATAGTAATCGTCATAAACCCCACAACAAACATAACAATCATAATAATAATGATAATAAACATGACAATAACCATAATAAACTTGGAAACAACCATAATAACCATTATAATAGCCATGATAACCGTATTAATCATAATAGCTATAGTAATCTGAATGATGATCATGATTTCTATGCCATTAACCATTATAATCATAGTAACCCTCATAATAACCACAACAATCATAACAATCATAATAATAATCATAATAATCATAGCACAATCATAATAGCCGCAATAGTCATAGTAGTAGTTATACTAACTGTAATAATCATAACATCGTAATAATAAACAGAATAATCAAGGAAATAACCTAATAATCGTTATTACAGACATAATAATCTAAGCAACCATAATAACCAGAATTATCATAATAATGATCATAATAATCCTCACAATCATACTAATAAACATAATAATCATAATAATCATGATAGTAACCATAATAGACTTGGAAACAACCCTAATAACCATTATAATAGCCATAATAACCATAATAACCATAATAGCTATATTAATCTGACTGATGATCATAATTTCTATGCTATCAATAATTATAATCATAGTAATCGTCATAATACCCACAACAAACATAACAATCATAATAATAATGATAATAAACATGACAATAACCATAATAAACGTGGAAACAACCATAATAGCCATTATAATAGCCCTGATAATGATATTCATCATAATAGCTATAGTAATCTGAATGATGATCATGATTACCATGCTATCAACCAGTATAATCATAGTAATCGTCATAATAACCACAACAATCATAACAATCATAAGAATAATCATAATAATCATAGCAACAGTCAGAATAGCCGTAATAGTCATAGTAATTGCTATACTAACTGTAATAATCATAATATCGTAATAATAAACAGAATAATCATGGAAATAACCTAATAATCGTTATTACAGCCATAATAATCGTAATAGTCGTAATCGCCATAAGAATCTCAGTGATTATCTTAATATTCCTCATAATCGTACTAAGAAACATAATAATCATAATAATCATGATAATAACCATAATAGACTTGGAAACAACCCTAATAACCATTATAACAGCCATAATAACCGTAATAATCATAATAGTTATACTAATCTGAATGATGATCATAATTACCATGCTATCAACAATTATTATCATAGTAATCGTCATAATACCCACAACAAACATAGCAATCATAATAATAATGATAATAAACATGACAATAACCATATAAACTTGGAAACAACCATAATAACCAGTATAATACCCATGATAACCGTATTAATCATAATAGCTGTAGTAATCTGAATGATGATCATGATTAACATGCTATCAACCATTATAATCATAGTAATCGTCATAATAACCACAACAATCTTAACAATCATAATAATAATCATAATAATCATAGCAACAATCATAATAGACGCAATAATTATAGTAATAGTTATACTGACTGTAATAATCATAACATCGTAATAATAAACAGAATAATCATGGAAATAACCTAATAAACGATATTACAGCCATAATAATCTTAATAACCATAATAACCAGAATAATCATCATAATGATCGTAATAATCATCGCAAACATACTATGATACATTATAATCATAATAATCATAATAATAACCTTAATAGACATGGAAACGATCATAATAACCATTATAATAGCCATAATAACCATAGTAATCTTAATAGCCATAGTAATCCGAATGATGACCATAATAACCATGCTATCAACCATTATAATCATAGTAATCGTCATAATACCCACAACAATCATAACAATCATAGCAACAATCATAATAGCCGTAATAATCATAGTAATCGTTATACTAACTGTAATAAACATAACATCGTTATAATATACAGAATAATCATGGAAATAACCTAATACTCGTTATTACAGCCATAATAATCTTAATAGCCATTATAACCAGAATAATCGTAACAATGATCATAATAATTCTCACAATCATACTAGGAAACATAATAATCATAATAATCATGGCAATAACCATAATAGACTTGGAAACAACCGTAATAACCATTATAATAGCCATGATAACCATATTAATCATAATAGCTATAGTAATCTGAATGATGATCATGATTACCATGCTATCAACCATTATAATCATAGTAATCGTCATAATAACCACAAAAATCATAACAATCATAATAATAGTCATAATAATCATAGCAAAATTCATAATAGACGTAATTACCATAGTAATAGTTATACTAACTGTAGCAATCATAACATTGTAATAATAAACAGAATAATCATGGAAATAGCCTAATAATCGTTATTATATCCATAATAATCATAATAGTCGTAATCACCATAAGAATCTCAGTGATGATCATAATAATCCTCACAACCATACTAAGAAACATAATAATCATAATAATCATGATAATAAGCATAATAGACTTGGAAACAACCCTAATAACCATTATAACAGCCATAATAACCGTAATAACCATAATAGCTTTAGTAATCTGACTGATGATCATAATTATCGTGCTATCAACAATTAAAATCATAGTAATCGTCATAATAACCACAACAAACATATCAGTCATAATAATAATGATAATAAACATGACAATAACCATAATAAACTTGGAAACAAACATAATAACAATTATAATCGCCCTGATAATGATATTCATCATAATAGCTATAGTAATCTGAATGATGATCATGATTACCATGCTATCAACCAATATAATCATAGTAATCGTCATGATAACCACAACAATCATGACAATCATAATTATAATCATAATTATCATAGCAACAATCATAATAGCCGTAATAATCATAGTAATCGTTATACTAACTGTAATAATCATAACATCGTTATAATATACAGAATAATCATGGAAATAACCTAATACTCGTTATTACAGCCATAATAATCTTAATAGCCATTATAACCAGAATAATCGTAACAATGATCATAATAATTCTCACAATCATACTAGGAAACATAATAATCATAATAATCATGGCAATAACCATAATAGACTTGGAAACAACCGTAATAACCATTATAATAGCCATGATAACCATATTAATCATAATAGCTATAGTAATCTGAATGATGATCATGATTACCATGCTATCAACCATTATAATCATAGTAATCGTCATAATAACCACAAAAATCATAACAATCATAATAATAGTCATAATAATCATAGCAAAAATCATAATAGACGTAATTACCATAGTAATAGTTATACTAACTGTAGCAATCATAACATTGTAATAATAAACAGAATAATCATGGAAATAGCCTAATAATCGTTATTATATCCATAATAATCATAATAGTCGTAATCACCATAAGAATCTCAGTGATGATCATAATAATCCTCACAACCATACTAAGAAACATAATAATCATAATAATCATGATAATAACCATAATAGACTTGGAAACAACCCTAATAACCATTATAACAGCCATAATAACCGTAATAACCATAATAGCTATAGTAATCTGACTGATGATCATAATTATCGTGCTATCAACAATTAAAATCATAGTAATCGTCATAATAACCACAACAAACATATCAGTCATAGTAATAATGATAATAAACATGACAATAACCATAATAAACTTGGAAACAAACATAATAACAATTATAATCGCCCTGATAATGATATTCATCATAATAGCTATAGTAATCTGAATGATGATCATGATTACCATGCTATCAACCAATATAATCATAGTAATTGTCATGATAACCACAACAATCATGACAATCATAATTATAATCATAATTATCATAGCAACAATCATAATAGCCGTAATAATCATAGTAATCGTTATACTAACTGTAATAATCATAACATCGTTATAATATACAGAATAATCATGGAAATAACCTAATACTCGTTATTACAACCATAATAATCTTAATAGCCATTATAACCAGAATAATCGTAAGAATGATCATAATAATTCTCACAATCATACTAGGAAACATAATAATCATAATAATCATGATAATAACCATAATAGACTTGGAAACAACCCTAATAACCATTATAATACCCATAATAACCATAATAACCATTATAGCTATATTAATCTGACTGATGATCATAACTACCATACTATCAACCATTATAATCATAGTAATCGTCATAATAACCACAACAATCATAAAAATCATAATAATAATCATAATTACCATAGCAACAATCATAATAGCCGTAATAATCATAGTAATAGTTATACTAACCGTAATAGTCATAACATCGTAATAATAAACAGAATGATCAGGAAAAAAACCTAATAATGGTTATTATAGCCATAATAATCGTAATAGTCGTAATCGCCGTAAGAATCTCAGTGATGATCATAATACTCGTCGTAATCATACTAAGGAACATAGTAATCATAATAATAATGATAATAACCGTAATAGACTTGGAATCAATCATAATGACCATTATAATAGCCATAATAACCATAATAATCGTAATAGCTATAGTAATCTGAATGATGATCATAATAACCATGCTATGAACCATTATAATCATGGTAATCGTCATAATACCCACAACAATCGTAACAATCATAGGAATAATCATAATTATCATAGCGACAATCATAATAGGTCGTAATAATCATAGTAATAGTTATACTAACCGTAATAGTCATAACATCGTAATAATAAACAGAATGATCATAGAAATTACCTAATAATCGTTATTATTGCCATAATAATCGTAATAGTCGTAATCAACATAAGAATGTCATTGATGATCATAGTATTCGTCATAATCATGCTAAGAAACATAATAATCATAATAATCATGATAATAACCATAATAGACTTGGAAACAGCCATAATAACAATTATAATAGCCCTGATAATGATATTCATCATAATAGCTATAGTAATCTGAATGATGATCATGATTACCATGCTATCTACCATTATAATCATAGTAATCGTCATAATAACCACAAAAATCATAACAATCATAATAATAGTCATAATAATCATAGCAAAAATCATAATAGACGTAATTACCATAGTAATAGTTATACTAACTGTAGCAATCATAACATTGTAATAATAAACAGAATAATCATGGAAATAGCCTAATAATCGTTATTATAGCCATAATAATCATAATAGTCGTAATCGCCATAAGAATCTCAGTGATGATCATAATAATCCTCACAACCATACTAAGAAACATAATAATCATAATAATCATGATAATAACCATAATAGACTTGGAAACAACCCTAATAACCATTATAACAGCCATAATAACCATAATAACCATAATAGCTATAGTAATCTGACTGATGATCATAATTATCGTGCTATCAACAATTATAATCATAGTAATCGTCATAATAACCACAACAAGCATATCAATCATAATAATAATGATAACAAACATGACAATAACCATAATAATCTTGGAAACAACCATAATAACAATTATAATAGCCCTGATAATGATATTCATCATAATAGCTATAGTAATCTGAATGATGATCATGATTACCATGCTATCAACCATTATAATCATAGTAATCGTCATAATAACCACAAAAATCATAACAATCATAATAATAGTCATAATAATCATAGCAAAAATCATAATAGACGTAATTACCATAGTAATAGTTATACTAACTGTAGCAATCATAACATTGTAATAATAAACAGAATAATCATGGAAATAGCCTAATAATCGTTATTATATCCATAATAATCATAATAGTCGTAATCACCATAAGAATCTCAGTGATGATCATAATAATCCTCACAACCATACTAAGAAACATAATAATCATAATAATCATGATAATAACCATAATAGACTTGGAAACAACCCTAATAACCATTATAACAGCCATAATAACCGTAATAACCATAATAGCTATAGTAATCTGACTGATGATCATAATTATTGTGCTATCAACAATTAAAATCATAGTAATCGTCATAATAACCACAACAAACATATCAGTCATAGTAATAATGATAATAAACATGACAATAACCATAATAAACTTGGAAACAAACATAATAACAATTATAATCGCCCTGATAATGATATTCATCATAATAGCTATAGTAATCTGAATGATGATCATGATTACCATGCTATCAACCAATATAATCATAGTAATCGTCATGATAACCACAACAATCATGACAATCATAATTATAATCATAATTATCATAGCAACAATCATAATAGCCGTGATAATCATAGTAATCGTTACACTGACCGTATATAATCATAACATCGTTATAATATACAGAATAATCATGCAAATAACCTAGTAATCGTTATTACAGCCATAATAATCTTAATAACCATAATAACCAGAATAATAATAGTAATGATCATAATAACCCTCACAGTAATACTAAGCAACATTATAATCATAATAATCATTATAATAAACATAATAGACTTGGAAACGATCATAATAACCAATATAATAGACATAATAGCCATAATAATCTTAATAGCCATAGTAATCCGAATGATGACCATAATAACCATGCTATCAACCATTATAATCATAGTAATCGTCATAATACCCACAACAATCATAACAATCATAGCAACAATCATAATAGCCGTAATAATCATAGTAATCGTTATACTAACTGTAATAATCATAACATCGTTATAATATACAGAATAATCATGGAAATAACCTAATACTCGTTATTACAACCATAATAATCTTAATAGCCATTATAACCAGAATAATCGTAAGAATGATCATAATAATTCTCACAATCATACTAGGAAGCATAATAATCATAATAATCATGATAATAACCATAATAGACTTGGAAACAACCCTAATAACCATTATAATAGCCATAATAACCATAATAACCATTATAGCTATATTAATCTGACTGATGATCATAACTACCATACTATCAACCATTATAATCATAGTAATCGTCATAATAACCACAACAATCATAAAAATCATAATAATAATCATAATTACCATAGCAACAATCATAATAGCCGTAATAATCATAGTAATAGTTATACTAACCGTAATAGCCATAACATCGTAATAATAAACAGAATGATCAGGAAAAAAACCTAACAATGGTTATTATAGCCATAATAATCGTAATAGTCGTACTCGCCGTAAGAATCTCAGTGATGATCATAATACTCGTCGTAATCATACTAAGGAACATAGTAATCATAATAATAATGATAATAACCGTAATAGACTTGGAATCAATCATAATAACCATTATAATAGCCATAATAACCATAATAATCGTAATAGCTATAGTAATCTGAATGATGATCATAATCACCATGCTATGAACCATTATAATCATGGTAATCGTCATGATAACCACGACAATCATAACAATCATAATAATAGTCATAGTAATCATAGGAACAATCATAATAGACGTAATAATCTTGGTAATGGTTATACTGACTGTAATTATCATAACATCGTAATGATAAACAGAATAATCATGCAAATAGCCTAATAATCGTTATTACAGCCATATAATTCCTAATAACCATAATAAGCAGAATAACCACAATAATGGTCATAATAATCCTCACAATCATACTAAAAAACATCATAATCATAATAATCATGAAAATAACCATAATAGACTTGGAAACATCCCTAATAACCATTATAATAGCCATAATAACCATAATAACCGTAATAGCTATAATAATCTGACTGATGATCATAACTACCATGCTATCAACAACTATAATCAAAGTAATCGTCATAATAACGACAACAAACATAACAATCATAATAATAATAATAATAATAAACATGGCAATAACCATAATAGACTTGGAAACAACCGTAATAACCATTATAATAGCCATGATAACCATATTAATCATAATAGCTATAGTAATCTGAATGATGATCATGATTACCATGCTATCAACCATTATAATCATAGTAATCGTCATAATAACCACAACAATCATTAAAATCTTAATAATAATCATAATTACCATAGCAACAATCATAATAGCCGTAATAATCATAGTAATAGTTATACTAACCGTAATAGTCATAACATCGTAATAATAAACAGAATGATCAGGAAAAAAACCTAATAATGGTTATTATAGCCATAATAATCGTAATAGTCGTAATCGCCGTAAGAATCTCAGTGATGATCATAATACTCGTCGTAATCATACTCAGAAACATAGTAATCATAATAATAATGATAATAACCGTAATAGACTTGGAATCAATCATAATAACCATTATAATAGCCATAATAACCATAATAATCGTAATAGCTATAGTAATCTGAATGATGATCATAATAACCATGCTATGAACCATTATAATCATGGTAATCGTCATAATAACCACAACAATCATAACAATCATAGGAATAATCATAATTATCATAGCGACAATCATAATAGGTCGTAATAATCATAGTAATAGTTATACTAACCGTAATAGTCATAACATCGTAATAATAAACAGAATGATCATAGAAATTACCTAATAATCGTTATTATTGCCATAATAATCGGAATAGTCGTAATCACCATAAGAATGTCTTTGATGATCATAGTATTCGTCATAATCATGCTACGAAACATAATAATCATAATAATCATGATAATAACCATAATAGACTTGGAAACAGCCATAATAACCATTATAACAGCCATAATAACCATAATAACCATAATAGCTATAGTAATCTGACTGATGATCATAATTATCGTGCTATCAACAATTATAATCATAGTAATCGTCATAATAACCACAACAAGCATATCAATCATAGTAATAATGATAATAAACATGACAATAACCATAATAAACTTGGAAACAACCATAATAACAATTATAATAGCACTGATAATGATATTCATCATAATAGCTATAGTAATCTGAATGATGATCATGATTACCATGCTATCAACCAATATAATCATAGTAATCGTCATGATAACCACAACAATCATGACAATCATAATTATAATCATAATTATCATAGCAACAATCATAATAGCCGTGATAATCATAGTAATCGTTACACTGACCGTAATAATCATAACATCGTTATAATATACAGAATAATCATGCAAATAACCTAATAATCGTTATTACAGCCATAATAATCTTAATAACCATAATAACCAGAATAATAATAGTAATGATCATAATAACCCTCACAGTAATACTAAGCAACATTATAATCATAATAATCATTATAATAAACATAATAGACTTGGAAACGATCATAATAACCAATATAATAGACATAATAACCATAATAATCTTAATAGCCATAGTAATCCGAATGATGACCATAATAACCATGCTATCAACCATTATAATCATAGTAATCGTCATAATACCCACAACAATCATAACAATCATAGCAACAATCATAATAGCCGTAATAATCATAGTAATCGTTATACTAACTGTAATAATCATAACATCGTTATAATATACAGAATAATCATGGAAATAACCTAATACTCGTTATTACAACCATAATAATCTTAATAGCCATTATAACCAGAATAATCGTAAGAATGATCATAATAATTCTCACAATCATACTAGGAAGCATAATAATCATAATAATCATGATAATAACCATAATAGACTTGGAAACAACCCTAATAACCATTATAATAGCCATAATAACCATAATAACCATTATAGCTATATTAATCTGACTGATGATCATAACTACCATACTATCAACCATTATAATCATAGTAATCGTCATAATAACCACAACAATCATAAAAATCATAATAATAATCATAATTACCATAGCAACAATCATAATAGCCGTAATAATCATAGTAATAGTTCTACTAACCGTAATAGTCATAACATCGTAATAATAAACAGAATGATCAGGAAAAAAACCTAATAATGGTTATTATAGCCATAATAACCGTAATAGTCGTACTCGCCGTAACAATCTCAGTGATGATCATAATACTCGTCGTAATCATACTAAGAAACATAGTAATCATAATAATAATGATAATAACCGTAATAGACTTGGAATCAATCATAATAACCATTATAATAGCCATAATAACCATAATAATCGTAATAGCTATAGTAATCTGAATGATGATCATAATCACCATGCTATGAACCATTATAATCATGGTAATCGTCATGATAACCACGACAATCATAACAATCATAGGAATAATCATAATTATCATAGCAACAATCATAATAGGTCGTAATAATCATAGTAATAGTTATACTAACCGTAATAGTCATAACATCGTAATAATAAACAGAATGATCATAGAAATTACCTAATAATCGTTATTATTGCCATAATAATCGTAATAGTCGTAATCACCATAAGAATGTCATTGATGATCATAGTATTCGTCATAATCATGCTAAGAAACATAATAATCATAATAATCATGATAATAACCATAATAGACTTGGAAACAGCCATAATAACCATTATATTAGCCATAACAACCATAATAATCATAATAGTTACACTAATCTGAATGATGATCATAATTACCATGCTATCAACAATTATAATCATAGTAATCGTCATAAGCCCCACAACAAACATAACAATCATAATAATAATGATAATAAACATGACAATAACCATAATAAACTTGGAAACGACCATAATAACCATTATAATAGCCACGATAACCGTATTAATCTTAATAGCTATAGTAATCTGAATGATGATCATGATTTCTATACCATCAACCATTATAATCATAGTAACCCTCATAATAACCACAACAAACATAACAATCATAATAATAATCATAATAATCATAGCACAATCATAATAGCCGTAACAGTTATAGTAATAGTTATACTGCCTGTAATAATCATAACATCGTAATAATAAACAGAATAATCAAGGAAATAACCTAATAATCGTTATTACAGACATAATAATCTAAACAACCATAATAACCAGAATTATCATAATAATGATCGGAATAATCCTCACAATCATACTAAGAAACATAATAATCATAATAATCATGATAATAACCATAATAGACTTGGAAACAACCCTAATAACCATTATAATAGCCATAATAACCATAATAACCATAATAACTATAGTAATCTGACTGATGATCATAATTACCATGCTATCAACAATTATAATCATGGTAATCGTCATAATAACCACAACAATCATAACAATCATAATAATAGTCATAGTAATCATAGGAACAATCATAATAGACGTAATAATCTTGGTAATGGTTATACTGACTGTAATTATCATAACATCGTAATGATAAACAGAATAATCATGCAAATAGCCTAATAATCGTTATTACAGCCATATAATTCCTAATAACGATAATAAGCAGAATAACCACAATAATGGTCATAATAATCCTCACAATCATACTAAAAAACATCATAATCATAATAATCATGAAAATAACCATAATAGACTTGGAAACAACCCTAATAACCATTATAATAGCCATAATAACCATAATAACCGTAATAGCTATAATAATCTGACTGATGATCATAACTACCATGCTATCAACAACTATAATCAAAGTAATCGTCATAATAACGACAACAAACATAACAATCATAATAATAATAATAAACATGGCAATAACCATAATAGACTTGGAAACAACCGTAATAACCATTATAATAGCCATGATAACCATATTAATCATAATAGCTATAGTAATCTGAATGATGATCATGATTACCATGCTATCAACCATTATAATCATAGTAATCGTCATAATAACCACAAAAATCATAACAATCATAATAATAGTCATAATAATCATAGCAAAAATCATAATAGACGTAATTACCATAGTAATAGTTATACTAACTGTAGCAATCATAACATTGTAATAATAATCAGAATAATCATGGAAATAGCCTAATAATCGTTATTATAGCCATAATAATCATAATAGTCGTAATCACCATAAGAATCTCAGTGATGATCATAATAATCCTCACAATCATACTAAGAAACATAATAATCATAATAATCATGATAATAACCATAATAGACTTGGAAACAACCCTAATAACCATTATAACAGCCATAATAACCATAATAACCATAATAGCTATAGTAATCTGACTGATGATCATAATTATCGTGCTATCAACAATTAAAATCATAGTAATCGTCATAATAACCACAACAAACATATCAGTCATAATAATAATGATAATAAACATGACAATAACCATAATAAACTTGGAAACAACCATAATATCAATTATAATCGCCCTGATAATGATATTCATCATAATAGCTATAGTAATCTGAATGATGATCATGATTACCATGCTATCAACCAATATAATCATAGTAATCGTCATGATAACCACAACAATCATGACAATCATAATTATAATCATAATTATCATAGCAACAATCATAATAGCCGTAATAATCATAGTAATCGTTATACTAACTGTAATAATCATAACATCGTTATAATATACAGAATAATCATGGAAATAACCTAATACTCGTTATTACAACCATAATAATCTTAATAGCCATTATAACCAGAGTAATCGTAAGAATGATCATAATAATTCTCACAATCATACTAGGAAACATAATAATCATAATAATCATGATAATAACCATAATAGACTTGGAAACAACCCTAATAACCATTATAATAGCCATAATAACCATAATAACCATTATAGCTATATTAATCTGGCTGATGATCATAACTACCATACTATCAACCATTATAATCATAGAAATCGTCATAATAACCACAACAATCATAAAAATCATAATAATAATCATAATTACCATAGCAACAATCATAATAGCCGTAATAATCATAGTAATAGTTATACTAACCGTAATAGTCATAACATCGTAATAATAAACAGAATGATCAGGAAAAAAACCTAATAATGGTTATTATAGCCATAATAATCGTAATAGTCGTAATCACCATAAGAATGTCATGAATGATCATAGTATTCGTCATAATCATGCTAAGAAACATAATAATCATAATAATCATGATAATAACCATAATAGACTTGGAAACAGCCATAATAACCATTATATTAGCCATAACAACCATAATAATCATAATAGTTATAGTAATCTGAATGATGATCATAATTACCATGCTATCAACAATTATAATCATAGTAATCGTCATAAACCCCACAACAAACATAACAATCATAATAATAATGATAATAAACATGACAATAACCATAATAAACTTGGAAACAACCATAATAACCATTGTAATAGCCATGATAACCGTATTAATCATAATAGCTATAGTAATCTGAATGATGATCATGATTTCTATGCCATCAACCATTATAATCATAGTAACCCTCATAATAACCACAACAATCATAACAATCATAATAATAATCATAATAATCATAGCACAATCATAATAGCCGTAATAGTCATAGTAATAGTTATACTAACTGTAATAATCATAACATCGTAATAATAAACAGAATAATCAAGGAAATAACCTAATAATCGTTATTACAGACATAATAATCTAAACAACCATAATAACCAGAATTATCATAATAATGATCATAATAATCCTCACAATCATACTAGGAAACATAATAATCATAATAATCATGATAATAACCATAATAGACTTGGAAACAACCCTAATAACCATTATAATATCCATAATAACCATAATAACCATTATAGCTATATTAATCTGACTGATGATCATAACTACCATACTATCAACCATTATAATCATAGTAATCGTCATAATAACCACAACAATCATAAAAATCATAATAATAATCATAATTACCATAGCAACAATCATAATAGCCGTAATAATCATAGTAATAGTTATACTAACCGTAATAGTCATAACATCGTAATAATAAACAGAATGATCATAGAAATGACCTAATAATCGCTATTACAGCCATAATAATCGTAATAGTCGTAATCGCCATAAGAGTCTCAGTGATTATCATAATATTCGTCATAATCGTACTAAGAAACATAATAATCATAATAATCATGATAATAACAATAGTAGACGTGTAAACAACCATAACAAACATTATAATAGCCATAATAACCTTAATAATCATAATAGCTATAGTAATCTGTATGATGATCATAGTAACCATGCTATCAACCAATATAATCATAGTAATCGTCATGATAGTCACAACAATCATGACAATCATAATTATAATCATAATTATCATAGCAACAATCATAATAGCCGTGATAATCATAGTAATCGTTATACTAACTGTAATAATCATAACATCGTTATGATATACAGAATAATCATGGAAATAACCTAATAATCGTTATTACAGCCATAATAATCTTAATAGCCATAATAACCAGAATAATAATAGTAATGATCATAATAACCCTCACAGTAATACTAAGCAACATTATAATTATAATAATCATTATAATAAACATAATAGACTTGGAAACGATCATAATAATCAATATAATAGACATAATAACCATAATAATCTTAATAGCCATAGTAATCCGAATGATGACCATAATAACCATGTTATCAACCATTATAATCATAGTAATCGTCATAATACCCACAACAATCATAACAATCATAGCAACAATCATAATAGCCGTAATAATCATAGTAATCGTTATACTAACTGTAATAATCATAACATCGTTATAATATACAGAATAATCATGGAAATAACCTAATACTCGTTATTACAACCATAATAATCTTAATAGCCATTATAACCAGAATAATCGTAAGAATGATCATAATAATTCTCACAATCATACTAGGAAACATAATAATCATAATAATCATGATAATAACCATAATAGACTTGGAAACAACCCTAATAACCATTATAATAGCCATAATAACCATAATAACCATTATAGCTATATTAATCTGACTGATGATCATAACTACCATACTATCAACCATTATAATCATAGTAATCGTCATAATAACCACAACAATCATAAAAATCATAATAATAATCATAATTACCATAGCAACAATCATAATAGCCGTAATAATCATAGTAATAGTTATACTAACCGTAATAGTCATAACATCGTAATAATAAACAGAATGATCAGGAAAAAAACCTAATAATGGTTATTATAGCCATAATAATCGTAATAGTCGTAATCGCCGTAAGAATCTCAGTGATGATCATAATACTCGTCGTAATCATACTAAGAAACATAGTAATCATAATAATAATCATAATAACCATAATAGACTTGGAATCAATCATAATAACCATTATAATAGCCATAATAACCATAATAATCGTAATAGCTATAGTAATCTGAATGATGATCATAATAACCATGCTATGAACCATTATAATCATGGTAATCGTCATAATAACCACAACAATCATAACAATCATAGGAATAACCATAATTATCATAGCGACAATCATAATAGGTCGTAATAATCATAGTAATAGTTATACTAACCGTAATAGTCATAACATCGTAATAATAAACAGAATGATCATAGAAATTACCTAATAATCGTTATTATTGCCATAATAATCGTAATAGTCGTAATCACCATAAGAATGTCATTGATGATCATAGTATTCGTCATAATCATTCTAAGAAACATAATAATCATAATAATCATGATAATAACCATAATAGACTTGGAAACAGCCATAATAACCATTATATTAGCCATAACAACCATAATAATCATAATAGTTATACTAATCTGAATGATGATCATAATTACCATGCTATCAACAATTATAATCATAGTAATCGTCATAAACCCCACAACAAACATAACAATCATAATAATAATGATAATAAACATGACAATAACCATAATAAACTTGGAAACAACCATAATAACCATTATAATAGCCATGATAACCGTATTAATCATAATAGCTATAGTAATCAGAATGATGATCATGATTACCATGCTATCAACCATTATAATCATAGTAATCGTCATAATAACCACAAAAATCATAACAATCATAATAATAGTCATAATAATCATAGCACAATCATAATAGCCGTAATAGTCATAGTAATAGTTATACTAACTGTAATAATCATAACATCGTAATAATAAACAGAATAATCAAGGAAATAACCTAATAATCGTTATTACAGACATAATAATCTAAACAACCATAATAACCAGAATTATCATAATAATGATCATAATAATCCTCACAATCATACTAGGAAACATAATAATCATAATAATCATGATAATAACCATAATAGACTTGGAAACAACCCTAATAACCATTATAATAGCCATAATAACCATAATAACCATTATAGCTATATTAATCTGACTGATGATCATAACTACCATACTATCAACCATTATAATCATAGTAATCGTCATAATAACCACAACAATCATAAAAATCATAATAATAATCATAATTACCATAGCAACAATCATAATAGCCGTAATAATCATAGTAATAGTTATACTAACCGTAATAGTCATAACATCGTAATAATAAACAGAATGATCATAGAAATGACCTAATAATCGCTATTACAGCCATAATAATCGTAATAGTCGTAATCGCCATAAGAGTCTCAGTGATTATCATAATATTCGTCATAATCGTACTAAGAAACATAATAATCATAATAATCATGATAATAACAATAGTAGACGTGTAAACAACCATAACAAACATTATAATAGCCATAATAACCTTAATAATCATAATAGCTATAGTAATCTGTATGATGATCATAGTAACCATGCTATCAACCAATATAATCATAGTAATCGTCATGATAGTCACAACAATCATGACAATCATAATTATAATCATAATTATCATAGCAACAATCATAATAGCCGTGATAATCATAGTAATCGTTATACTAACTGTAATAATCATAACATCGTTATGATATACAGAATAATCATGAAAATAACCTAATAACCGTTATTACAGCCATAATAATCTTAATAGCCATAATAACCAGAATAATAATAGTAATGATCATAATAACCCTCACAGTAATACTAAGCAACATTATAATTATAATAATCATTATAATAAACATAATAGACTTGGAAACGATCATAATAATCAATATAATAGACATAATAACCATAATAATCTTAATAGCCATAGTAATCCGAATGATGACCATAATAACCATGTTATCAACCATTATAATCATAGTAATCGTCATAATACCCACAACAATCATAACAATCATAGCAACAATCATAATAGCCGTAATAATCATAGTAATCGTTATACTAACTGTAATAATCATAACATCGTTATAATATACAGAATAATCATGGAAATAACCTAATACTCGATATTACAACCGTAATAATCTTAATAGCCATTATAACCAGAATAATCGTAAGAATGATCATAATAATTCTCACAATCATACTAGGAAACATAATAATCATAATAATCATGATAATAACCATAATAGACTTGGAAACAACCCTAATAACCATTATAATAGCCATAATAACCATAATAACCATTATAGCTATATTAATCTGACTGATGATCATAACTACCATACTAACAACCATTATAATCATAGTAATCGTCATAATAACCACAACAATCATAAAAATCATAATAATAATCATAATTACCATAGCAACAATCATAATAGCCGTAATAATCATAGTAATAGTTATACTAACCGTAATAGTCATAACATCGTAATAATAAACAGAATGATCAGGAAAAAAACCTAATAATGGTTATTATAGCCATAATAATCGTAATAGTCGTAATCGCCGTAAGAATCTCAGTGATGATCATAATACTCGTCGTAATCATACTAAGAAACATAGTAATCATAATAATAATGATAATAACCGTAATAGACTTGGAATCAATCATAATAACCATTATAATAGCCATAATAACCATAATAATCGTAATAGCTATAGTAATCTGAATGATGATCATAATAACCATGCTATGAACCATTATAATCATGGTAATCGTCATAATAACCACAACAATCATAACAATCATAGGAATAACCATAATTATCATAGCGACAATCATAATAGGTCGTAATAATCATAGTAATAGTTATACTAACCGTAATAGTCATAACATCGTAATAATAAACAGAATGATCATAGAAATTACCTAATAATCGTTATTATTGCCATAATAATCGGAAGAGTCGTAATCACCATAAGAATGTCATTGATGATCATAGTATACGTCATAATCATGCTAAGAAACATAATAATCATAATAATCATGATAATAACCATAATAGACTTGGAACCAGCCATAATAACCATTATAATAGCCATAACAACCATAATAATCATAATAGTTATACTAATCTGAATGGTGATCATAATTACCATGCTATCAACAATTATAATCATAGTAATCGTCATAAACCCCACAACAAACATAACAATCATAATAATAATGATAATAAACATGACAATAACCATAATAAACTTGGAAACAACCATAATAACCATTATAATAGCCATGATAACCGTATTAATCATAATAGCTGTAGTAATCTGAATGATGATCATGATTTCTATGCCATCAACCATTATAATCATAGTAACCCTCATAATAACTACAACAATCATAACAATCATACTAATAATCATAATAATCATGGCACAATCATAATAGCCGTAATAGTCATAGTAATAGTTATACTAACTGTAATAATCATAACATCGTAATAATAAACAGAATAATCAAGGAAATAACCTAATAATCGTTATTACAGACATAATAATCTAAACAACCATAATAACCAGAATTATCATAATAATGATCATAATAATCCTCACAATCATACTAGGAAACATAATAATCATAATAATCATGATAATAACCATAATAGACTTGGAAACAACCCTAATAACCATTATAATAGCCATAATAACCATAATAACCATTATAGCTATATTAATCTGACTGATGATCATAACTACCATACTATCGACCATTATAATCATAGTAATCGTCATAATAACCACAACAATCATAAAAATCATAATAATAATCATAATTACCATAGCAACAATCATAATAGCCGTAATAATCATAGTAATAGTTATACTAACCGTAATAGTCATAACATCGTAATAATAAACAGAATGATCATAGAAATTACCTAATAATCGCTATTACAGCCATAATAATCGTAATAGTCGTAATCGCCATAAGAATCTCAGTGATTATCATAATATTCGTCATAATCGTACTAAGAAACATAGTAATCATAATAATCATGATAATAACAATAGTAGACATGTAAACAACCATAACAAACATTCTAATAGCCATAATAACCATAATAATCATAATAGCTATAGTAATCTGTATGATGATCATAGTAACCATGCTATCAACCAATATAATCATAGTAATCGTCATGATAGTCACAACAATCATGACAATCATAATTATAATCATAATTATCATAGCAACAATCATAATAGCAGTGATAATCATAGTAATCGTTATACTAACTGTAATAATCATAACATCGTTATAATATACAGAATAATCATGGAAATAACCTAATAATCGTTATTACAGCCATAATAATCTTAATAGCCATAATAACCAGAATAATAATAATAATGGTCATAATAATCCTCACAATCATACTAAAAAACATCATAATCATAATAATCATTATAATAAACATAATAGACTTGGAAACGATCATAATAACCAATATAATAGACATAATAACCATAATAATCTTAATAGCCATAGTAATCCGAATGATGACCATAATAACCATGCTATCAACCATTATAATCATAGTAATCGTCATAATACCCACAACAATCATAACAATCATAGCAACAATCATAATAGCCGTAATAATCGTAGTAATCGTTATACTAACTGTAATAATGATAACATCGTTATAATATACAGAATAATCATGGAAATAACCTAATACTCGTTATTACAACCATAATAATCTTAATAGCCATTATAACCAGAATAATCGTAACAATGATCATAATAATTCTCACAATCATACTAGGAAACATAATAATCATAATAATCATGATAATAACCATAATAGACTTGGAAACAACCCTAATAACCATTATAATAGCCATAATAACCATAATAACCATTATAGCTATATTAATCTGACTGATGATCATAACTACCATACTATCAACCATTATAATCATAGTAATCGTCATAATAACCACAACAGTCATAAAAATCATAATAATAATCATAATTACCACAGCAACAATCATAATAGCCGTAATAATCATAGTAATAGTTATACTAACCGTAATAGTCATAACATCGTAATAATAAACAGAATGATCAGGAAAAAAACCTAATAATGCTTATTATAGCCATAATAATCGTAATAGTCGTAATCACCATAAGAATGTCATTGATGATCATAGTATTCGTCATAATCATGCTCAGAAACATAATAATCATAACAATCATGATAATAACCATAATAGACATGGAAACAGCGATAATAACCAATATAATAGACATAGTAACCATAATAATCTTAACAGCCATAGTAATCCGAATGATGACCATAATAACCATGCTATCAACCATTATAATCATAGTAATCGTCATGATAACCACGACAATCATAACAATCAGAGGAATAATCATAATTATCATAGCAACAATCATAATAGGTCGTAATAATCATAGTAATAGTTATACTAACCGTAATAGTCATAACATCGTAATAATAAACAGAATGATCATAGAAATTACCTAACAATCGTTATTATTGCCATAATAGTCGTAATAGTCGTAATCACCATAAGAATGTCATTGATGATCATAGTATTCGTCATAATCATGCTAAGAAACATAATAATCATAATAATCATGATAATAACCATAATAGACTTGGAAACAGCCATAATAACCATTATATTAGAAATAACAACCATAATAATCATAATAGTTATACTAATCTGAATGATGATCATAATTACCATGCTATCAACAATTATAATCATAGTAATCGTCATAAACCCCACAACAAACATAACAATCATAATAATAATGATAATAAACATGACAATAACCATAATAAACTTGGAAACAACCATAATAACCATTATAATAGCCATGATAACCGTATTAATCATAATAGCTATAGTAATCTGAATGATGATCATGATTTCTATGCCATCAACCATTATAATCATAGTAACCCTCATAATAACCACAACAATCATAACAATCATAATAATAATCATAATAATCATAGCACAATCATAATAGCCGTAATAGTCATAGTAATAGTTATACTAACTGTAATAATCATAACATCGTAATAATAAACAGAATAATCAAGGAAATAACCTAATAATCGTTATTACAGACATAATAATCTAAACAACCATAATAACCAGAATTATCATAATAATGATCGTAATAATCCTCACAATCATACTAAGAAGCATAATAATCATAATAATCATGATAATAACCATAATAGACTTGGAAACAACCCTAATAACCATTATAATAGCCATAATAACCATAATAACCATAATAACTCTAGTAATCTGACTGATGATCATAATTACCATGCTATCAACAATTATAATAATGGTACTCGTCATAATAACCACAACAATCATAACAATCATAATAATAGTCATAGTAATCATAGGAACAATCATAATAGTCGTAATAATCTTGGTAATGGTTATACTGACTGTAATTACCATAACATCGTAATGATAAACAGAATAATCATGCAAATAGCCTAATAATCGATATTACAGCCATATAATTCCTAATAACCATAATAAGCAGAATAACCACAATAATGGTCATAATAATCCTCACAATCATACTAAAAAACATCATAATCATAATAATCATGAAAATAACCATAATAGACTTGGAAACAAACCTAATAACCATTATAATAGCCATAATAACCATAATAACCGTAATAGCTATAATAATCTGCTTGATGATCATAACTACCATGCTATCAACAACTATAATCAAAGTAATCGTCATAATAACGACAACAAACATAACAATCATAATAATAATAATAATAATAAACATGGCAATAACCATAATAGACTTGGAAACAACCGTAATGACCATTATAATAGCCATGATAACCATATTAATCATAATAGCTATAGTAATCTGAATGATGATCATGATTACCATGCTATCAACCATTATAATCATAGTAATCGTCATAATAACCACAAAAATCATAACAATCATAATAATAGTCATAATAATCATAGCAGAAATCATAATAGACGTAATTACCATAGTAATAGTTATACTAACTGTAGCAACCATAACATTGTAATAATAAACAGAATAATCATGGAAATAGCCTAATAATCGTTATTATAGCCATAATAATCATAATAGTCGTAATCACCATAAGAATCTCAGTGATGATCATAATAATCCTCACAATCATACTAAGAAACATAATAATCATAATAATCATGATAATAACAATAGTAGACATGTAAACAACCATAACAAACATTATAATAGCCATAATAACCATAATAATCATAATAGCTATAGTAATCTGTATGATGATCATAGTAACCATGCTATCAACCAATATAATCATAGTAATCGTCATAAACCCCACAACAAACATAACAATCATAATAATAATGATAATAAACATGACAATAACCATAATAAACTTGGAAACAACCATAATAACCATTATAATAGCCATGATAACCGTATTAATCATAATAGCTGTAGTAATCTGAATGATGATCATGATTTCTATGCCATCAACCATTATAATCATAGTAACCCTCATAATAACTACAACAATCATAACAATCATACTAATAATCATAATAATCATGGCACAATCATAATAGCCGTAATAGTCATAGTAATAGTTATACTAACTGTAATAATCATAACATCGTAATAATAAACAGAATAATCAAGGAAATAACCTAATAATCGTTATTACAGACATAATAATCTAAACAACCATAATAACCAGAATTATCATAATAATGATCATAATAATCCTCACAATCATACTAGGAAACATAATAATCATAATAATCATGATAATAACCATAATAGACTTGGAAACAACCCTAATAACCATTATAATAGCCATAATAACCATAATAACCATTATAGCTATATTAATCTGACTGATGATCATAACTACCATACTATCGACCATTATAATCATAGTAATCGTCATAATAACCACAACAATCATAAAAATCATAATAATAATCATAATTACCATAGCAACAATCATAATAGCCGTAATAATCATAGTAATAGTTATACTAACCGTAATAGTCATAACATCGTAATAATAAACAGAATGATCATAGAAATTACCTAATAATCGCTATTACAGCCATAATAATCGTAATAGTCGTAATCGCCATAAGAATCTCAGTGATTATCATAATATTCGTCATAATCGTACTAAGAAACATAGTAATCATAATAATCATGATAATAACAATAGTAGACATGTAAACAACCATAACAAACATTCTAATAGCCATAATAACCATAATAATCATAATAGCTATAGTAATCTGTATGATGATCATAGTAACCATGCTATCAACCAATATAATCATAGTAATCGTCATGATAGTCACAACAATCATGACAATCATAATTATAATCATAATTATCATAGCAACAATCATAATAGCAGTGATAATCATAGTAATCGTTATACTAACTGTAATAATCATAACATCGTTATAATATACAGAATAATCATGGAAATAACCTAATAATCGTTATTACAGCCATAATAATCTTAATAGCCATAATAACCAGAATAATAATAATAATGGTCATAATAATCCTCACAATCATACTAAAAAACATCATAATCATAATAATCATTATAATAAACATAATAGACTTGGAAACGATCATAATAACCAATATAATAGACATAATAACCATAATAATCTTAATAGCCATAGTAATCCGAATGATGACCATAATAACCATGCTATCAACCATTATAATCATAGTAATCGTCATAATACCCACAACAATCATAACAATCATAGCAACAATCATAATAGCCGTAATAATCGTAGTAATCGTTATACTAACTGTAATAATGATAACATCGTTATAATATACAGAATAATCATGGAAATAACCTAATACTCGTTATTACAACCATAATAATCTTAATAGCCATTATAACCAGAATAATCGTAACAATGATCATAATAATTCTCACAATCATACTAGGAAACATAATAATCATAATAATCATGATAATAACCATAATAGACTTGGAAACAACCCTAATAACCATTATAATAGCCATAATAACCATAATAACCATTATAGCTATATTAATCTGACTGATGATCATAACTACCATACTATCAACCATTATAATCATAGTAATCGTCATAATAACCACAACAGTCATAAAAATCATAATAATAATCATAATTACCACAGCAACAATCATAATAGCCGTAATAATCATAGTAATAGTTATACTAACCGTAATAGTCATAACATCGTAATAATAAACAGAATGATCAGGAAAAAAACCTAATAATGCTTATTATAGCCATAATAATCGTAATAGTCGTAATCACCATAAGAATGTCATTGATGATCATAGTATTCGTCATAATCATGCTCAGAAACATAATAATCATAACAATCATGATAATAACCATAATAGACATGGAAACAGCGATAATAACCAATATAATAGACATAGTAACCATAATAATCTTAACAGCCATAGTAATCCGAATGATGACCATAATAACCATGCTATCAACCATTATAATCATAGTAATCGTCATGATAACCACGACAATCATAACAATCAGAGGAATAATCATAATTATCATAGCAACAATCATAATAGGTCGTAATAATCATAGTAATAGTTATACTAACCGTAATAGTCATAACATCGTAATAATAAACAGAATGATCATAGAAATTACCTAACAATCGTTATTATTGCCATAATAGTCGTAATAGTCGTAATCACCATAAGAATGTCATTGATGATCATAGTATTCGTCATAATCATGCTAAGAAACATAATAATCATAATAATCATGATAATAACCATAATAGACTTGGAAACAGCCATAATAACCATTATATTAGAAATAACAACCATAATAATCATAATAGTTATACTAATCTGAATGATGATCATAATTACCATGCTATCAACAATTATAATCATAGTAATCGTCATAAACCCCACAACAAACATAACAATCATAATAATAATGATAATAAACATGACAATAACCATAATAAACTTGGAAACAACCATAATAACCATTATAATAGCCATGATAACCGTATTAATCATAATAGCTATAGTAATCTGAATGATGATCATGATTTCTATGCCATCAACCATTATAATCATAGTAACCCTCATAATAACCACAACAATCATAACAATCATAATAATAATCATAATAATCATAGCACAATCATAATAGCCGTAATAGTCATAGTAATAGTTATACTAACTGTAATAATCATAACATCGTAATAATAAACAGAATAATCAAGGAAATAACCTAATAATCGTTATTACAGACATAATAATCTAAACAACCATAATAACCAGAATTATCATAATAATGATCGTAATAATCCTCACAATCATACTAAGAAGCATAATAATCATAATAATCATGATAATAACCATAATAGACTTGGAAACAACCCTAATAACCATTATAATAGCCATAATAACCATAATAACCATAATAACTCTAGTAATCTGACTGATGATCATAATTACCATGCTATCAACAATTATAATAATGGTACTCGTCATAATAACCACAACAATCATAACAATCATAATAATAGTCATAGTAATCATAGGAACAATCATAATAGTCGTAATAATCTTGGTAATGGTTATACTGACTGTAATTACCATAACATCGTAATGATAAACAGAATAATCATGCAAATAGCCTAATAATCGATATTACAGCCATATAATTCCTAATAACCATAATAAGCAGAATAACCACAATAATGGTCATAATAATCCTCACAATCATACTAAAAAACATCATAATCATAATAATCATGAAAATAACCATAATAGACTTGGAAACAAACCTAATAACCATTATAATAGCCATAATAACCATAATAACCGTAATAGCTATAATAATCTGCTTGATGATCATAACTACCATGCTATCAACAACTATAATCAAAGTAATCGTCATAATAACGACAACAAACATAACAATCATAATAATAATAATAATAATAAACATGGCAATAACCATAATAGACTTGGAAACAACCGTAATGACCATTATAATAGCCATGATAACCATATTAATCATAATAGCTATAGTAATCTGAATGATGATCATGATTACCATGCTATCAACCATTATAATCATAGTAATCGTCATAATAACCACAAAAATCATAACAATCATAATAATAGTCATAATAATCATAGCAGAAATCATAATAGACGTAATTACCATAGTAATAGTTATACTAACTGTAGCAACCATAACATTGTAATAATAAACAGAATAATCATGGAAATAGCCTAATAATCGTTATTATAGCCATAATAATCATAATAGTCGTAATCACCATAAGAATCTCAGTGATGATCATAATAATCCTCACAATCATACTAAGAAACATAATAATCATAATAATCATGATAATAACAATAGTAGACATGTAAACAACCATAACAAACATTATAATAGCCATAATAACCATAATAATCATAATAGCTATAGTAATCTGTATGATGATCATAGTAACCATGCTATCAACCAATATAATCATAGTAATCGTCATGATAGTCACAACAATCATGACAATCATAATTATAATCATAATTATCATAGCAACAATCATAATAGCCGTGATAATCATAGTAATCGTTATACTAACTGTAATAATCATAACATCGTTATAATATACAGAATAATCATGGAAATAACCTAATAATCGTTATTACAGCCATAATAATCTTAATAGCCATAATAACCAGAATAATAATAATAATGATCATAATAACCCTCACAATCATGCTAAGGAACTTTATAATCATGATAATCATAATAATAACCATAATAGATTTGGAAACGATCATAATAACCAATATAATAGACATAATAATCATAATAATCATAACAGCTATAGTAATCTGAATGATGATCATGATTACCATGCTATCAACCAATATAATCATAGTAATCGTCATGATAACCACAACAATCATGACAATCATAATTATAATCATAATTATCATAGCAACAATCATAATAACCGTGATAATCATAGTAATCGTTACACTGACTGTAATAATCATAACATCGTTATAATATACAGAAGAATCATGCAAATAACCTAATAATCGTTATTACAGCCATAATAATCTTAATAACCATAATAACCAGAATAATAATAGTAATGATCATAATAACCCTCACAGTAATACTAAGCAACATTATAATCATAATAATCATAATAATAACCTTAATAGACATGGAAACGATCATAATAACCATTATAATAGCCATAATAACCATAGTAATCTTAATAGCCATAGTAATCCGAATGATGACCATAATGACCATGCTATCAACCATTATAATCATAGTAATCGTCATAATACCCACAACAATCATAACAATCATAGCAACAATCATAATAGCCGTAATAATCATAGTAATCGTTATACTAACTGTAATATACATAACATCGTTATAATATACAGAATAATCATGGAAATAACCTAATACTCGCTATTACAGCCATAACAATCTTAATAGCCATTATAACCAGAATAATCGTAACAATGATCATAATAATTCTCACAATCATACTAGGAAACATAATAATCATAATAATCATGATAATAACCATAATAGACTTGGAAACAACCCTTATAACCATTATAATAGCCATAATAACCATAATAACCATTATAGCTATATTAATCTGACTGATGATCATAACTACCATACTATCAACCATTATAATCATAGTAATCGTCATAATAACCACAACAGTCATAAAAATCATAATAATAATCATAATTACCATAGCAACAATCATAATAGCCGTAATAATCATAGTAATAGTTAGACTAACCGTAATAGTCATAACATCGTAATAATAAACAGAATGATCAGGAAAAAAACCTAATAATGGTTATTATAGCCATAATAACCGTAATAGTCGTAATCACCATAAGAATGTCATTGATGATCATAGTATTCGTCATAATCATGCTAAGAAACATAATAATCATAATAATCATGATAATAACCATAATAGACTTGGAAACAGCCATAATAACCATTATATTAGCCATAACAACCATAATAATCATAATAGTTATAGTAATCTGAATGATGATCATAATTACCATGCTATCAACAATTATAGTCATAGTAATCGTCATAAACCCCACAACAAACATAACAATCATAATAATAATGATAATAAACATGACAATAACCATAATAAACTTGGAAACAACCATAATAACCATTATAATAGACATGATAACCGTATTAATCATAATAGCTATAGTAATCTGAATGATGATCATGATTTCTATGCCATCAACCATTATAATCATAGTAACCCTCATAATAACCACAACAATCATAACAATCATAATAATAATCATAATAATCATAGCACAATCATAATAGCCGTAATAGTCATAGTAATAGTTATACTAACTGTAATAATCATAACATCGTAATAATAAACAGAATAATCAAGGAAATAACCTAATAATCGTTATTACAGACATAATAATCTACACAACCATAATAACCAGAATTATCATAATAATGATCGGAATAATCCTCACAATCATACTAAGAAACATAATAATCATAATAATCATGATAATAACCATAATAGACTTGGAAACAACCCTAATAACCATTATAATAGCCATAATAACCATAATAACCATAATAACTATAGTAATCTGACTGATGATCATAACTACCATACTATCAACCATTATAATCATAGTAATCGTCATAATAACCACAACAAACATATCAGTCATAATAATAATGATAATAAACGTGACAATAACCATAATAAACTTGGAAACAACCATAATAACAATTATAATCGCCCTGATAATGATATTCATCATAATAGCTATAGTAATCTGAATGATGATCATGATTACCATGCTATCAACCAATATAATCATAGTAATCGTCATGATAACCACAACAATCATGACAATCATAATTATAATCATAATTATCATAGCAACAATCATAATAGCCGTAATAATCATAGTAATCGTTATACTAACTGTAATAATCATAACATCGTTATAATATACAGAATAATCATGGAAATAACCTAATACTCGTTATTACAACCATAATAATCTTAATAGCCATTATAACCAGAATAATCGTAAGAATGATCATAATAATTCTCACAATCATACTAGGAAACATAATAATCATAATAATCATGATAATAAACATAATAGACTTGGAAACAACCCTAATAACCATTATAATAGCCATAATAACCATAATAACCATTATAGCTATATTAATCTGACTGATGATCATAACTACCATACTATCAACCATTATAATCATAGTAATCGTCATAATAACCACAACAATCATAAAAATCATAATAATAATCATAATTACCATAGCAACAATCATAATAGCCGTAATAATCATAGTAATAGTTATACTAACCGTAATAGTCATAACATCGTAATAATAAACAGAATGATCAGGAAAAAAACCTAATAATGGTTATTATAGCCATAATAATCGTAATAGTCGTAATCGCCGTAAGAATCTCAGTGATGATCATAGTACTCGTCGTAATCATACTAAGGAACATAGTAATCATAATAATAATGATAATAACCGTAATAGACTTGGAATCAATCATAATAACCATTATAATAGCCATAATAACCATAATAATCGTAATAGCTATAGTAATCTGAATGATGATCATAATAACCATGCTATGAACCATTATAATCATGGTAATCGTCATAATAACCACAACAATCATAACAATCATAGGAATAATCATAATTATCATAGCGACAATCATAATAGGTCGTAATAATCATAGTAATAGTTATACTAACCGTAATAGTCATAACATCGTAATAATAAACAGAATGATCATAGAAATTACCTAATAATCGTTATTATTGCCATAATAATCGTAATAGTCGTAATCAACATAAGAATGTCATTGATGATCATAGTATTCGTCATAATCATGCTAAGAAACATAATAATCATAATAATCATGATAATAACCATAATAGACTTGGAAACAGCCATAATAACAATTATAATAGCCCTGATAATGATATTCATCATAATAGCTATAGTAATCTGAATGATGATCATGATTACCATGCTATCTACCATTATAATCATAGTAATCGTCATAATAACCACAAAAATCATAACAATCATAATAATAGTCATAATAATCATAGCAAAAATCATAATAGACGTAATTACCATAGTAATAGTTATACTAACTGTAGCAATCATAACATTGTAATAATAAACAGAATAATCATGGAAATAGCCTAATAATCGTTATTATAGCCATAATAATCATAATAGTCGTAATCGCCATAAGAATCTCAGTGATGATCATAATAATCCTCACAACCATACTAAGAAACATAATAATCATAATAATCATGATAATAACCATAATAGACTTGGAAACAACCCTAATAACCATTATAACAGCCATAATAACCATAATAACCATAATAGCTATAGTAATCTGACTGATGATCATAATTATCGTGCTATCAACAATTATAATCATAGTAATCGTCATAATAACCACAACAAGCATATCAATCATAATAATAATGATAACAAACATGACAATAACCATAATAATCTTGGAAACAACCATAATAACAATTATAATAGCCCTGATAATGATATTCATCATAATAGCTATAGTAATCTGAATGATGATCATGATTACCATGCTATCAACCAATATAATCATAGTAATCGTTATGATAACCACAACAATCATGACAATCATAATTATAATCATAATTATCATAGCAACAATCATAATAGCCGTGATAATCATAGTAATCGTTACACTGACCGTATATAATCATAACATCGTTATAATATACAGAATAATCATGCAAATAACCTAATAATCGTTATTACAGCCATAATAATCTTAATAACCATAATAACCAGAATAATAATAGTAATGATCATAATAACCCTCACAGTAATACTAAGCAACATTATAATCATAATAATCATTATAATAAACATAATAGACTTGGAAACGATCATAATAACCAATATAATAGACATAATAACCATAATAATCTTAATAGCCATAGTAATCCGAATGATGACCATAATAACCATGCTATCAACCATTATAATCATAGTAATCGTCATAATACCCACAACAATCATAACAATCATAGCAACAATCATAATAGCCGTAATAATCATAGTAATCGTTATACTAACTGTAATAATCATAACATCGTTATAATATACAGAATAATCATGGAAATAACCTAATACTCGTTATTACAACCATAATAATCTTAATAGCCATTATAACCAGAATAATCGTAAGAATGATCATAATAATTCTCACAATCATACTAGGAAACATAATAATCATAATAATCATGATAATAACCATAATAGACTTGGAAACAACCCTAATAACCATTATAATAGCCATAATAACCATAATAACCATTATAGCTATATTAATCTGACTGATGATCATAACTACCATACTATCAACCATTATAATCATAGTAATCGTCATAATAACCACAACAATCATAAAAATCTTAATAATAATCATAATTACCATAGCAACAATCATAATAGCCGTAATAATCATAGTAATAGTTATACTAACCGTAATAGTCATAACATCGTAATAATAAACAGAATGATCAGGAAAAAAACCTAATAATGGTTATTATAGCCATAATAATCGTAATAGTCGTAATCGCCGTAAGAATCCCAGTGATGATCATAATACTCGTCGTAATCATACTAAGAAACATAGTAATCATAATAATAATGATAATAACCATAATAGACTTGGAAACAACCGTAATAACCATTATAATAGCCATGATAACCATATTAATCATAATAGCTATAGTAATCTGAATGATGATCATGATTACCATGCTATCAACCATTATAATCATAGTAATCGCCATAATAACTACAAAAATCATAACAATCATAATAATAGTCATAATAATCATAGCAAAAATCATAATAGACGTAATTACCATAGTAATAGTTATACTTACTGTAGCAATCATAACATTGTAATAATAATCAGAATAATCATGGAAATAGCCTAATAATCGTTATTATAGCCATAATAATCATAATAGTCGTAATCACCATAAGAATCTCAGTGATGATCATAATACTCCTCACAATCATACTAAGAAACATAATAATCATAATAATCATGATAATAACCATAATAGACTTGGAAACAACCCTAATAACCATTATAACAGCCATAATAACCATAATAACCATAATAGCTATAGTAATCTGACTGATGATCATAATTATCGTGCTATCAACAATTAAAATCATAGTAATCGTCATAATAACCACAACAAACATATCAGTCATAATAATAATGATAACAAACATGACAATAACCATAATAATCTTGGAAACAACCATAATAACAATTATAATAGCCCTGATAATGATATTCATCATAATAGCTATAGTAATCTGAATGATGATCATGATTACCATGCTATCAACCAATATAATCATAGTAATCGTCATGATAACCACAACAATCATGACAATCATAATTATAATCATAATTATCATAGCAACAATCATAATAGCCGTGATAACCATAGTAATCGTTACACTGACCGTATATAATCATAACATCGTTATAATATACAGAATAATCATGCAAATAACCTAATAATCGTTATTACAGCCATAATAATCTTAATAACCATAATAACCAGAATAATAATAGTAATGATCATAATAACCCTCACAGTAATACTAAGCAACATTATAATCATAATAATCATTATAATAAACATAATAGACTTGGAAACGATCATAATAACCAATATAATAGACATAATAACCATAATAATCTTAATAGCCATAGTAATCCGAATGATGACCATAATAACCATGCTATCAACCATTATAATCATAGTAATCGTCATAATACCCACAACAATCATAACAATCATAGCAACAATCATAATAGCCGTAATAATCATAGTAATCGTTATACTAACTGTAATAATCATAACATCGTTATAATATACAGAATAATCATGGAAATAACCTAATACTCGTTATTACAACCATAATAATCTTAATAGCCATTATAACCAGAATAATCGTAAGAATGATCATAATAATTCTCACAATCATACTAGGAAACATAATAATCATAATAATCATGATAATAACCATAATAGACTTGGAAACAACCCTAATAACCATTATAATAGCCATAATAACCATAATAACCATTATAGCTATATTAATCTGACTGATGATCATAACTACCATACTATCAACCATTATAATCATAGTAATCGTCATAATAACCACAACAATCATAAAAATCTTAATAATAATCATAATTACCATAGCAACAATCATAATAGCCGTGATAATCATAGTAATCGTTATACTAACTGTAATAATCATAACATCGTTATAATATACAGAATAATCATGGAAATAACCTAATAATCGTTATTACAGCCATAATAATCTTAATAGCCATAATAAGCAGAATAACCATAATAATGGTCATAATAATCCTCACAATCATACTAAAAAACATCATAATCATAATAATCATGATAATAACCATAATAGACCTGGAAACAACCCTAATAACCATTATAACAGCCATAATAACCATAATAACCATAATAGCTATAGTAATCTGTATGATGATCATAGTAACAATGCTATCAACCAATATAATCATAGTAATCGTCATGATAACCACAACAATCATGACAATCATAATTATAATCATAATTATCATAGCAACAATCATAATAGCCGTGATAACCATAGTAATCGTTACACTGACCGTAATAATCATAACATCGTTATAGTATACAGAATAATCATGCAAATAACCTAATAATCGTTATTACAGCCATAATAATCTTAATAACCATAATAACCAGAATAATAATAGTAATGATCATAATAACCCTCACAGTAATACTAAGCAACATTATAATCATAATAATCATTATAATAAATATAATAGACTTGGAAACGATCATAATAACCAATATAATAGACATAATAACCATAATAATCTTAATAGCCATAGTAATCCGAATGATGACCATAATAACCATGCTATTAACCATTATAATCATAGTAATCGTCATAATACCCACAACAATCATAACAATCATAGCAACAATCATAATAGCCGTAATAAACATAGTAATCGTTATACTAACTGTAATAATCATAACATCGTTATAATATACAGAATAATCATGGAAATAACCTAATACTCGTTATTACAACCATAATAATCTTAATAGCCATTATAACCAGAATAATCGTAAGAATGATCATAATAATTCTCACAATCATACTAGGAAACATAATAATCATAATAATCATGATAATAACCATAATAGACTTGGAAACAACCCTAATAACCATTATAATAGCCATAATAACCATAATAACCATTATAGCTATATTAATCTGACTGATGATCATAACTACCATACTATCAACCATTATAATCATAGTAATCGTCATGATAGTCACAACAATCATGACGATCATAATTATAATCATAATTATCATAGCAACAATCATAATAGCCGTGATAATCATAGTAATCGTTATACTAACTGTAATAATCATAACATCGTTATAATATACAGAATAATCATGGAAATAACCTAATAATCGTTATTACAGCCATAATAATCTTAATAGTCGTAATCACCATAAGAATCTCAGTGATGATCATAATAATTCTCACAATCATACTAAGAAACATAATAATCATAATAATCATGATAATAACCATAATAGACTTGGAAACAACCTTAATAACCATTATAACAGCCATAATAAGCATAATAACCATAATAGCTATAGTAATCTGTATGATGATCATAGTAACAATGCTATCAACCAATATAATCATAGTAATCGTCATAATAACGACAACAAACATAACAATCATAATAATAATAATAATAATAAACATGGCAATAACCATAATAGACTTGGAAACAACCGTAATAACCATTATAATAGCCATGATAACCATATTAATCATAATAGCTATAGTAATCTGAATGATGATCATGATTACCATGCTATCAACAATTATAATCATGGTAATCGTCATAATAACCACAACAATCATAACAATCATAATAATAGTCATAGTAATCATAGGAACAATCATAATAGACGTAATAATCTTGGTAATGGTTATACTGACTGTAATTATCATAACATCGTAATGATAAACAGAATAATCATGCAAATAGCCTAATAATCGTTATTACAGCAATATAATTCCTAATAACCATAATAAGCAGAATAACCACAATAATGGTCATAATAATCCTCACAATCATACTAAGAAACATAATAATCATAATAATCATGATAATAACCATAATAGACTTGGAAACAACCCTAATAACCATTATAACAGCCATAATAACCATAATAACCATAATAGCTATAGTAATCTGACTGATGATCATAATTATCGTGCTATCAACAATTATAATCATAGTAATCGTCATAATAACCGCAACAAACATATCAGTCATAATAATAATGATAATAAACATGACAATAACCATAATAAACTTGGAAACAACCATAATAACAATTATAATAGCCCTGATAATGATATTCATCATAATAGCTATAGTAATCTGAATGATGATCATGATTACCATGCTATCAACCAATATAATCATAGTAATCGTCATGATAACCACAACAATCATGACAATCATAATTATAATCATAATTATCATAGCAACAATCATAATAGCCGTGATAATCATAGTAATCGTTACACTGACCGTAATAATCATAACATTGTTATAATATACAGAATAATCATGCAAATAACCTAATAATCGTTATTACAGCCATAATAATATTAATAACCATAATAACCAGAATAATAATAGTAATGATCATAATAACCCTCACAGTAATACTAAGCAACATTATAATCATAATAATCATTATAATAAACATAGTAGACTTGGAAACGACCATAATAACCAATATAATAGACATAATAACCATAATAATCTTAATAGCCATAGTAATCCGAATGATGACCATAATAACCATGCTATCAACCATTATAATCATAGTAATCGTCATAATAACCACAACAATCATAACAATCATAGGAATAATCATAATTATCATAGCGACAATCATAATAGGTCGTAATAATCATAGTAATAGTTATACTAACCGTAATAGTCATAACATCGTAATAATAAACAGAATGATCATAGAAATTACCTAATAATCGTTATTATTGCCATAATAATCGTAATAGTCGTAATCACCATAAGAATGTCATTGATGATCATAGTATTCGTCATAATCATGCTAAGAAACATAATAATCATAATAACCATGATAATAACCATAATAGACTTGGAAACAACCCTAATAACCATTATAACAGCCATAATAACCATAATAACCATAATAGCTATAGTAATCTGACTGATGATCATAATTATCGTGCTATCAACAATTATAATCATAGTAATCGTCGTAATAACCACAACAAGCATATCAATCAGAATAATAATGATAATAAACATGACAATAACCATAATAAACTTGGAAACAACCATAATAACAATTATAATAGCACTGATAATGATATTCATCATAATAGCTATAGTAATCTGAATGATGATCATGATTACCATGCTATCAACCAATATAATCATAGTAATCGTCATGATAACCACAACAATCATGACAATCATAATTATAATCATAATTATCATAGCAACAATCATAATAGCCGTGATAATCATAGTAATCGTTACACTGACCGTAATAATCATAACATCGTTATAATATACAGAATAATCATGCAAATAACCTAATAATCGTTATTACAGCCATAATAATCTTAATAACCATAATAACCAGAATAATAATAGTAATGATCATAATAACCCTCACAGTAATACTAAGCAACATTATAATCATAATAATCATTATAATAAACATAATAGACTTGGAAACGATCATAATAACCAATATAATAGACATAATAACCATAATAATCTTAATAGCCATAGTAATCCGAATGATGACCATAATAACCATGCTATCAACCATTATAATCATAGTAATCGTCATAATACCCACAACAATCATAACAATCATAGCAACAATCATAATAGCCGTAATAATCATAGTAATCGTTATACTAACTGTAATAAACATAACATCGTTATAATATACAGAATAATCATGGAAATAACCTAATACTCGTTATTACAACCATAATAATCTTAATAGCCATTATAACCAGAATAATCGTAACAATGATCATAATAATTCTCACAATCATACTAGGAAACATAATAATCCAAATAATCATGATAATAACCATAATAGACTTGGAAACAACCCTAATAACCATTATAATAGCCATAATAACCATAATAACCATTATAGCTATATTAATCAGACTGATGATCATAACTACCATACTATCAACCATTATAATCATAGTAATCGTCATAATAACCACAACAGTCATAAAAATCATAATAATAATCATAATTACCATAGCAACAATCATAATAGCCGTAATAATCATAGTAATAGTTATACTAACCGTAATAGTCATAACATCGTAATAATAAACAGAATGATCAGGAAAAAAACCTAATAATGGTTATTATAGCCATAATAATCGTAATAGTCGTAATCACCATAAGAATGTCATTGATGATCATAGTATTCGTCATAATCATGCTAAGAAACATAATAATCATAATAATCATGATAGTAACCATAATAGACTTGGAAACAACCCTAATAACCATTATATTAGCCATAACAACCATAATAATCATAATAGTTATACTAATCTGAATGATGATCATAATTACCATGCTATCAACAATTATAATCATAGTAATCGTCATAAACCCCACAACAAACATAACAATCATAATAATAATGATAATAAACATGACAATAACCATAATAAACTTGGAAACAACCATAATAGCCATTATAATAGCCATGATAACCGTATTAATCATAATAGCTATAGTAATCTGAATGATGATCATGATTTCTATGCCATCAACCATTATAATCATAGTAACCCTCATAATAACCACAACAATCATAACAATCATAATAATAATCATACTAATCATAGCACAATCATAATAGCCGTAATAGTCATAGTAATAGTTATACTAACTGTAATAATCATAACATCGTAATAATAAACAGAATAATCAAGGAAATAACCTAATAATCGTTATTACAGACATAATAATCTAAACAACCATAATAACCAGAATTATCATAATAATGATCGTAATAATCCTCACAATCATACTAAGAAACATAATAATCATAATAATCATGATAATAACCATAATAGACTTGGAAACAACCCTAATAACCATTATAATAGCCATAATAACCATAATAACCATAATAACTATAGTAATCTGACTGATGATCATAATTACCATGCTATCAACAATTATAATCATGGTAATCGTCATAATAACCACAACAATCATAACAATCATAATAATAGTCATAGTAATCATAGGAACAATCATAATAGACGTAATAATCTTGGTAATGGTTATACTGACTGTAATTATCATAACATCGTAATGATAAACAGAATAATCATGCAAATAGCCTAATAATCGTTATTACAGCAATATAATTCCTAATAACCATAATAAGCAGAATAACCACAATAATGGTCATAATAATCCTCACAATCATACTAAGAAACATAATAATCATAATAATCATGATAATAACCATAATAGACTTGGAAACAACCCTAATAACCATTATAACAGCCATAATAACCATAATAACCATAATAGCTATAGTAATCTGACTGATGATCATAATTATCGTGCTATCAACAATTATAATCATAGTAATCGTCATAATAACCACAACAAACATATCAGTCATAATAATAATGATAATAAACATGACAATAACCATAATAAACTTGGAAACAACCCTAATAACCATTATAACAGCCATAATAACCATAATAACCATAATAGCTATAGTAATCTGTATGATGATCATAGTAACAATGCTATCAACCAATATAATCATAGTAATCGTCATGATAACCACAACAATCATGACAATCATAATTATAATCATAATTATCATAGCAACAATCATAATAGCCGTGATAACCATAGTAATCGTTACACTGACCGTAATAATCATAACATCGTTATAATATACAGAATAATCATGCAAATAACCTAATAATCGTTATTACAGCCATAATAATCTTAATAACCATAATAACCAGAATAATAATAGTAATGATCATAATAACCCTCACAGTAATACTAAGCAACATTATAATCATAATAATCATTATAATAAACATAATAGACTTGGAAACGATCATAATAACCAATATAATAGACATAATAACCATAATAATCTTAATAGCCATAGTAATCCGAATGATGACCATAATAACCATGCTATCAACCATGATAATCATAGTAATCGTCATAATACCCACAACAATCATAACAATCATAGCAACAATCATAATAGCCGTAATAATCATAGTAATCGTTATACTAACTGTAATAATCATAACATCGTTATAATATACAGAATAATCATGGAAATAACCTAATACTCGTTATTACAACCATAATAATCTTAATAGCCATTATAACCAGAATAATCGTAACAATGATCATAATAATTCTCACAATCATACTAGGAAACATAATAATCCAAATAATCATGATAATAGCCATAATAGACTTGGAAACAACCCTAATAACCATTATAATAGCCATAATAACCATAATAACCATTATAGCTATATTAATCAGACTGATGATCATAACTACCATACTATCAACCATTATAATCATAGTAATCGTCATAATAACCACAACAGTCATAAAAATCATAATAATAATCATAATTACCATAGCGACAATCATAATAGCCGTAATAATCATAGTAATAGTTATACTAACCGTAATAGTCATAACATCGTAATAATAAACAGAATGATCAGGAAAAAAACCTAATAATGGTTATTATAGCCATAATAATCGTAATAGTCGTAATCACCATAAGAATGTCATTGATGATCATAGTATTCGTCATAATCATGCTAAGAAACATAATAATCATAATAATCATGATAATAACCATAATAGACTTGGAAACAACCCTAATAACCATTATATTAGCCATAACAACCATAATAATCATAATAGTTATAGTAATCTGAATGATGATCATAATTGCCATGCTATCAACAATTATAATCATAGTAATCGTCATAAACCCCACAACAAACATAACAATCATAATAATAATGATAATAAACATGACAATAACCATAATAAACTTGGAAACAACCATAATAACCATTATAATAGCCATGATAACCGTATTAATCATAATAGCTATAGTAATCTGAATGATGATCATGATTTCTATGCCATCAACCATTATAATCATAGTAACCCTCATAATAACCACAACAATCATAACAATCATTATAATAATCATAATAATCATAGCACAATCATAATAGCCGTAATAGTCATAGTAATAGTTATACTAACTGTAATAATCGTAACATCGTAATAATAAACAGAATAATCAAGGAAATAGCCTAATAATCGTTATTACAGACATAATAATCTAAACAACCATAATAACCAGAATTATCATAATAATGATCATAATAATCCTCACAATCATACTAAGAAACATATTAATCATAATAATCATGATAGTAACCATAATAGACTTGGAAACAACCCTAATAACCATTATAATAGCCATAATAACCATAATAACCATAATAACTATAGTAATCTGACTGATGATCATAATTACCATGCTATCAACAATTATAATCATGGTAATCGTCATAATAACCACAACAATCATAACAATCATAATAATAGTCATAGTAATCATAGGAACAATCATGATAGACGTAATAATCATTGTAATGGTTATACTGACTGTAATTATCATAACATCGTAATGATAAACAGAATAATCATGCAAATAGCCTAATAATCGTTATTACAGCCATATAATTCTTAATAACCATAATAAGCAGAATAACCATAGTAATGGTCATAATAATTCTCACAATCATACTAGGAAACATAATAATCATAATAATCATGATAATAACCATAATAGACTTGGAAACAGCCATAATAACAATTATAATAGCCCTGATAATGATATTCATCATAATAGCTATAGTAATCTGAATGATGATCATGATTACCATGCTATCTACCATTATAATCATAGTAATCGTCATAATAACCACAAAAATCATAACAATCATAATAATAGTCATAATAATCATAGCAAAAATCATAATAGACGTAATTACCATAGTAATAGTTATACTAACTGTAGCAATCATAACATTGTAATAATAAACAGAATAATCATGGAAATAGCCTAATAATCGTTATTATAGCCATAATAATCATAATAGTCGTAATCGCCATAAGAATCTCAGTGATGATCATAATAATCCTCACAACCATACTAAGAAACATAAAAATCATAATAATCATGATAATAACCATAACAGACTTGGAAACAACCCTAATAACCATTATAACAGCCATAATAACCATAATAACCATAATAGCTATAGTAATCTGACTGATGATCATAATTATCGTGCTATCAACAATTATAATCATAGTAATCGTCATAATAACCACAACAAGCATATCAATCATAATAATAATGATAACAAACATGACAATAACCATAATAATCTTGGAAACAACCATAATAACAATTATAATAGCCCTGATAATGATATTCATCATAATAGCTATAGTAATCTGAATGATGATCATGATTACCATGCTATCAACCATTATAATCATAGTAATCGTCATAATAACCACAACAATCATAAAAATCTTAATAATAATCATAATTACCATAGCAACAATCATAATAGCCGTAATAATCATAGTAATAGTTATACTAACCGTAATAGTCATAACATCGTAATAATAAACAGAATGATCAGGAAAAAAACCTAATAATGGTTATTATAGCCATAATAATCGTAATAGTCGTAATCGCCGTAAGAATCTCAGTGATGATCATAATACTCGTCGTAATCATACTAAGAAACATAGTAATCATAATAATAATGATAATAACCGTAATAGACTTGGAATCAATCATAATAACCATTATAATAGCCATAATAACCATAATAATCGTAATAGCTATAGTAATCTGAATGATGATCATAATAACCATGCTATGAACCATTATAATCATGGTAATCGTCATAATAACCACAACAATCATAGGAATAATCATAATTATCATAGCGACAATCATAATAGGTCGTAATAATCATAGTAATAGTTATACTAACCGTAATAGTCATAACATCGTAATAATAAACAGAATGATCAGGAAAAAAACCTAATAATGGTTATTATAGCCATAATAATCGTAATAGTCGTAATCACCATAAGAAAGTCATTGATGATCATAGTATTCGTCATAATCATGCTAAGAAACATAATAATCATAATAATCATTATAATAAACATAATAGACTTGGAAACGATCATAATAACCAATATAATAGACATAATAACCATAATAATCTTAATAGCCATAGTAATCCGAATGATGACCATAATAACCATGCTATCAACCATTATAATCATAGTAATCGTCATAATACCCACAACAATCATAACAATCATAGCAACAATCATAATAGCCGTAATAATCATAGTAATCGTTATACTAACTGTAATAATCATAACATCGTTATAATATACAGAATAATCATGGAAATAACCTAATACTCGTTATTACAACCATAATAATCTTAATAGCCATTATAACCAGAATAATCGTAAGAATGATCATAATAATTCTCACAATCATACTAGGAAACATAATAATCATAATAATCATGATAATAACCATAATAGACTTGGAAACAACCCTAATAACCATTATAATAGCCATAATAACCATAATAACCATTATAGCTATATTAATCTGACTGATGATCATAACTACCATACTATCAACCATTATAATCATAGTAATCGTCATAATAACCACAACAATCATAAAAATCTTAATAATAATCATAATTACCATAGCAACAATCATAATAGCCGTAATAATCATAGTAATAGTTATACTAACCGTAATAGTCATAACATCGTAATAATAAACAGAATGATCAGGAAAAAAACCTAATAATGGTTATTATAGCCATAATAATCGTAATAGTCGTAATCGCCGTAAGAATCTCAGTGATGATCATAATACTCGTCGTAATCATACTAAGAAACATAGTAATCATAATAATAATGATAATAACCGTAATAGACTTGGAATCAATCATAATAACCATTATAATAGCCATAATAACCATAATAATCGTAATAGCTATAGTAATCTGAATGATGATCATAATAACCATGCTATGAACCATTATAATCATGGTAATCGTCATAATAACCACAACAATCATAACAATCATAGGAATAATCATAATTATCATAGCGACAATCATAATAGGTCGTATTAATCATAGTAATAGTTATACTAACCGTAATAGTCATAACATCGTAATAATAAACAGAATGATCATAGAAATTACCTAATAATCGTTATTATTGCCATAATAATCGGAATAGTCGTAATCACCATAAGAATGTCATTGATGATCATAGTATTCGTCATAATCATGCTAAGAAACATAATAATCATAATAATCATGATAATAACCATAATAGACTTGGAAACAGCCATAATAACCATTATATTAGCCATAACAACCATAATAATCATAATAGTTATACTAATCTGAATGATGATCATAATTACCATGCTATCAACAATTATAATCATAGTAATCGTCATAAACCCCACAACAAACATAACAATCATAATAATAATGATAATAAACATGACAATAACCATAATAAACTTGGAAACAACCATAATAGCCATTATAATAGCCATGATAACCGTATTAATCATAATAGCTATAGTAATCTGAATGATGATCATGATTTCTATGCCATCAACCATTATAATCATAGTAACCCTCATAATAACCACAACAATCATAACAATCATAATAATAATCATAATAATCATAGCACAATCATAATAGCCGTAATAGTCATAGTAATAGTTATACTAACTGTAATAATCGTAACATCGTAATAATAAACAGAATAATCAAGGAAATAACCTAACAATCGTTATTACAGACATAATAATCTAAACAACCATAATAACCAGAATTATCATAATAATGATCATAATAATCCTCACAATCATACTAAGAAACATAATAATCATAATAATCATGATAGTAACCATAATAGACTTGGAAACAACCCTAATAACCATTATAATAGCCATAATAACCATAATAACCATAATAACTATAGTAATCTGACTGATGATCATAATTACCATGCTATCAACAATTATAATCATGGTAATCGTCATAATAACCACAACAATCATAACAATCATAATAATAGTCATAGTAATCATAGAAACAATCATAATAGACGTAATAATCATAGTAATCGTTACACTGACCGTAATAATCATAACATCGTTATAATATACAGAATAATCATGCAAATAACCTAATAATCGTTATTACAGCCATAATAATCTTAATAACCATAATAACCAGAATAATAATAGTAATGATCATAATAACCCTCACAGTAATACTAAGCAACATTATAATCATAATAATCATTATAATAAACATAATAGACTTGGAAACGATCATAATAACCAATATAATAGACATAATAACCATAATAATCTTAATAGCCATAGTAATCCGAATGATGACCATAATAACCATGCTATCAACCATTATAATCATAGTAATCGTCATAATACCCACAACAATCATAACAATCATAGCAACAATCATAATAGCCGTAATAATCATAGTAATCGTTATACTAACTGTAATAAACATAACATCGTTATAATATACAGAATAATCATGGAAATAACCTAATACTCGTTATTACAACCATAATAATCTTAATAGCCATTATAACCAGAATAATCGTAACAATGATCATAATAATTCTCACAATCATACTAGGAAACATAATAATCCAAATAATCATGATAATAACCATAATAGACTTGGAAACAACCCTAATAACCATTATAATAGCCATAATAACCATAATAACCATTATAGCTATATTAATCAGACTGATGATCATAACTACCATACTATCAACCATTATAATCATAGTAATCGTCATAATAACCACAACAGTCATAAAAATCATAATAATAATCATAATTACCATAGCAACAATCATAATAGCCGTAATAATCATAGTAATAGTTATACTAACCGTAATAGTCATAACATCGTAATAATAAACAGAATGATCAGGAAAAAAACCTAATAATGGTTATTATAGCCATAATAATCGTAATAGTCGTAATCACCATAAGAATGTCATTGATGATCATAGTATTCGTCATAATCATGCTAAGAAACATAATAATCATAATAATCATGATAATAACCATAATAGACTTGGAAACAACCCTAATAACCATTATATTAGCCATAACAACCATAATAATCATAATAGTTATAGTAATCTGAATGATGATCATAATTGCCATGCTATCAACAATTATAATCATAGTAATCGTCATAAACCCCACAACAAACATAACAATCATAATAATAATGATAATAAACATGACAATAACCATAATAAACTTGGAAACAACCATAATAACCATTATAATAGCCATGATAACCGTATTAATCATAATAGCTATAGTAATCTGAATGATGATCATGATTTCTATGCCATCAACCATTATAATCATAGTAACCCTCATAATAACCACAACAATCATAACAATCATTATAATAATCATAATAATCATAGCACAATCATAATAGCCGTAATAGTCATAGTAATAGTTATACTAACTGTAATAATCGTAACATCGTAATAATAAACAGAATAATCAAGGAAATAACCTAATAATCGTTATTACAGACATAATAATCATAATAGTCGTAATCACCATAAGAATCTCAGTGATGATCATAATAATCCTCACAATCATACTAAGAAACATAATAATCATAATAATCATGATAATAACCATAATAGACTTGGAAACAACCCTAATGACCATTATAATAGCCATAATAACCATAATAACCATAACAACTATAGTAATCTGACTGATGATCATAATTACCATGCTATCAACAAATATAATCATGGTAATCGTCATAATAACCACAACAATCATAACAATCATAATAATAGTCATAGTAATCATAGGAACAATCATAATAGACGTAATAATCTTGGTAATGGTTATACTGACTGTAATTATCATAACATCGTAATGATAAACAGAATAATCATGCAAATAGCCTAATAATCGTTATTACAGCCATATAATTCCTAATAACGATAATAAGCAGAATAACCACAATAATGGTCATAATAATCCTCACAATCATACTAAAAAACATCATAATCATAATAATCATGAAAATAACCATAATAGACTTGGAAACAACCCTAATAACCATTATAATAGCCATAATAACCATAATAACCATAATAGCTATAGTAATCTGTATGATGATCATAGTAACAATGCTATCAACCAATATAATCATAGTAATCGTCATGATAACCACAACAATCATGACAATCATAATTATAATCATAATTATCATAGCAACAATCATAATAGCCGTGATAACCATAGTAATCATTACACTGACCGTAATAATCATAACATCGTTATAGTATACAGAATAATCATGCAAATAACCTAATAATCGTTATTACAGCCATAATAATCTTAATAACCATAATAACCAGAATAATAATAGTAATGATCATAATAACCCTCACAGAAATACTAAGCAACATTGTAATCATAATAATCATTATAATAAACATAATAGACTTGGAAACGATCATAATAACCAATATAATAGACATAATAACCATAATAATCTTAATAGCCATAGTAATCCGAATGATGACCATAATAACCATGCTATCAACCATTATAATCATAGTAATCGTCATAATACCCACAACAATCATAACAATCATAGCAACAATCACAATAGCCGTAATAATCATAGTAATCGTTATACTAACTGTAATAATCATAACATCGTTATAATATACAGAATAATCATGGAAATAACCTAATACTCGTTATTACAACCATAATAATCTTAATAGCCATTATAACCAGAATAATCGTAAGAATGATCATAATAATTCTCACAATCATACTAGGAAACATAATAATCATAATAATCATGATAATAACCATAATAGACTTGGAAACAACCCTAATAACCATTATAATAGCCATAATAACCATAATAACCATTATAGCTATATTAATCTGACTGATGATCATAACTACCATACTATCAACCATTATAATCATAGTAATCGTCATAATAACCACAACAATCATAAAAATATTAATAATAATCATAATTACATAGCAACAATCATAATAGCCGTAATAATCATAGTAATAGTTATACTAACCGTAATAGTCATAACATCGTAATAATAAACAGAATGATCAGGAAAAAAACCTAATAATGGTTATTATAGCCATAATAATCGTAATAGTCGTAATCGCCGTAAGAATCTCAGTGATGATCATAATACTCGTCGTAATCATACTAAGAAACATAGTAATCATAATAATAATGATAATAACCGTAATAGACTTGGAATCAATCATAATAACCATTATAATAGCCATAATAACCATAATAATCGTAATAGCTATAGTAATCTGAATGATGATCATAATAACCATGCTATGAACCATTATAATCATGGTAATCGTCATAATAACCACAACAATCATAACAATCATAGGAATAATCATAATTATCATAGCGACAATCATAATAGGTCGTAATAATCATAGTAATAGTTATACTAACCGTAATAGTCATAACATCGTAATAATAAACAGAATGATCATAGAAATTACCTAATAATCGTTATTATTGCCATAATAATCGTAATAGTCGTAATCACCATAAGAATGTCATTGATGATCATAGTATTCGTCATAATCATGCTAAGAAACATAATAATCATAATAATCATGATAATAACCATAATAGACTTGGAAACAGCCATAATAACCATTATATTAGCCATAACATCCATAATAATCATAATAGTTATACTAATCTGAATGATGATCATAATTACCATGCTATCAACAATTATAATCATAGTAATCGTCATAAACCCCACAACAAACATAACAATCATAATAATAATGATAATAAACATGACAATAACCATAATAAACTTGGAAACAACCATAATAGCCATTATAATAGCCATGATAACCGTATTAATCATAATAGCTATAGTAATCTGAATGATGATCATGATTTCTATGCCATCAACCATTATAATCATAGTAACCCTCATAATAACCACAACAATCATAACAATCATAATAATAATCATAATAATCATAGCACAATCATAATAGCCGTAATAGTCATAGTAATAGTTATACTAACTGTAATAATCATAACATCGTAATAATAAACAGAATAATCAAGGAAATAACCTAATAATCGTTATTACAGACATAATAATCTAAACAACCATAATAACCAGAATTATCATAATAATGATCGTAATAATCCTCACAATCATACTAAGAAACATAATAATCATAATAATCATGATAATAACCATAATAGACTTGGAAACAACCCTAATAACCATTATAATAGCCATAATAACCATAATAACCATAATAACTATAGTAATCTGACTGATGATCATAATTACCATGCTATCAACAATTATAATCATGGTAATCGTCATAATAACCACAACAATCATAACAATCATAATAATAGTCATAGTAATCATAGGAACAATCATAATAGACGTAATAATCTTGGTAATGGTTATACTGACTGTAATTATCATAACATCGTAATGATAAACAGAATAATCATGCAAATAGCCTAATAATCGTTATTACAGCAATATAATTCCTAATAACCATAATAAGCAGAATAACCACAATAATGGTCATAATAATCCTCACAATCATACTAAGAAACATAATAATCATAATAATCATGATAATAACCATAATAGACTTGGAAACAACCCTAATAACCATTATAACAGCCATAATAACCATAATAACCATAATAGCTATAGTAATCTGACTGATGATCATAATTATCGTGCTATCAACAATTATAATCATAGTAATCGTCATAATAACCACAACAAACATATCAGTCATAATAATAATGATAATAAACATGACAATAACCATAATAAACTTGGAAACAACCATAATAACAATTATAATAGCCCTGATAATGATATTCATCATAATAGCTATAGTAATCTGAATGATGATCATGATTACCATGCTATCAACCAATATAATCATAGTAATCGTCATGATAACCACAACAATCATGACAATCATAATTATAATCATAATTATCATAGCAACAATCATAATAGCCGTGATAATCATAGTAATCGTTACACTGACCGTAATAATCATAACATTGTTATAATATACAGAATAATCATGCAAATAACCTAATAATCGTTATTACAGCCATAATAATATTAATAACCATAATAACCAGAATAATAATAGTAATGATCATAATAACCCTCACAGTAATACTAAGCAACATTATAATCATAATAATCATTATAATAAACATAATAGACTTGGAAACGACCATAATAACCAATATAATAGACATAATAACCATAATAATCTTAATAGCCATAGTAATCCGAATGATGACCATAATAACCATGCTATCAACCATTATAATCATAGTAATCGTCATAATAAGCACAACAATCATAACAATCATAGGAATAATCATAATTATCATAGCGACAATCATAATAGGTCGTAATAATCATAGTAATAGTTATACTAACCGTAATAGTCATAACATCGTAATAATAAACAGAATGATCATAGAAATTACCTAATAATCGTTATTATTGCCATAATAATCGTAATAGTCGTAATCACAATAAGAATGTCATTGATGATCATAGTATTCGTCATAATCATGCTAAGAAACATAATAATCATAATAATCATGATAATAACCATAATAGACTTGGAAACAACCCTAATAACCATTATAACAGCCATAATAACCATAATAACCGTAATAGCTATAATAATCTGACTGATGATCATAACTACCATGCTATCAACAACTATAATCAAAGTAATCGTCATAATAACGACAACAAACATAACAATCATAATAATAATAATAATAATAAACATGGCAATAACCATAATAAACTTGGAAACAACCGTAATAACCATTATAATAGCCATGATAACCATATTAATCATAATAGCTATAGTAATCTGAATGATGATCATGATTACCATGCTATCAACCATTATAATCATAGTAATCGTCATAATAACCACAAAAATCATAACAATCATAATAATAGTCAAAATAATCATAGCAAAAATCATAATAGACGTAATTACCATAGTAATAGTTATACTAACTGTAGCAATCATAACATTGTAATAATAAACAGAATAATCATGGAAATAGACTAATAATCGTTATTATAGCCATAATAATCATAATAGTCGTAATCACCATAAGAATCTCAGTGATGATCATAATAATCCTCACAATCATACTAAGAAACATAATAATCATAATAATCATGATAACAACCATAATAGACTTGGAAACAACCCTAATAACCATTATAACAGCCATAATAACCATAATAACCATAATAGCTATAGTAATCTGACTGATGATCATAATTATCGTGCTATCAACAATTATAATCATAGTAATCGTCATAATAACCACAACAAGCATATCAATCATAATAATAATGATAATAAACATGACAATAACCATAATAAACTTGGAAACAACCATAATAACAATTATAATAGCACTGATAATGATATTCATCATAATAGCTATAGTAATCTGAATGATGATCATGATTACCATGCTATCAACCAATATAATCATAGTAATCGTCATGATAACCACAACAATCATGACAATCATAATTATAATCATAATTATCATAGCAACAATCATAATAGCCGTGATAATCATAGTAATCGTTACACTGACCGTAATAATCATAACATCGTTATAATATACAGAATAATCATGCAAATAACCTAATAATCGTTATTACAGCCATAATAATCTTAATAGCCATAATAACCAGAATAATAATAGTAATGATCATAATAACCCTCACAGTAATACTAAGCAACATTACAATCATAATAATCATTATAATAAACATAATAGACTTGGAAACGATCATAATAACCAATATAATAGACATAATAACCATAATAATCTTAATAGCCATAGTAATCCGAATGATGACCATAATAACCATGCTATCAACCATTATAATCATAGTAATCGTCATAATACCCACAACAATCATAACAATCATAGCAACAATCATAATAGCCGTAATAATCATAGTAATCGTTATACTAACTGTAATAAACATAACATCGTTATAATATACAGAATAATCATGGAAATAACCTAATACTCGTTATTACAACCATAATAATCTTAATAGCCATTATAACCAGAATAATCGTAACAATGATCATAATAATTCTCACAATCATACTAGGAAACATAATAATCATAATAATCATGATAATAACCATAATAGACTTGGAAACAACCCTAATAACCATTATAACAGCCATAATAACCATAATAACCATAATAGCTATAGTAATCTGACTGATGATCATAATTATCGTGCTATCAACAATTATAATCATAGTAATCGTCATAATAACCACAACAAGCATATCAATCATAATAATAATGATAATAAACATGACAATAACCATAATAAACTTGGAAACAACCATAATAACAATTATAATAGCACTGATAATGATATTCATCATAATAGCTATAGTAATCTGAATGATGATCATGATTACCATGCTATCAACCAATATAATCATAGTAATCGTCATGATAACCACAACAATCATGACAATCATAATTATAATCATAATTATCATAGCAACAATCATAATAGCCGTGATAATCATAGTAATCGTTACACTGACCGTAATAATCATAACATCGTTATAATATACAGAATAATCATGCAAATAACCTAATAATCGTTATTACAGCCATAATAATCTTAATAGCCATAATAACCAGAATAATAATAGTAATGATCATAATAACCCTCACAGTAATACTAAGCAACATTACAATCATAATAATCATTATAATAAACATAATAGACTTGGAAACGATCATAATAACCAATATAATAGACATAATAACCATAATAATCTTAATAGCCATAGTAATCCGAATGATGACCATAATAACCATGCTATCAACCATTATAATCATAGTAATCGTCATAATACCCACAACAATCATAACAATCATAGCAACAATCATAATAGCCGTAATAATCATAGTAATCGTTATACTAACTGTAATAAACATAACATCGTTATAATATACAGAATAATCATGGAAATAACCTAATACTCGTTATTACAACCATAATAATCTTAATAGCCATTATAACCAGAATAATCGTAACAATGATCATAATAATTCTCACAATCATACTAGGAAACATAATAATCATAATAATCATGATAATAACCATAATAGACTTGGAAACAACCCTAATAACCATTATAATAGCCATAATAACCATAATAACCATTATAGCTATATTAATCTGACTGATGATCATAACTACCATACTATCAACCATTATAATCATAGTAATCGTCATAATAACCGCAACAGTCATAAAAATCATAATAATAATCATAATTACCATAGCAACAATCATAATAGCCGTAATAATCATAGTAATAGTTATACTAACCGTAATAGTCATAACATCGTAATAATAAACAGAATGATCAGGAAAAAAACCTAATAATGGTTATTATAGCCATAATAATCGTAATAGTCGTAATCACCATAAGAATGTCATTGATGATCATAGTATTCGTCATAATCATGCTAAGAAACATAATAATCATAATAATCATGATAATAACCATAATAGACTTGGAAACAGCCATAATAACCATTATATTAGCCATAACAACCATAATAATCATAATAGTTATAGTAATCTGAATGATGATCATAATTACCATGCTATCAACAATTATAATCATAGTAATCGTCATAAACCCCACAACAAACATAACAATCATAATAATAATGATAATAAACATGACAATAACCATAATAAACTTGGAAACAACCATAATAACCATTATAATAGCCATGATAACCGTATTAATCATAATAGCTATAGTAATCCGAATGATGATCATGATTTCTATGCCATCAACCATTATAATCATAGTAACCCTCATAATAACCACAACAATCATAACAATCATAATAATAATCATAATAATCATAGCACAATCATAATAGCCGTAATAATCATAGTAATAGTTATACTAACTGTAATAATCGTAACATCGTAATAATAAACAGAATAATCAAGGAAATAACCTAATAATCGTTATTACAGACATAATAATCTAAACAACCATAATAACCAGAATCATCATAATAATGATCATAATAATCCTCACAATCATACTAAGAAACATAATAATCATAATAATCATGATAGTAACCATAATAGACTTGGAAACAACCCTAATAACCATTATAATAGCCATAATAACCATAATAATCGTAATAGCTATAGTAATCTGAATGATGATCATAATCACCATCCTATGAACCATTATAATCATGGTAATCGTCATGATAACCACGACAATCATAACAATCATAGGAATAATCATAATTACCATAGCAACAATCATAATAGCTGTAATAATCATAGTAATAGTTATACTAACCGTAATAGTCATAACATCGTAATAATAAACAGAATGATCAGGAAAAAAACCTAATAATAGTTATTATAGCCATAATAATCGTAATAGTCGTACTCGCCGTAAGAATCTCAGTGATGATCATAATACTCGTCGTAATCATACTAAGAAACATAGTAATCATAATAATAATGATAATAACCGTAATAGACTTGGAATCAATCATAATAACCATTATAATAGCCATAATAACCATAATAATCGTAATAGCTATAGTAATCTGAATGATGATCATAATCACCATGCTATGAACCATTATAATCATGGTAATCGTCATGATAACCACGACAATCATAACAATCATAGGAATAATCATAATTATCATAGCAACAATCATAATAGGTCGTAATAATCATAGTAATAGTTATACTAACCGTAATAGTCATAACATCGTAATAATAAACAGAATGATCATAGAAATTACCTAATAATCGTTATTATTGCCATAATTATCGTAATAGTCGTAATCACCATAAGAATGTCATTGATGATCATAGTATTCGTCATAATCATGCTAAGAAACATAATAATCATAATAATCATGATAATAACCATAATAGACTTGGAAACAGCCATAATAACCATTATATTAGCCATAACAACCATAATAATCATAATAGTTATACTAATCTGAATGATGATCATAATTACCGTGCTATCAACAATTATTATCATAGTAATCGTCATAATACCGACAACAAACATAACAATCATAATAATAATGATAATAAACATGACAATAACCATAATAAACTTGGAAACAACCATAATAGCCATTATAATAGCCATGATAACCGTATTAATCATAATAGCTATAGTAATCTGAATGATGATCATGATTAACATGCTATCAACCATTATAATCATAGTAATCGCCATAATAACCACAACAATCTTAACAATCATAATAATAATCATAATAATCATAGCAACAATCATAATAGACGCAATAATTATAGTAATAGTTATACTGACTGTAATAATCATAACATCGTAATAATAAACAGAATAATCATGGAAATAACCTAATAAACGATATTACAGCCATAATAATCTTAATAACCATAATAACCAGAATAATCATCATAATGATCGTAATAATCATCGCAAACATACTATGATACATTATAATCATAATAATCATAATAATAACCTTAATAGACATGGAAACGATCATAATAACCATTGTAATAGCCATAATAACCATAGTAATCTTAATAGCCATAGTAATCCGAATGATGACCATAATAACGATGCTATTATCCATTATAATCATAGTAATAATCATGATAACCACAACAATCATAACAATCATAATAATAGTCATAATAATCATAGGAACAATCATAATAGACGTAATAATCATGGTAATAGTTATACTGACTGTAATAATCATAACATCGTAATAATAAACAGAATAATCATGGAAATAGCCTAATAATCGCTATTACAGCCATAATAATCGTAATAGTCGTAATCGCCATAAGAATCTCTGTGATTATCATAATATTCGTCATAATCGTACTAAGAAACATAATAATCATAATAATCATGATAATAACAATAGTAGACATGTAAACAACCATAACAAACATTATAATAGCCATAATAACCATAATAATCATAATAGCTATAGTAATCTGTATGATGATCATAGTAACCATGCTATCAACCAATATAATCATAGTAATCGTCATGATAGTCACAACAATCGTGACAATCATAATTATAATCATAATTATCATAGCAACAATCATAATAGCCGTGATAATCATAGTAATCGTTATACTAACTGTAATAATCATAACATCGTTATAATATACAGAATAATCATGGAAATAACCTAATAATCGTTATTACAGCCATAATAATCTTAATAGCCATAATAACCAGAATAATAATAATAATGATCATAATAACCCTCACAATCATGCTAAGAAACTTTATAATCATGATAATCATAATAATAACCATAATAGATTTGGAAACAATCATAATAACCAATATAATAGCCATAATAAACATAATAATCATAACAGCTATAGTAATCTGAATGATGATCATGATTACCATGCTATCAACCAATATAATCATAGTAATCGTCATGATAACCTCAACAATCATGACAATCATAATTATAATCATAATTATCATAGCAACAATCATAATAGCCGTGATAATCATAGTAATCGTTACACTGACTGTAATAATCATAACATCGTTATAATATACAGAATAATCATGCAAATAACCTAATAATCGTTATTACAGCCATAATAATCTTAATAACCATAATAACCAGAATAATAATAGTAATGATCATAATAACCCCCACAGTAATACTAAGCAACATTATAATCATAATAATCATTATAATAAACATAATAGACTTGGAAACGATCATAATAACCAATATAATAGACATAATAACCATAATAATCTTAATAGCCATAGTAATCCGAATGATGACCATAATAACCATGCTATCAACCATTATAATCATAGTAATCGTCATAATACCCACAACAATCATAACAATCATAGCAACAATCATAATAGCCGTAATAATCATAGTAATCGTTATACTAACTGTAATAATCATAACATCGTTATAATATACAGAATAATCATGGAAATAACCTAATAGTCGTTATTACAACCATAATAATCTTAATAGCCATTATAACCAGAATAATCGTAAGAATGATCATAATAATTCTCACAATCATACTAGGAAACATAATAATCATAATAATCATGATAATAACCATAACAGACTTGGAAACAACACTAATAACCATTATAATAGCCATAATAACCATAATAACCATTATAGCTACATTAATCTGATTGATGATCATAACTACCATACTATCAACCATTATAATCATAGTAATCGTCATAATAACCACAACAATCATAAAAATCATAATAATAATCATAATTACCATAGCAACAATCATAATAGCCGTAATAATCATAGTAATAGTTATACTAACCGTAATAGTCATAACATCGTAATAATAAACAGAATGATCAGGAAAAAAACCTAATAATGGTTATTATAGCCATAATAATCGTAATAGTCGTACTCGCCGTAAGAATCTCAGTGATGATCATAATACTCGTCGTAATCATACTAAGAAACATAGTAATCATAATAATAATGATAATAACCGTAATAGACTTGGAATCAATCATAATAACCATTATAATAGCCATAATAACCATAATAATCGTAATAGCTATAGTAATCTGATTGATGATCATAATCACCATGCTATGAACCATTATAATCATGGTAATCGTCATGATAACCACGACAATCATAACAATCATAGGAATAATCATAATTATCATAGCAACAATCATAATAGGTCGTAATAATCATAGTAATAGTTATACTAACCGTAATAGTCATAACATCGTAATAATAAACAGAATGATCATAGAAATTACCTAATAATCGTTATTATTGCCATAATAATCGTAATAGTCGTAATCACCATAGGAATGTCATTGATGATCATAATAATCCTCACAATCATACTAAGAAACATAATAATCATAATAATCATTATAGTAACCATAATAGACTTGGAAACGACCCTAATAACCATTATAATAGCCATAATAACCATAATAACCATAATAACTATAGTAATCTGACTGATGATCATAATTACCATGCTATCAACAATTATAATCATGGTAATCGTCATAATAACCACAACAATCATAACAATCATAATAATAGTCATAGTAATCATAGAAACAATCATAATAGACCTAATAATCATGGTAATGGTTATACTGACTGTAATTATCATAACATCGTAATGATAAACAGAATAATCATGCAAATAGCCTAATAATCGTTATTACAGCCATATAATTCTTAATAACCATAATAAGCAGAATAACCATAATAATGGTCATAATAATACTCACAATCATACTAAAAAACATCATAATCATAATAATCATGATAATAACCATAATAGACATGGAAACAACCCTAATAACCATTATAACAGCCATAATAACCATAATAACCATAATAGCTATAGTAATCTGTATGATGATCATAGTAACAATGCTATCAACCATTATAATCATAGTAATCGTCATGATAACCACAACAATCATGACAATCATAATTATAATCATAATTATCATAGCAACAATCATAATAGCCGTGATAACCATAGTAATCGTTACACTGACCGTAATAATCATAACATCGTTATAGTATACAGAATAATCATGCAAATAACCTAATAATCGTTATTACAGCCATAATAATCTTAATAACCATAATAACCAGAATAATAATAGTAATGATCATAATAACCCTCACAGTAATACTAAGCAACATTATAATCATAATAATCATTATAATAAACATAATAGACTTGGAAACGATCATAATAACCAATATAATAGACATAATAACCATAATAATCTTAATAGCCATAGTAATCCGAATGATGACCATAATAACCATGCTATCAACCATTATAATCATAGTAATCGTCATAATACCCACAACAATCATAACAATCATAGCAACAATCATAATAGCCGTAATAATCATAGTAATCGTTACACTAACTGTAATAATCATAACATCGTTATAATATACAGAATAACCATGGAAATAACCTAATACTCGTTATTACAACCATAATAATCTTAATAGCCATTATAACCAGAATAATCGTAAGAATGATCATAATAATTCTCACAATCATACTAGGAAACATAATAATCATAATAATCATGATAATAACCATAATAGACTTGGAAACAACACTAATAACCATTATAATAGCCATAGTAACCATAATAACCATTATAGCTACATTAATCTGATTGATGATCATAACTACCATACTATCAACCATTATAATCATAGTAATCGTCATAATAACCACGACAATCATAAAAATCATAATAATAATCATAATTACCATAGCAACAATCATAATAGCCGTAATAATCATAGTAATAGTTATACTAACCGTAATAGTCATAACATCGTAATAATAAACAGAATGATCAGGAAAAAAACCTAATAATGGTTATTATAGCCATAATAATCGTAATAGTCGTACTCGCCGTAAGAATCTCAGTGATGATCATAATACTCGTCGTAATCATACTAAGAAACATAGTAATCATAATAATAATGATAATAACCGTAATAGACTTGGAAACAACCCTAATAACCATTATAATAGCCATAATAACCATAATAATCGTAATAGCTATAGTAATCTGAATGATGATCATAATCACCATGCTATGAACCATTATAATCATGGTAATCGTCATGATAACCACGACAATCATAACAATCATAGGAATAATCATAATTATCATAGCAACAATCATAATAGGTCGTAATAATCATAGTAATAGTTATACTAACCGTAATAGTCATAACATCGTAATAATAAACAGAATGATCATAGAAATTACCTAATAATCGTTATTATTGCCATAATAATCGTAATAGTCGTAATCAGCATAAGAATGTCATTGATGATCATAGTATTCGTCATAATCATGCTAAGAAACATAATAATCATAATAATCATGATAATAACCATAATAGACTTGGAAACAGCCATAATAACCATTATATTAGCCATAACAACCATAATAATCATAATAGTTATACTAATCTGAATGATGATCATAATTACCATGCTATCAACAATTATAATCATAGTAATCGTCATAAACCCCACAACAAACATAACAATCATAATAATAATGATAATAAACATGACAATAACCATAATAAACTTGGAAACAACCATAATAGCCATTATAATAGCCATGATAACCGTATTAATCATAATAGCTATAGTAATCTGAATGATGATCATGATTTCTATGCCATCAACCATTATAATCATAGTAACCCTCATAATAACCACAACAATCATAACAATCATAATAATAATCATAATAATCATAGCACAATCATAATAGCCGTAATAGTCATAGTAATAGTTATACTAACTGTAATAATCATAACATCGTAATAATAAACAGAATAATCAAGGAAATAACCTAATAATCGTTATTACAGACATAATAATCTAAACAACCATAATAACCAGAATTATCATAGTAATGATCGTAATAATCCTCACAATCATACTAAGAAACATAATAATCATAATAATCATGAAAATAACCATAATAGACTTGGAAACAACCCTAATAACCATTATAATAGCCATAATAACCATAATAACCATAATAACTATAGTAATCTGACTGATGATCATAATTACCATGCTATCAACAATTATAATCATGGTAATCGTCATAATAACCACAACAATCATAACAATCATAATAATAGTCATAGTAATCATAGGAACAATCATAATAGACGTAATAATCTTGGTAATGGTTATACTGACTGTAATTATCATAACATTGTAATAATAAACAGAATAATCATGGAAACAGCCTAATAATCGTTATTATAGCCATAATAATCATAATAGTCGTAATCACCATAAGAATCTCAGTGATGATCATAATAATCCTCACAATCATACTAAGAAACATAATAATCATAATAATCATGATAATAACAATAGTAGACATGTAAACAACCATAACAAACATCATAATAGCCATAATAACCATAATAATCATAATAGCTATAGTAATCTGTATGATGATCATAGTAACCATGCTATCAACCAATATAATCATAGTAATCGTCATGATAGTTACAACAATCATAACAATCATAATAATAATCATAATAATCATAGCACAATCATAATAGCCGTAATAGTCATAGTAATAGTTATACTAACTGTAATAATCATAACATCGTAATAATAAACAGAATAATCAAGGAAATAACCTAATAATCGTTATTACAGACATAATAATCTAAACAACCATAATAACCAGAATTATCATAATAATGATCGTAATAATCCTCACAATCATACTAAGAAACATAATAATCATAATAATCATGATAATAACCATAATAGACTTGGAAACAACCCTAATAACCATTATAATAGCCATAATGACCATAATAACCATAATAACTCTAGTAATCTGACTGATGATCATAATTACCATGCTATCAACAATTATAATAATGGTAATCGTCATAATAACCACAACAATCATAACAATCATAATAATAGTCATAGTAATCATAGGAACAATCATAATAGTCGTAATAATCTTGGTAATGGTTATACTGACTGTAATTACCATAACATCGTAATGATAAACAGAATAATCATGCAAATAGCCTAATAATCGATATTACAGCCATATAATTCCTAATAACCATAATAAGCAGAATAACCACAATAATGGTCATAATAATCCTCACAATCATACTAAAAAACATCATAATCATAATAATCATGAAAATAACCATAATAGACTTGGAAACAACCCTAATAACCATTATAATAGCCATAATAACCATAATAATCGTAATAGCTATAATAATCTGCTTGATGATCATAACTACCATGCTATCAACAACTATAATCAAAGTAATCGTCATAATAACGACAACAAACATAACAATCATAATAATAATAATAATAATAAACATGGCAATAACCATAATAGACTTGGAAACAACCGTAATGACCATTATAATAGCCATGATAACCATATTAATCATAATAGCTATAGTAATCTGAATGATGATCATGATTACCATGCTATCAACCATTATAATCATAGTAATCGTCATAATAACCACAAAAATCATAACAATCATAATAATAGTCATAATAATCATAGCAGAAATCATAATAGACGTAATTACCATAGTAATAGTTATACTAACTGTAGCAATCATAACATTGTAATAATAAACAGAATAATCATGGAAACAGCCTAATAATCGTTATTATAGCCATAATAATCATAATAGTCGTAATCACCATAAGAATCTCAGTGATGATCATAATAATCCTCACAATCATACTAAGAAACATAATAATCATAATAATCATGATAATAACAATAGTAGACATGTAAACAACCATAACAAACATCATAATAGCCATAATAACCATAATAATCATAATAGCTATAGTAATCTGTATGATGATCATAGTAACCATGCTATCAACCAATATAATCATAGTAATCGTCATGATAGTCACAACAATCATGACAATCATAATTATAATCATAATTATCATAGCAACAATCATAATAGCCGTGATAATCATAGTAATCGTTATACTAACTGTAATAATCATAACATCGTTATAATATACAGAATAATCATGGAAATAACCTAATAATCGTTATTACAGCCATAATAATCTTAATAGCCATAATAACCAGAATAATAATAATAATGATCATAATAACCCTCACAATCATGCTAAGGAACTTTATAATCATGATAATCATAATAATAACCATAATAGATTTGGAAACGATCATAATAACCAATATAATAGACATAATAATCATAATAATCATAACAGCTATAGTAATCTGAATGATGATCATGATTACCATGCTATCAACCAATATAATCATAGTAATCGTCATGATAACCACAACAATCATGACAATCATAATTATAATCATAATTATCATAGCAACAATCATAATAACCGTGATAATCATAGTAATCGTTACACTGACTGTAATAATCATAACATCGTTATAATATACAGAAGAATCATGCAAATAACCTAATAATCGTTATTACAGCCATAATAATCTTAATAACCATAATAACCAGAATAATAATAGTAATGATCATAATAACCCTCACAGTAATACTAAGCAACATTATAATCATAATAATCATTATAATAAACTTAATAGACATGGAAACGATCATAATAACCAATATAATAGACATAATAACCATAATAAACTTAATAGCCATAGTAATCCGAATGATGACCATAATAACCATGCTATCAACCATTATAATCATAGTAATCGTCATAATACCCACAACAATCATAACAATCATAGCAACAATCATAATAGCCGTAATAATCATAGTAATCGTTATACTAACTGTAATAAACATAACATCGTTATAATATACAGAATAATCATGGAAATAACCTAATACTCGTTATTACAACCATAATAATCTTAATAGCCATTATAACCAGAATAATCGTAACAATGATCATAATAATACTCACAATCATACTAGGAAACATAATAATCATAATAATCATGATAATAACCATAATAGACTTGGAAACAACCCTAATAACCATTATAATAGCCATAATAACCATAATAACCATTATAGCTATATTAATCTGACTGATGATCATAACTACCATACTATCAACCATTATAATCATAGTAATCGTCATAATAACCACAACAGTCATAAAAATCATAATAATAATCATAATTACCATAGCAACAATCATAATAGCCGTAATAATCATAGTAATAGTTATACTAACCGTAATAGACATAACATCGTAATAATAAACAGAATGATCAGGAAAAAAACCTAATAATGGTTATTATAGCCATAATAATCGTAATAGTCGTAATCACCATAAGAATGTCATTGATGATCATAGCATTCGTCATAATCATGCTCAGAAACATAATAATCATAATAATCATGATAATAACCATAATAGACTTGGAAACAGCCACAATAACCATTATAATAGCCATAACAACCGTAATAATCATAATAGTTATAGTAATCTGAATGATGATCATAATAACCATGCTATCAACCATTATAATCATAGTAATCGTCATAATACCCACAACAATCGTAACAATCATAGCAACAATCATAATAGCCGTAATAATCATAGTAATCGTTATACTAACAGTAATAATCTTAACATCGTTATAATATACAGAATAATCATGGAAATAACCTAATACTCGTTATTACAACCATAATAATCTTAATAGCCATTATAACCAGAATAATCGTAATAATGATCATAATAATTCTCACAATCATACTAGGAAACATAATAATCATAATAATCATGATAATAACCATAATAGACTTGGAAACAACCCTAATAACCATTATAATAGCCATAATAACCATAATAACCATTATAGCTATATTAATCTGACTGATGATCATAACTACCATACTGTCAACCATTATAATCATAGTAATCGTCATAATAACCACAACAATCATAAAAATCATAATAATAATCATAATTACCATAGCAACAATCATAATAGCCGTAATAATCATAGTAATAGTTATACTAACCGTAATAGTCATAACATCGTAATAATAAACAGAATGATCATAGAAATTACCTAATAATCGTTATTATTGCCATAATAATCGTAATTGTCGTAATCACCATAAGAATGTCACTGATGATCATAGTATTCGTCATAATCATGCTAAGAAATATAATAATCATAATAATCATGATAATAACCATAATAGACTTGGAAACAGCCATAATAACCATTATATTAGCCATAACAACCATAATAATCTTAACAGCCATAGTAATCCGAATGATGACCATAATAACCATGCTATCAACCATTATAATCATAGTAATCGTCATGATAACCACGACAATCATAACAATCATAGGAATAATCATAATTATCATAGCAACAATCATAATAGGTCGTAATAATCATAGTAATAGTTATACTAACCGTAATAGTCATAACATCGTAATAATAAACAGAATGATCATAGAAATTACCTAATAATCGTTATTATTGCCATAATAATCGTAATAGTCGTAATCACCATAAGAATGTCATTGATGATCATAGTATTCGTCATAATCATGCTAAGAAACATAATAATCATAATAATCATGATAATAACCATAATAGACTTGGAAACAGCCATAATAACCATTATATTAGCCATAACAACCATAATAATCATAATAGTTATACTAATCTGAATGATGATCATAATTACCATGCTATCAACAATTATAATCATAGTAATCGTCATAAACCCCACAACAAACATAACAATCATAATAATAATGATAATAAACATGACAATAACCATAATAAACATGGAAACAACCATAATAACCATTATAATAGCCATGATAACCGTATTAATTTCGTATCATAATAGCTATAGTAATCTGAATGATGATCATGATTTCTAGTCCATCAACCATTATAATCATAGTAACCCTCATAATAACCACAACAATCATAACAATCATAATAATAATCATAATAATCATAGCACAATCATAATAGCCGTAATAGTCATAGTAATAGTTATACTAACTGTAATAATCATAACATCGTAATAATAAACAGAATAATCAAGGAAATAACCTAATAATCGTTATTACAGACATAATAATCTAAACAACCATAATAACCAGAATTATCATGATAATGATCATAATAATCCTCACAATCATACTAGGAAACATAATAATCATAATAATCATGATAATAACCATAATAGACTTGGAAACAACCCTAATAACCATTATAATAGCCATAATAACCATAATAACCATTATAGCTATATTAATCTGACTGATGATCATAACTACCATACTATCGACCATTATAATCATAGTAATCGTCATAATAACCACAACAATCATAAAAATCATAATAATAATCATAATTACCATAGCAACAATCATAATAGCCGTAATAATCATAGTAATAGTTATACTAACCGTAATAGTCATAACATCGTAATAATAAACAGAATGATCATAGAAATTACCTAATAATCGCTATTACAGCCATAATAATCGTAATAGTCGTAATCGCCATAAGAATCTCAGTGATTATCATAATATTCGTCATAATCGTACTAAGAAACATAATAATCATAATAATCATGATAATAACAATAGTAGACATGTAAACAACCATAACAAACATTCTAATAGCCATAATAACCATAATAATCATAATAGCTATAGTAATCTGTATGATGATCATAGTAACCATGCTATCAACCAATATAATCATAGTAATCGTCATGATAGTCACAACAATCATGACAATCATAATTATAATCATAATTATCATAGCAACAATCATAATAGCCGTGATAATCATAGTAATCGTTATACTAACTGTAATAATCATAACATCGTTATAATATACAGAATAATCAGGGAAATAACCTAATAATCGTTATTACAGCCATAATAATCTTAATAGCCATAATAACCAGAATAATAATAATAATGGTCATAATAATCCACACAATCATACTAAAAAACATCATAATCATAATAATCGTGATAATAACCATAATAGACTTGGAAACAACCCTAATAACCATTATAACAGCCATAATAACCATAATAACCATAATAGCTATAGTAATCTGTATGATGATCATAGTAACAATGCTATCAACCAATATAATCATAGTAATCGTCATGATAACCACAACAATCATGACAATCATAATTATAATCATAATTATCATAGCAACAATCATAATAGCCGTGATAATCATAGTAATCGTTACACTGACCGTAATAATCATAACATCGTTATAGTATACAGAATAATCATGCAAATAATCTAATAATCGTTATTACAGCCATAATAACCTTAATAACCATAATAACCAGAATAATAATAGTAATGATCATAATAACCCTCACAGTAATACTAAGCAACATTATAATCATAATAATCATTATAATAAACATAATAGACTTGGAAACGATCATAATAACCAATATAATAGACATAATAACCATAATAATCTTAATAGCCATAGTAATCCGAATGATGACCATAATAACCATGCTATCAACCATTATAATCATAGTAATCGTCATAATACCCACAACAATCATAACAATCATAGCAACAATCATAATAGCCGTAATAATCGTAGTAATCGTTATACTAACTGTCATAATGATAACATCGTTATAATATACAGAATAATCATGGAAATAACCTAATACTCGTTATTACAACCATAATAATCTTAATAGCCATTATAACCAGAATAATCGTAACAATGATCATAATAATTCTCACAATCATACTAGGAAACATAATAATCATAATAATCATGATAATAACCATAATAGACTTGGAAACAACCCTAATAACCATTATAATAGCCATAATAACCATAATAACCATTATAGCTATATTAATCTGACTGATGATCATAACTACCATACTATCAACCATTATAATCATAGTAATCGTCATAATAACCACAACAGTCATAAAAATCATAATAATAATCATAATTACCATAGCAACAATCATAATAGCCGTAATAATCATAGTAATAGTTATACTAACCGTAATAGTCATAACATCGTAATAATAAACAGAATGATCAGGAAAAAAACCTAATAATGGTTATTATAGCCATAATAATCGTAATAGTCGTAATCACCATAAGAATGTCATTGATGATCATAGCATTCGTCATAATCATGCTCAGAAACATAATAATCATAATAATCATGATAATAACCATAATAGACTTGGAAACAGCCACAATAACCATTATAATAGTCATAACAACCGTAATAATCATAATAGTTATAGTAATCTGAATGATGATCATAATAACCATGCTATCAACCATTATAATCATAGTAATCGTCATAATACCCACAACAATCGTAACAATCATAGCAACAATCATAATAGCCGTAATAATCATAGTAATCGTTATACTAACAGTAATAATCTTAACATCGTTATAATATACAGAATAATCATGGAAATAACCTAATACTCGTTATTACAACCATAATAATCTTAATAGCCATTATAACCAGAATAATCGTAATAATGATCATAATAATTCTCACAATCATACTAGGAAACATAATAATCATAATAATCATGATAATAACCATAATAGACTTGGAAACAACCCTAATAACCATTATAATAGCCATAATAACCATAATAACCATTATAGCTATATTAATCTGACTGATGATCATAACTACCATACTATCAACCATTATAATCATAGTAATCGTCATAATAACCACAACAATCATAAAAATCATAATAATAATCATAATTACCATAGCAACAATCATAATAGCCGTAATAATCATAGTAATAGTTATACTAACCGTAATAGTCATAACATCGTAATAATAAACAGAATGATCATAGAAATTACCTAATAATCGTTATTATTGCCATAATAATCGTAATTGTCGTAATCACCATAAGAATGTCATTGATGATCATAGTATTCGTCATAATCATGCTAAGAAATATAATAATCATAATAATCATGATAATAACCATAATAGACTTGGAAACAGCCATAATAACCATTATATTAGCCATAACAACCATAATAATCTTAACAGCCATAGTAATCCGAATGATGACCATAATAACCATGCTATCAACCATTATAATCATAGTAATCGTCATGATAACCACGACAATCATAACAATCATAGGAATAATCATAATTATCATAGCAACAATCATAATAGGTCGTAATAATCATAGTAATAGTTATACTAACCGTAATAGTCATAACATCGTAATAATAAACAGAATGATCATAGAAATTACCTAATAATCGTTATTATTGCCATAATAATCGTAATAGTCGTAATCACCATAAGAATGTCATTGATGATCATAGTATTCGTCATAATCATGCTAAGAAACATAATAATCATAATAATCATGATAATAACCATAATAGACTTGGAAACAGCCATAATAACCATTATATTAGCCATAACAACCATAATAATCATAATAGTTATACTAATCTGAATGATGATCATAATTAACATGCTATCAACAATTATAATCATAGTAATCGTCATAAACCCCACAACAAACATAACAATCATAATAATAATGATAATAAACATGACAATAACCATAATAAACTTGGAAACAACCATAATAACCATTATAATAGCCATGATAACCGTATTAATCATAATAGCTATAGTAATCTGAATGATGATCATGATTTCTATTCCATCAACCATTATAATCATAGTAACCCTCATAATAACCACAACAATCATAACAATCATAATAATAATCATAATAATCATAGCACAATCATAATAGCCGTAATAGTCATAGTAATAGTTATACTAACTGTAATAATCATAACATCGTAATAATAAACAGAATAATCAAGGAAATAACCTAATAATCGTTATTACAGACATAATAATCTAAACAACCATAATAACCAGAATTATCATAATAATGATCATAATAATCCTCACAATCATACTAGGAAACATAATAATCATAATAATCATGATAATAACCATAATAGATTTGGAAACAATCATAATAACCAATATAATAGACATAATAAACATAATAATCATAACAGCTATAGTAATCTGAATGATGATCATGATTACCATGCTATCAACCAATATAATCATAGTAATCGTCATGATAACCTCAACAATCATGACAATCATAATTATAATCATAATTATCATAGCAACAATCATAATAGCCGTGATAATCATAGTAATCGTTACACTGACTGTAATAATCATAACATCGTTATAATATACAGAATAATCATGCAAATAACCTAATAATCGTTATTACAGCCATAATAATCTTAATAACCATAATAACCAGAATAATAATAGTAATGATCATAATAACCCCCACAGTAATACTAAGCAACATTATAATCATAATAATCATTATAATAAACATAATAGACTTGGAAACGATCATAATAACCAATATAATAGACATAATAACCATAATAATCTTAATAGCCATAGTAATCCGAATGATGACCATAATAACCATGCTATCAACCATTATAATCATAGTAATCGTCATAATACCCACAACAATCATAACAATCATAGCAACAATCATAATAGCCGTAATAATCATAGTAATCGTTATACTAACTGTAATAATCATAACATCGTTATAATATACAGAATAATCATGGAAATAACCTAATACTCGTTATTACAACCATAATAACCTTAATAGCCATTATAACCAGAATAATCGTAAGAATGATCATAATAATTCTCACAATCATACTAGGAAACATAATAATCATAATAATCATGATAATAACCATAACAGACTTGGAAACAACACTAATAACCATTATAATAGCCATAATAACCATAATAACCATTATAGCTACATTAATCTGATTGATGATCATAACTACCATACTATCAACCATTATAATCATAGTAATCGTCATAATAACCACAACAATCATAAAAATCATAATAATAATCATAATTACCATAGCAACAATCATAATAGCCGTAATAATCATAGTAATAGTTATACTAACCGTAATAGTCATAACATCGTAATAATAAACAGAATGATCAGGAAAAAAACCTAATAATGGTTATTATAGCCATAATAATCGTAATAGTCGTACTCGCCGTAAGAATCTCAGTGATGATCATAATACTCGTCGTAATCATACTAAGAAACATAGTAATCATAATAATAATGATAATAACCGTAATAGACTTGGAATCAATCATAATAACCATTATAATAGCCATAATAACCATAATAATCGTAATAGCTATAGTAATCTGATTGATGATCATAATCACCATGCTATGAACCATTATAATCATGGTAATCGTCATGATAACCACGACAATCATAACAATCATAGGAATAATCATAATTATCATAGCAACAATCATAATAGGTCGTAATAATCATAGTAATAGTTATACTAACCGTAATAGTCATAACATCGTAATAATAAACAGAATGATCATAGAAATTACCTAATAATCGTTATTATTGCCATAATAATCGTAATAGTCGTAATCACCATAGGAATGTCATTGATGATCATAATAATCCTCACAATCATACTAAGAAACATAATAATCATAATAATCATGATAGTAACCATAATAGACTTGGAAACGACCCTAATAACCATTATAATAGCCATAATAACCATAATAACCATAATAACTATAGTAATCTGACTGATGATCATAATTACCATGCTATCAACAATTATAATCATGGTAATCGTCATAATAACCACAACAATCATAACAATCATAATAATAGTCATAGTAATCATAGAAACAATCATAATAGACGTAATAATCATGGTAATGGTTATACTGACTGTAATTATCATAACATCGTAATGATAAACAGAATAATCATGCAAATAGCCTAATAATCGTTATTACAGCCATATAATTCTTAATAACCATAATAAGCAGAATAACCATAATAATGGTCATAATAATACTCACAATCATACTAAAAAACATCATAATCATAATAATCATGATAATAACCATAATAGACATGGAAACAACCCTAATAACCATTATAACAGCCATAATAACCATAATAACCATAATAGCTATAGTAATCTGTATGATGATCATAGTAACAATGCTATCAACCATTATAATCATAGTAATCGTCATGATAACCACAACAATCATGACAATCATAATTATAATCATAATTATCATAGCAACAATCATAATAGCCGTGATAACCATAGTAATCGTTACACTGACCGTAATAATCATAACATCGTTATAGTATACAGAATAATCATGCAAATAACCTAATAATCGTTATTACAGCCATAATAATCTTAATAACCATAATAACCAGAATAATAATAGTAATGATCATAATAACCCTCACAGTAATACTAAGCAACATTATAATCATAATAATCATTATAATAAACATAATAGACTTGGAAACGATCATAATAACCAATATAATAGACATAATAACCATAATAATCTTAATAGCCATAGTAATCCGAATGATGACCATAATAACCATGCTATCAACCATTATAATCATAGTAATCGTCATAATACCCACAACAATCATAACAATCATAGCAACAATCATAATAGCCGTAATAATCATAGTAATCGTTACACTAACTGTAATAATCATAACATCGTTATAATATACAGAATAACCATGGAAATAACCTAATACTCGTTATTACAACCATAATAATCTTAATAGCCATTATAACCAGAATAATCGTAAGAATGATCATAATAATTCTCACAATCATACTAGGAAACATAATAATCATAATAATCATGATAATAACCATAATAGACTTGGAAACAACACTAATAACCATTATAATAGCCATAGTAACCATAATAACCATTATAGCTACATTAATCTGATTGATGATCATAACTACCATACTATCAACCATTATAATCATAGTAATCGTCATAATAACCACGACAATCATAAAAATCATAATAATAATCATAATTACCATAGCAACAATCATAATAGCCGTAATAATCATAGTAATAGTTATACTAACCGTAATAGTCATAACATCGTAATAATAAACAGAATGATCAGGAAAAAAACCTAATAATGGTTATTATAGCCATAATAATCGTAATAGTCGTACTCGCCGTAAGAATCTCAGTGATGATCATAATACTCGTCGTAATCATACTAAGAAACATAGTAATCATAATAATAATGATAATAACCGTAATAGACTTGGAAACAACCCTAATAACCATTATAATAGCCATAATAACCATAATAATCGTAATAGCTATAGTAATCTGAATGATGATCATAATCACCATGCTATGAACCATTATAATCATGGTAATCGTCATGATAACCACGACAATCATAACAATCATAGGAATAATCATAATTATCATAGCAACAATCATAATAGGTCGTAATAATCATAGTAATAGTTATACTAACCGTAATAGTCATAACATCGTAATAATAAACAGAATGATCATAGAAATTACCTAATAATCGTTATTATTGCCATAATAATCGTAATAGTCGTAATCAGCATAAGAATGTCATTGATGATCATAGTATTCGTCATAATCATGCTAAGAAACATAATAATCATAATAATCATGATAATAACCATAATAGACTTGGAAACAGCCATAATAACCATTATATTAGCCATAACAACCATAATAATCATAATAGTTATACTAATCTGAATGATGATCATAATTACCATGCTATCAACAATTATAATCATAGTAATCGTCATAAACCCCACAACAAACATAACAATCATAATAATAATGATAATAAACATGACAATAACCATAATAAACTTGGAAACAACCATAATAGCCATTATAATAGCCATGATAACCGTATTAATCATAATAGCTATAGTAATCTGAATGATGATCATGATTTCTATGCCATCAACCATTATAATCATAGTAACCCTCATAATAACCACAACAATCATAACAATCATAATAATAATCATAATAATCATAGCACAATCATAATAGCCGTAATAGTCATAGTAATAGTTATACTAACTGTAATAATCATAACATCGTAATAATAAACAGAATAATCAAGGAAATAACCTAATAATCGTTATTACAGACATAATAATCTAAACAACCATAATAACCAGAATTATCATAATAATGATCGTAATAATCCTCACAAACATACTAAGAAACATAATAATCATAATAATCATGATAATAACCATAATAGACTTGGAAACAACCCTAATAACCATTATAATAGCCATAATAACCATAATAACCATAATAACTATAGTAATCTGACTGATGATCATAATTACCATGCTATCAACAATTATAATCATGGTAATCGTCATAATAACCACAACAATCATAACAATCATAATAATAGTCATAGTAATCATAGGAACAATCATAATAGTCGTAATAATCTTGGTAATGGTTATACTGACTGTAATTACCATAACATCGTAATGATAAACAGAATAATCATGCAAATAGCCTAATAATCGATATTACAGCCATATAATTCCTAATAACCATAATAAGCAGAATAACCACAATAATGGTCATAATAATCCTCACAATCATACTAAAAAACATCATAATCATAATAATCATGAAAATAACCATAATAGACTTGGAAACAACCCTAATAACCATTATAATAGCCATAATAACCATAATAATCGTAATAGCTATAATAATCTGCTTGATGATCATAACTACCATGCTATCAACAACTATAATCAAAGTAATCGTCATAATAACGACAACAAACATAACAATCATAATAATAATAATAATAATAAACATGGCAATAACCATAATAGACTTGGAAACAACCGTAATGACCATTATAATAGCCATGATAACCATATTAATCATAATAGCTATAGTAATCTGAATGATGATCATGATTACCATGCTATCAACCATTATAATCATAGTAATCGTCATAATAACCACAAAAATCATAACAATCATAATAATAGTCATAATAATCATAGCAGAAATCATAATAGACGTAATTACCATAGTAATAGTTATACTAACTGTAGCAATCATAACATTGTAATAATAAACAGAATAATCATGGAAACAGCCTAATAATCGTTATTATAGCCATAATAATCATAATAGTCGTAATCACCATAAGAATCTCAGTGATGATCATAATAATCCTCACAATCATACTAAGAAACATAATAATCATAATAATCATGATAATAACAATGGTAGACATGTAAACAACCATAACAAACATCATAATAGCCATAATAACCATAATAATCATAATAGCTATAGTAATCTGTATGATGATCATAGTAACCATGCTATCAACCAATATAATCATAGTAATCGTCATGATAGTCACAACAATCATGACAATCATAATTATAATCATAATTATCATAGCAACAATCATAATAGCCGTGATAATCATAGTAATCGTTATACTAACTGTAATAATCATAACATCGTTATAATATACAGAATAATCATGGAAATAACCTAATAATCGTTATTACAGCCATAATAATCTTAATAGCCATAATAACCAGAATAATAATAATAATGATCATAATAACCCTCACAATCATGCTAAGGAACTTTATAATCATGATAATCATAATAATAACCATAATAGATTTGGAAACGATCATAATAACCAATATAATAGACATAATAATCATAATAATCATAACAGCTATAGTAATCTGAATGATGATCATGATTACCATGCTATCAACCAATATAATCATAGTAATCGTCATGATAACCACAACAATCATGACAATCATAATTATAATCATAATTATCATAGCAACAATCATAATAACCGTGATAATCATAGTAATCGTTACACTGACTGTAATAATCATAACATCGTAATAATAAACAGAATGATCAGGAAAAAAACCTAATAATGGTTATTATAGCCATAATAATCGTAATAGTCGTAATCACCATAAGAATGTCATTGATGATCATAGCATTCGTCATAATCATGCTCAGAAACATAATAATCATAATAATCATGATAATAACCATAATAGACTTGGAAACAGCCACAATAACCATTATAATAGCCATAACAACCGTAATAATCATAATAGTTATAGTAATCTGAATGATGATCATAATAACCATGCTATCAACCATTATAATCATAGTAATCGTCATAATACCCACAACAATCGTAACAATCATAGCAACAATCATAATAGCCGTAATAATCATAGTAATCGTTATACTAACAGTAATAATCTTAACATCGTTATAATATACAGAATAATCATGGAAATAACCTAATACTCGTTATTACAACCATAATAATCTTAATAGCCATTATAACCAGAATAATCGTAATAATGATCATAATAATTCTCACAATCATACTAGGAAACATAATAATCATAATAATCATGATAATAACCATAATAGACTTGGAAACAACCCTAATAACCATTATAATAGCCATAATAACCATAATAACCATTATAGCTACATTAATCTGATTGATGATCATAACTACCATACTATCAACCATTATAATCATAGTAATCGTCATAATAACCACGACAATCATAAAAATCATAATAATAATCATAATTACCATAGCAACAATCATAATAGCCGTAATAATCATAGTAATAGTTATACTAACCGTAATAGTCATAACATCGTAATAATAAACAGAATGATCAGGAAAAAAACCTAATAATGGTTATTATAGCCATAATAATCGTAATAGTCGTAATCACCATAAGAATGTCATTGATGATCATAGCATTCGTCATAATCATGCTCAGAAACATAATAATCATAATAATCATGATAATAACCATAATAGACTTGGAAACAGCCACAATAACCATTATAATAGTCATAACAACCGTAATAATCATAATAGTTATAGTAATCTGAATGATGATCATAATAACCATGCTATCAACCATTATAATCATAGTAATCGTCATAATACCCACAACAATCGTAACAATCATAGCAACAATCATAATAGCCGTAATAATCATAGTAATCGTTATACTAACAGTAATAATCTTAACATCGTTATAATATACAGAATAATCATGGAAATAACCTAATACTCGTTATTACAACCATAATAATCTTAATAGCCATTATAACCAGAATAATCGTAATAATGATCATAATAATTCTCACAATCATACTAGGAAACATAATAATCATAATAATCATGATAATAACCATAATAGACTTGGAAACAACCGTAATAACCATTATAATAGCCATAATAACCATAATAACCATTATAGCTATATTAATCTGACTGATGATCATAACTACCATACTATCAACCATTATAATCATAGTAATCGTCATAATAACCACAACAATCATAAAAATCATAATAATAATCATAATTACCATAGCAACAATCATAATAGCCGTAATAATCATAGTAATAGTTATACTAACCGTAATAGTCATAACATCGTAATAATAAACAGAATGATCATAGAAATTACCTAATAATCGTTATTATTGCCATAATAATCGTAATTGTCGTAATCACCATAAGAATGTCATTGATGATCATAGTATTCGTCATAATCATGCTAAGAAATATAATAATCATAATAATCATGATAATAACCATAATAGACTTGGAAACAGCCATAATAACCATTATATTAGCCATAACAACCATAATAATCTTAACAGCCATAGTAATCCGAATGATGACCATAATAACCATGCTATCAACCATTATAATCATAGTAATCGTCATGATAACCACGACAATCATAACAATCATAGGAATAATCATAATTATCATAGCAACAATCATAATAGGTCGTAATAATCATAGTAATAGTTATACTAACCGTAATAGTCATAACATCGTAATAATAAACAGAATGATCATAGAAATTACCTAATAATCGTTATTATTGCCATAATAATCGTAATAGTCGTAATCACCATAAGAATGTCATTGATGATCATAGTATTCGTCATAATCATGCTAAGAAACATAATAATCATAATAATCATGATAATAACCATAATAGACTTGGAAACAGCCATAATAACCATTATATTAGCCATAACAACCATAATAATCATAATAGTTATACTAATCTGAATGATGATCATAATTACCATGCTATCAACAATTATAATCATAGTAATCGTCATAAACCCCACAACAAACATAACAATCATAATAATAATGATAATAAACATGACAATAACCATAATAAACTTGGAAACAACCATAATAACCATTATAATAGCCATGATAACCGTATTAATCATAATAGCTATAGTAATCTGAATGATGATCATGATTTCTATTCCATCAACCATTATAATCATAGTAACCCTCATAATAACCACAACAATCATAACAATCATAATAATAATCATAATAATCATAGCACAATCATAATAGCCGTAATAGTCATAGTAATAGTTATACTAACTGTAATAATCATAACATCGTAATAATAAACAGAATAATCAAGGAAATAACCTAATAATCGTTATTACAGACATAATAATCTAAACAACCATAATAACCAGAATTATCATAATAATGATCATAATAATCCTCACAATCATACTAGGAAACATAATAATCATAATAATCATGATAATAACCATAATAGACTTGGAAACAACCCTAATAACCATTATAATAGCCATAATAACCATAATAACCATTATAGCTCTATTAATCTGACTGATGATCATAACTACCATACTATCGACCATTATAATCATAGTAATCGTCATAATAACCACAACAATCATAAAAATCATAATAATAATCATAATTACCATAGCAACAATCATAATAGCCGTAATAATCATAGTAATAGTTATACTAACCGTAATAGTCATAAAATCGTAATAATAAACAGAATGATCATAGAAATTACCTAATAATCGCTATTACAGCCATAATAATCGTAATAGTCGTAATCGCCATAAGAATCTCAGTGATTATCATAATATTCGTCATAATCGTACTAAGAAACATAATAATCATAATAATCATGATAATAACAATAGTAGACATGTAAACAACCATAACAAACATTCTAATAGCCATAATAACCATAATAATCATAATAGCTATAGTAATCTGTATGATGATCATAGTAACCATGCTATCAACCAATATAATCATAGTAATCGTCATGATAGTCACAACAATCATGACAATCATAATTATAATCATAATTATCATAGCAACAATCATAATAGCCGTGATAATCATAGTAATCGTTATACTAACTGTAATAATCATAACATCGTTATAATATACAGAATAATCAGGGAAATAACCTAATAATCGTTATTACAGCCATAATAATCTTAATAGCCATAATAACCAGAATAATAATAATAATGGTCATAATAATCCACACAATCATACTAAAAAACATCATAATCATAATAATCGTGATAATAACCATAATAGACTTGGAAACAACCCTAATAACCATTATAACAGCCATAATAACCATAATAACCATAATAGCTATAGTAATCTGTATGATGATCATAGTAACAATGCTATCAACCAATATAATCATAGTAATCGTCATGATAACCACAACAATCATGACAATCATAATTATAATCATAATTATCATAGCAACAATCATAATAGCCGTGATAATCATAGTAATCGTTACACTGACCGTAATAATCATAACATCGTTATAGTATACAGAATAATCATGCAAATAATCTAATAATCGTTATTACAGCCATAATAATCTTAATAACCATAATAACCAGAATAATAATAGTAATGATCATAATAACCCTCACAGTAATACTAAGCAACATTATAATCATAATAATCATTATAATAAACATAATAGACTTGGAAACGATCATAATAACCAATATAATAGACATAATAACCATAATAATCTTAATAGCCATAGTAATCCGAATGATGACCATAATAACCATGCTATCAACCATTATAATCATAGTAATCGTCATAATACCCACAACAATCATAACAATCATAGCAACAATCATAATAGCCGTAATAATCGTAGTAATCGTTATACTAACTGTAATAATGATAACATCGTTATAATATACAGAATAATCATGGAAATAACCTAATACTCGTTATTACAACCATAATAATCTTAATAGCCATTATAACCAGAATAATCGTAACAATGATCATAATAATTCTCACAATCATACTAGGAAACATAATAATCATAATAATCATGATAATAACCATAATAGACTTGGAAACAACCCTAATAACCATTATAATAGCCATAATAACCATAATAACCATTATAGCTATATTAATCTGACTGATGATCATAACTACCATACTATCAACCATTATAATCATAGTAATCGTCATAATAACCACAACAGTCATAAAAATCATAATAATAATCATAATTACCATAGCAACAATCATAATAGCCGTAATAATCATAGTAATAGTTATACTAACCGTAATAGTCATAACATCGTAATAATAAACAGAATGATCAGGAAAAAAACCTAATAATGGTTATTATAGCCATAATAATCGTAATAGTCGTAATCACCATAAGAATGTCATTGATGATCATAGCATTCGTCATAATCATGCTCAGAAACATAATAATCATAATAATCATGATAATAACCATAATAGACTTGGAAACAGCCACAATAACCATTATAATAGTCATAACAACCGTAATAATCATAATAGTTATAGTAATCTGAATGATGATCATAATAACCATGCTATCAACCATTATAATCATAGTAATCGTCATAATACCCACAACAATCGTAACAATCATAGCAACAATCATAATAGCCGTAATAATCATAGTAATCGTTATACTAACAGTAATAATCTTAACATCGTTATAATATACAGAATAATCATGGAAATAACCTAATACTCGTTATTACAACCATAATAATCTTAATAGCCATTATAACCAGAATAATCGTAATAATGATCATAATAATTCTCACAATCATACTAGGAAACATAATAATCATAATAATCATGATAATAACCATAATAGACTTGGAAACAACCCTAATAACCATTATAATAGCCATAATAACCATAATAACCATTATAGCTATATTAATCTGACTGATGATCATAACTACCATACTATCAACCATTATAATCATAGTAATCGTCATAATAACCACAACAATCATAAAAATCATAATAATAATCATAATTACCAGAGCAACAATCATAATAGCCGTAATAATCATAGTAATAGTTATACTAACCGTAATAGTCATAACATCGTAATAATAAACAGAATGATCATAGAAATTACCTAATAATCGTTATTATTGCCATAATAATCGTAATTGTCGTAATCACAATAAGAATGTCATTGATGATCATAGTATTCGTCATAATCATGCTAAGAAATATAATAATCATAATAATCATGATAATAACCATAATAGACTTGGAAACAGCCATAATAACCATTATATTAGCCATAACAACCATAATAATCTTAACAGCCATAGTAATCCGAATGATGACCATAATAACCATGCTATCAACCATTATAATCATAGTAATCGTCATGATAACCACGACAATCATAACAATCATAGGAATAATCATAATTATCATAGCAACAATCATAATAGGTCGTAATAATCATAGTAATAGTTATACTAACCGTAATAGTCATAACATCGTAATAATAAACAGAATGATCATAGAAATTACCTAATAATCGTTATTATTGCCATAATAATCGTAATAGTCGTAATCACCATAAGAATGTCATTGATGATCATAGTATTCGTCATAATCATGCTAAGAAACATAATAATCATAATAATCATGATAATAACCATAATAGACTTGGAAACAGCCATAATAACCATTATATTAGCCATAACAACCATAATAATCATAATAGTTATACTAATCTGAATGATGATCATAATTACCATGCTATCAACAATTATAATCATAGTAATCGTCATAAACCCCACAACAAACATAACAATCATAATAATAATGATAATAAACATGACAATAACCATAATAAACTTGGAAACAACCATAATAACCATTATAATAGCCATGATAACCGTATTAATCATAATAGCTATAGTAATCTGAATGATGATCATGATTTCTATTCCATCAACCATTATAATCATAGTAACCCTCATAATAACCACAACAATCATAACAATCAAAATAATAATCATAATAATCATAGCACAATCATAATAGCCGTAATAGTCATAGTAATAGTTATACTAACTGTAATAATCATAACATCGTAATAATAAACAGAATAATCAAGGAAATAACCTAATAATCGTTATTACAGACATAATAATCTAAACAACCATAATAACCAGATTTATCATAATAATGATCATAATAATCCTCACAATCATACTAGGAAACATAATAATCATAATAATCATGATAATAACCATAATAGACTTGGAAACAACCCTAATAACCATTATAATAGCCATAATAACCATAATAACCATTATAGCTCTATTAATCTGACTGATGATCATAACTACCATACTATCGACCATTATAATCATAGTAATCGTCATAATAACCACAACAATCATAAAAATCATAATAATAATCATAATTACCATAGCAACAATCATAATAGCCGTAATAATCATAGTAATAGTTATACTAACCGTAATAGTCATAACATCGTAATAATAAACAGAATGATCATAGAAATTACCTAATAATCGCTATTACAGCCATAATAATCGTAATAGTCGTAATCGCCATAAGAATCTCAGTGATTATCATAATATTCGTCATAATCGTACTAAGAAACATAATAATCATAATAATCATGATAATAACAATAGTAGACATGTAAACAACCATAACAAACATTCTAATAGCCATAATAACCATAATAATCATAATAGCTATAGTAATCTGTATGATGATCATAGTAACCATGCTATCAACCAATATAATCATAGTAATCGTCATGATAGTCACAACAATCATGACAATCATAATTATAATCATAATTATCATAGCAACAATCATAATAGCCGTGATAATCATAGTAATCGTTATACTAACTGTAATAATCATAACATCGTTATAATATACAGAATAATCAGGGAAATAACCTAATAATCGTTATTACAGCCATAATAATCTTAATAGCCATAATAACCAGAATAATAATAATAATGGTCATAATAATCCACACAATCATACTAAAAAACATCATAATCATAATAATCGTGATAATAACCATAATAGACTTGGAAACAACCCTAATAACCATTATAACAGCCATAATAACCATAATAACCATAATAGCTATAGTAATCTGTATGATGATCATAGTAACAATGCTATCAACCAATATAATCATAGTAATCGTCATGATAACCACAACAATCATGACAATCATAATTATAATCATAATTATCATAGCAACAATCATAATAGCCGTGATAATCATAGTAATCGTTACACTGACCGTAATAATCATAACATCGTTATAGTATACAGAATAATCATGCAAATAATCTAATAATCGTTATTACAGCCATAATAATCTTAATAACCATAATAACCAGAATAATAATAGTAATGATCATAATAACCCTCACAGTAATACTAAGCAACATTATAATCATAATAATCATTATAATAAACATAATAGACTTGGAAACGATCATAATAACCAATATAATAGACATAATAACCATAATAATCTTAATAGCCATAGTAATCCGAATGATGACCATAATAACCATGCTATCAACCATTATAATCATAGTAATCGTCATAATACCCACAACAATCATAACAATCATAGCAACAATCATAATAGCCGTAATAATCATAGTAATCGTTATACTAACTGTAATAATCATAACATCGTTATAATATACAGAATAATCATGGAAATAACCTAATACTCGTTATTACAACCATAATAATCTTAATAGCCATTATAACCAGAATAATCGTAACAATGATCATAATAACTCTCACAAGCATACTAGGAAACATAATAATCATAATAATCATGATAATAACCATAATAGACTTGGAAACAACCCTAATAACCATTATAATAGCCATAATAACCATAATAACCATTATAGCTATATTAATCTGACTGATGATCATAACTACCATACTATCAACCATTATAATCATAGTAATCGTCATAATAACCACAACTGTCATAAAAATCATTATAATAATCATAATTACCATAGCAACAATCATAATAGCCGTAATAATCATAGTAATAGTTATACTAACCGTAATAGTCATAACATCGTAATAATAAACAGAATGATCAGGAAAAAAACCTAATAATGGTTATTATAGCCATAATAATCGTAATAGTCGTAATCACCATAAGAATGTCATTGATGATCATAGTATTCGTCATAATCATGCTCAGAAACATAATAACCATAACAATCATGATAATAACCATAATAGACTTGGAAACAGCCATAATAACCAATATAATAGACATAATAATCATATTAATCATAATAGCTATAGTAATCTGAATGATGATCATGATTACCATGCTATCAACCATTATAATCATAGTAATCGTCATAATAACCACAAAAATCATAACAATCATAATAATAGTCATAATAATCATAGCAGAAATCATAATAGACGTAATTACCATAGTAATAGTTATACTAACTGTAGCAATCATAACATTGTAATAATAAACAGAATAATCATGGAAATAGCCTAATAATCGTTATTATAGCAATAATAATCATAATAGTCGTAATCACCATAAGAATCTCAGTGATGATCATAATAATCCTCACAATCATACTAAGAAGCATAATAATCATAATAATCATGATAATAACAATAGTAGACATGTAAACAACCATAACAAACATTATAATAGCCATAATAACCATAATAATCATAATAGCTATAGTAATCTGTATGATGATCATAGTAACCATGCTATCAACCAATATAATCATAGTAATCGTCATAATAGTCACAACAATCATGACAATCATAATTATAATCATAATTATCATAGCAACAATCATAATAGCCGTGATAATCATAGTAATCGTTATACTAACTGTAATAATCATAACATCGTTATAATATACAGAATAATCATGGAAATAGCCTAATAATCGTTATTACAGCCATAATAATCTTAATAGCCATAATAACCAGAATAATAATAATAATGATCATAATAACCCTCACAATCATGCTAAGGAACTTTATAATCATGATAATCATAATAATAACCATAATAGATTTGGAAACAATCATAATAACCAATATAATAGACATAATAATCATAATAATAATAACAGCTATAGTAATCTGAATGATGATCATGATTACCATGCTATCAACAATTATAATCATAGTAATCGTCATAAACCCCACAACAAACATAACAATCATAATAATAATGATAATAAACATGACAATAACCATAATAAACTTGGAAACAACCATAATAACCATTATAATAGCCATGATAACCGTATTAATCATAATAGCCATAGTAATCCGAATGATGACTATAATAACCATGCTATCAACCATTATAATCATAGTAATCGTCATAATACCCACAACAATCATAACAATCATAGCAACAATCATAATAGCCGTAATAATCATAGTAATCGTTATACTAACTGTAATAATCATAACATCGTTATAATATACAGAATAATCATGGAAATAACCTAATACTCGTTATTACAACCATAATAATCTTAATAGCCATTATAACCAGAATAATCGTAACAATGATCATAATAACTCTCACAAGCATACTAGGAAACATAATAATCATAATAATCATGATAATAACCATAATAGACTTGGAAACAACCCTAATAACCATTATAATAGCCATAATAACCATAATAACCATTATAGCTATATTAATCTGACTGATGATCATAACTACCATACTATCAACCATTATAATCATAGTAATCGTCATAATAACCACAACTGTCATAAAAATCATTATAATAATCATAATTACCATAGCAACAATCATAATAGCCGTAATAATCATAGTAATAGTTATACTAACCGTAATAGTCATAACATCGTAATAATAAACAGAATGATCAGGAAAAAAACCTAATAATGGTTATTATAGCCATAATAATCGTAATAGTCGTAATCACCATAAGAATGTCATTGATGATCATAGTATTCGTCATAATCATGCTCAGAAACATAATAACCATAACAATCATGATAATAACCATAATAGACTTGGAAACAGCCACAATAACCATTATAATAGCCATAACAACCGTAATAATCATAATAGTTGTAGCAATCTGAATGATGATCATAATAACCATGCTATCAACCATTATAGTCATAGTAATCGTCATAATACCCACAACAATCATAACAATCACAGCAACAATCATAATAGCCGTAATAATCATAGTAATCGTTATACTAACGGTAATAATCATAACATCGTTATAATATACAGAATAATCATGGAAATAACCTAATACTCGTTATTACAACCATAATAATCTTAATAGCCATTATAACCAGAATAATCGTAATAATGATCATAATAATTCTCACAATCATACTAGGAAACATAATAATCATAATAATCATGATAATAACCATAATAGACTTGGAAACAACCCTAATAACCATTATAATAGCCATAATAACCATAATAATCATAAGAGCTATAGTAACCTGAATTATGATCATAATAACCATGCTAGCAACCATTATAATCATGGTAATCGTCATAATAACCACAACGGTCATAACAATCATACTAATAGTCATAATAATCATAGCAACAATCATAATAGACGTAATAATCATAGTAATAGTTATACTAACTGTAATAATCATAACATTGTAATAATAAACAGATTAATCATGGAAATAACCTAATAACCGTTATTATAGCCATAATAATCGTAATAGTCGTAATCGCCATAAGAATCTCAGTGATTATCATAATACTCGTCATAATCGTACTAAGAAACATAATAATCATAACAATCATGATAATAGCCATAATAGACATGGAAACAACCATAATAACCATTATATTAGCCATAACCACCATAATAATCATAATAGTTATAGTAATCTGAATGATGATCATAATTACCATGCTATCAACAATTATAATCATAGTAATCGTCATAAACCCCACAACAAACATAACAATCATAATAATAATGATAATAAACATGACAATAACCATAATAAACTTGGAAACAACCATAATAACCATTATAATAGCCATGATAACCGTATTAATCATAATAGCTATAGTAATCTGAATGATGATCATGATTTCTATGCCATCAACCATTATAATCATAGTAACCCTCATAATAACCACAACAATCATAACAATCATAATAATAATCATAATAATCATAGCACAATCATAATAGCCGCAATAGTCATAGTAGTAGTTATACTAACTGTAATAATCATAACATCGTAATAATAAACAGAATAATCAAGGAAATAACCTAATAATCGTTATTACAGACATAATAATCTAAGCAACCATAATAACCAGAATTATCATAATAATGATCATAATAATCCTCACAATCATACTAATAAACATAATAATCATAATAATCATGATAGTAACCATAATAGACTTGGAAACAACCCTAATAACCATTATAATAGCCATAATAACCATAATAACCATAATAGCTATATTAATCTGACTGATGATCATAATTTCTATGCTATCAATAATTATAATCATAGTAATCGTCATAATACCCACAACAAACATAACAATCATAATAATAATGATAATAAACATGACAATAACCATAATAAACGTGGAAACAACCATAATAGCCATTATAATAGCCCTGATAATGATATTCATCATAATAGCTATAGTAATCTGAATGATGATCATGATTACCATGCTATCAACCAGTATAATCATAGTAATCGTCATAATAACCACAACAATCATAACAATCATAAGAATAATCATAATAATCATAGCAACAGTCAGAATAGCCGTAATAGTCATAGTAATTGCTATACTAACTGTAATAATCATAATATCGTAATAATAAACAGAATAATCATGGAAATAACCTAATAATCGTTATTACAGCCATAATAATCGTAATAGTCGTAATCGCCATAAGAATCTCAGTGATTATCTTAATATTCGTCATAATCGTACTAAGAAACATAATAATCATAATAATCATGATAATAACCATAATAGACATGGAAACAACCATAACAACCATTATAATAGCCATAATAACCATAATAACCATTATAGCTATATTAATCTGACTGATGATCATAACTACCATACTATCAACCATTATAATCATAGTAATCGTCATAATAACCACAACAATCATAACAATCATAATAATAGTCATAGTAATCATAGGAACAATCATAATAGACGTAATAATCATGGTAATGGTTATACTGACTGTAATTATCATAACATCGTAATGATAAACAGAATAATCATGCAAATAGCCTAATAATCGTTATTACAGCCATATAATTCTTAATAACCATAATAAGCAGAATAACCACAATAATGGTCATAATAATCCTCACAATCATACTAAAAAACATCACAATCACAATAATCATGAAAATAACCATAATAGACTTGGAAACAACCCTAATAACCATTATAATAGCCATAATAACCATAATAACCGTAATAGCTATAATAATCTGACTGATGATCATAACTACCATGCTATCAACAACTATAATCAAAGTAATCGTCATAATAACGACAACAAACATAACAATCATAATAATAATAATAATAATAAACATGGCAATAACCATAATAGACTTGGAAACAACCGTAATAACCATTATAATAGCCATGATAACCATATTAATCATAATAGCTATAGTAATCTGAAAGATGATCATGATTACCATGCTATCAACCATTATAATCATAGTAATCGTCATAATAACCACAAAAATCATAACAATCATAATAATAGTCATAATAATCATAGCAAAAATCATAATAGACGTAATTACCATAGTAATGGTTATACTAACTGTAGCAATCATAACATTGTAATAATAAACAGAACAATCATGGAAATAGCCTAATAATCGTTATTATAGCCATAATAATCATAATAGTCGTAATCACCATAAGAATCTCAGTGATGATCATAATAATCCTCACAATCATACTAAGAAACATAATAATCCTAATAATCATGATAATAACAATAATAGACTTGGAAACAACCCTAATAACCATTATAACAGCCATAATAACCATAATAACCATAATAGCTATAGTAATCTGACTGATGATCATAATTATCGTGCTATCAACAATTATAATCATAGTAATCGTCATAATAACCACAACAAACATAACAATCATAATAATAATGATAATAAACATGACAATAACCATAATAAACGTGGAAACAACCATAATAGCCATTATAATAGCCCTGATAATGATATTCATCATAATAGCTATAGTAATCTGAATGATGATCATGATTACCATGCTATCAACCAGTATAATCATAGTAATCGTCATAATAACCACAACAATCATAACAATCATAAGAATAATCATAATAATCATAGCAACAGTCAGAATAGCCGTAATAGTCATAGTAATTGCTATACTAACTGTAATAATCATAATATCGTAATAATAAACAGAATAATCATGGAAATAACCTAATAATCGTTATTACAGCCATAATAATCGTAATAGTCGTAATCGCCATAAGAATCTCAGTGATTATCTTAATATTCCTCATAATCGTACTAAGAAACATAATAATCATAATAATCATGATAATAACCATAATAGACTTGGAAACAACCCTAATAACCATTATAACAGCCATAATAACCGTAATAATCATAATAGTTATACTAATCTGAATGATGATCATAATTACCATGCTATCAACAATTATTATCATAGTAATCGTCATAATACCCACAACAAACATAGCAATCATAATAATAATGATAATAAACATGACAATAACCATATAAACTTGGAAACAACCATAATAACCAGTATAATACCCATGATAACCGTATTAATCATAATAGCTGTAGTAATCTGAATGATGATCATGATTAACATGCTATCAACCATTATAATCATAGTAATCGTCATAATAACCACAACAATCTTAACAATCATAATAATAATCATAATAATCATAGCAACAATCATAATAGACGCAATAATTATAGTAATAGTTATACTGACTGTAATAATCATAACATCGTAATAATAAACAGAATAATCATGGAAATAACCTAATAAACGATATTACAGCCATAATAATCTTAATAACCATAATAACCAGAATAATCATCATAATGATCGTAATAATCATCGCAAACATACTATGATACATTATAATCATAATAATCATAATAATAACCTTAATAGACATGGAAACGATCATAATAACCATTATAATAGCCATAATAACCATAGTAATCTTAATAGCCATAGTAATCCGAATGATGACCATAATAACCATGCTATCAACCATTATAATCATAGTAATCGTCATAATACCCACAACAATCATAACAATCATAGCAACAATCATAATAGCCGTAATAATCATAGTAATCGTTATACTAACTGTAATAAACATAACATCGTTATAATATACAGAATAATCATGGAAATAACCTAATACTCGTTATTACAGCCATAATAATCTTAATAGCCATTATAACCAGAATAATCGTAACAATGATCATAATAATTCTCACAATCATACTAGGAAACATAATAATCATAATAATCATGGCAATAACCATAATAGACTTGGAAACAACCGTAATAACCATTATAATAGCCATGATAACCATATTAATCATAATAGCTATAGTAATCTGAATGATGATCATGATTACCATGCTATCAACCATTATAATCATAGTAATCGTCATAATAACCACAAAAATCATAACAATCATAATAATAGTCATAATAATCATAGCAAAAATCATAATAGACGTAATTACCATAGTAATAGTTATACTAACTGTAGCAATCATAACATTGTAATAATAAACAGAATAATCATGGAAATAGCCTAATAATCGTTATTATATCCATAATAATCATAATAGTCGTAATCACCATAAGAATCTCAGTGATGATCATAATAATCCTCACAACCATACTAAGAAACATAATAATCATAATAATCATGATAATAACCATAATAGACTTGGAAACAACCCTAATAACCATTATAACAGCCATAATAACCGTAATAACCATAATAGCTATAGTAATCTGACTGATGATCATAATTATCGTGCTATCAACAATTAAAATCATAGTAATCGTCATAATAACCACAACAAACATATCAGTCATAATAATAATGATAATAAACATGACAATAACCATAATAAACTTGGAAACAAACATAATAACAATTATAATCGCCCTGATAATGATATTCATCATAATAGCTATAGTAATCTGAATGATGATCATGATTACCATGCTATCAACCAATATAATCATAGTAATCGTCATGATAACCACAACAATCATGACAATCATAATTATAATCATAATTATCATAGCAACAATCATAATAGCCGTAATAATCATAGTAATCGTTATACTAACTGTAATAATCATAACATCGTTATAATATACAGAATAATCATGGAAATAACCTAATACTCGTTATTACAGCCATAATAATCTTAATAGCCATTATAACCAGAATAATCGTAACAATGATCATAATAATTCTCACAATCATACTAGGAAACATAATAATCATAATAATCATGGCAATAACCATAATAGACTTGGAAACAACCGTAATAACCATTATAATAGCCATGATAACCATATTAATCATAATAGCTATAGTAATCTGAATGATGATCATGATTACCATGCTATCAACCATTATAATCATAGTAATCGTCATAATAACCACAAAAATCATAACAATCATAATAATAGTCATAATAATCATAGCAAAAATCATAATAGACGTAATTACCATAGTAATAGTTATACTAACTGTAGCAATCATAACATTGTAATAATAAACAGAATAATCATGGAAATAGCCTAATAATCGTTATTACAGCCATATAATTCTTAATAACCATAATAAGCAGTATAACCATAATAATGGTCATAATAATCCTCACAATCATACTAAAAAACATCATAATCATGATAATCATGATAATAACCATAATAGACTTGGAAACAACCCTAATAACCATTATAACAGCCATAATAACCATAATAACCATAATAGCTATAGTAATCTGTATGATGATCATAGTAACAATGCTATCAACCAATATAATCATAGTAATCGTCATGATAACCACAACAATCATGACAATCATAATTATGATCATAATTATCATAGCAACGATCATAATAGCCGTGATAACCATAGTAATCGTTACACTGACCGTAATAACACTGTTCAACACGGGTCTGATTTTGTAAGCGTGAATAAACATTTCTTATAGATTTCGACGTGCTGATTACGAATCTGCAACCCGTTTTTTCCCAGAACGTACAGTTTTTGAAAAAATCAATTTTGAAAAAAATGACAAATTTTCAACTTTGGGATTTTTTTCTGCTTTTACCGTAGTAGTTATTTAGTTGCTCTTTGCACGAAATGATTCTGTGGACTCTCCCGAATAAAATAATATAAATAGTTATTAGATTATAAACATCGAAATAGGTTTAAATAACAATTAAAGTGAAAAGGACACCCAAAACGCACCCATTTTTGCTGATATTTTTCACTTTATTTCAAAAAGTAAGGGTCTAGGAGAAAATTTGACTATATCACGCGATAGAGCAAATCTTTCTACTAAGGAAAGCATCAAGCGAATGTCCAAAATTATTTTTTATTTCAATATAGAAATAAAATAGTTTGGCGAAATGCGCGGCGGAGACAGTGGTACTCAATGACGTCAATGCGTATAGGGACCGCTGAACGGCAGGCGGTAGGCGAAGCGTCCTCCGCGCGCGCCGTTGCCATTGAGTACCACTGTCTCCGCCGCGCGTTTCGCCAAACTATTTTATTTCTATATTGAAATAAAAAATAATTTTGGACATTCGCTTGATGCTTTCCTTAGTAGAAAGATTTGCTCTATCGCGTGATATAGTCAAATTTTCTTCTAGACCCTTACTTTTTGAAATAAAGTGAAAAATATCAGCAAAAATGGGTGCGTTTTGGGTGTCCTTTTCACTTTAATTGTTATTTAAACCTATTTCGATGTTTATAATCTAATAACTATTTATATTATTTTATTCGGGAGAGTCCACAGAATCATTTCGTGCAAAGAGCAACTAAATAACTACTATGTTAAAAGCAGAAAAAAATCTCAAAGTTAAAAATTTGTCATTTTTTTCAAAATTGATTTTTTCAAAAACTGTACGTTCTGGGGGAAAACGGTTTGCAGATTCGTAATCAGCACGTCGAAATCTATAAGAAATGTTTATTCACGTTTACAAAATCGAAGAAAAGTCCAAATTTGTCGAACAGTGTAATCAGGACATCGTTATAATATACAGAATAATCATGCAAATAACCTAATAATCGTTATTACAGCCATAATAATCTTAATAACCATAATAACCAGAATAATAATAGTAATGATCATAATAACCCTCACAGTAATACTAAGCAACATTATAATCATAATAATCATTATAATAAACATAATAGACTTGGAAACGATCATAATAACCAATATAATAGACATAATAACCATAATAATCTTAATAGCCATAGTAATCCGAATGATGACCATAATAACCATGCTATCAACCATTATAATCATAGTAATCGTCATAATACCCACAACAATCATAACAATCATAGCAACAATCATAATAGCCGTAATAATCATAGTAATCGTTATACTAACTGTAATAATCATAACATCGTTATAATATACAGAATAATCATGGAAATAACCTAATACTCGTTATTACAACCATAATAATCTTAATAGCCATTATAACCAGAATAATCGTAAGAATGATCATAATAATTCTCACAATCATACTAGGAAGCATAATAATCATAATAATCATGATAATAACCATAATAGACTTGGAAACAACCCTAATAACCATTATAATAGCCATAATAACCATAATAACCATTATAGCTATATTAATCTGACTGATGATCATAACTACCATACTATCAACCATTATAATCATAGTAATCGTCATAATAACCACAACAATCATAAAAATCATAATAATAATCATAATTACCATAGCAACAATCATAATAGCCGTAATAATCATAGTAATAGTTATACTAACCGTAATAGTCATAACATCGTAATAATAAACAGAATGATCAGGAAAAAAACCTAATAATGGTTATTATAGCCATAATAATCGTAATAGTCGTACTCGCCGTAAGAATCTCAGTGATGATCATAATACTCGTCGTAATCATACTAAGGAACATAGTAATCATAATAATAATGATAATAACCGTAATAGACTTGGAATCAATCATAATAACCATTATAATAGCCATAATAACCATAATAATCGTAATAGCTATAGTAATCTGAATGATGATCATAATCACCATGCTATGAACCATTATAATCATGGTAATCGTCATGATAACCACGACAATCATAACAATCATAATAATAGTCATAGTAATCATAGGAACAATCATAATAGACGTAATAATCTTGGTAATGGTTATACTGACTGTAATTATCATAACATCGTAATGATAAACAGAATAATCATGCAAATAGCCTAATAATCGTTATTACAGCCATATAATTCCTAATAACCATAATAAGCAGAATAACCACAATAATGGTCATAATAATCCTCACAATCATACTAAAAAACATCATAATCATAATAATCATGAAAATAACCATAATAGACTTGGAAACATCCCTAATAACCATTATAATAGCCATAATAACCATAATAACCGTAATAGCTATAATAATCTGACTGATGATCATAACTACCATGCTATCAACAACTATAATCAAAGTAATCGTCATAATAACGACAACAAACATAACAATCATAATAATAATAATAATAATAAACATGGCAATAACCATAATAGACTTGGAAACAACCGTAATAACCATTATAATAGCCATGATAACCATATTAATCATAATAGCTATAGTAATCTGAATGATGATCATGATTACCATGCTATCAACCATTATAATCATAGTAATCGTCATAATAACCACAACAATCATTAAAATCTTAATAATAATCATAATTACCATAGCAACAATCATAATAGCCGTAATAATCATAGTAATAGTTATACTAACCGTAATAGTCATAACATCGTAATAATAAACAGAATGATCAGGAAAAAAACCTAATAATGGTTATTATAGCCATAATAATCGTAATAGTCGTAATCGCCGTAAGAATCTCAGTGATGATCATAATACTCGTCGTAATCATACTCAGAAACATAGTAATCATAATAATAATGATAATAACCGTAATAGACTTGGAATCAATCATAATAACCATTATAATAGCCATAATAACCATAATAATCGTAATAGCTATAGTAATCTGAATGATGATCATAATAACCATGCTATGAACCATTATAATCATGGTAATCGTCATAATAACCACAACAATCATAACAATCATAGGAATAATCATAATTATCATAGCGACAATCATAATAGGTCGTAATAATCATAGTAATAGTTATACTAACCGTAATAGTCATAACATCGTAATAATAAACAGAATGATCATAGAAATTACCTAATAATCGTTATTATTGCCATAATAATCGGAATAGTCGTAATCACCATAAGAATGTCTTTGATGATCATAGTATTCGTCATAATCATGCTAAGAAACATAATAATCATAATAATCATGATAATAACCATAATAGACTTGGAAACAGCCATAATAACCATTATATTAGCCATAACAACCATAATAATCATAATAGTTATACTAATCTGAATGATGATCATAATTACCATGCTATCAACAATTATAATCATAGTAATCGCCATAAACCCCACAACAAACATAACAATCATAATAATAATGATAATAAACATGACAATAACCATAATAAACTTGGAAACAACCATAATAGCCATTTTAATAGCCATGATAACCGTATTAATCATAATAGCTATAGTAATCTGAATGATGATCATGATTTCTATGCCATCAACCATTATAATCATAGTAACCCTCATAATAACCACAACAATCATAACAATCATAATAATAATCATACTAATCATAGCACAATCATAATAGCCGTAATAGTCATAGTAATAGTTATACTAACTGTAATAATCATAACATCGTAATAATAAACAGAATAATCAAGGAAATAACCTAATAATCGTTATTACAGACATAATAATCTAAACAACCATAATAACCAGAATTATCATAATAATGATCGTAATAATCCTCACAATCATACTAAGAAACATAATAATCATAATAATCATGATAATAACCATAATAGACTTGGAAACAACCCTAATAACCATTATAACAGCCATAATAACCATAATAACCATAATAGCTATAGTAATCTGACTGATGATCATAATTATCGTGCTATCAACAATTATAATCATAGTAATCGTCATAATAACCACAACAAGCATATCAATCATAGTAATAATGATAATAAACATGACAATAACCATAATAAACTTGGGAACAACCATAATAACAATTATAATAGCACTGATAATGATATTCATCATAATAGCTATAGTAATCTGAATGATGATCATGATTACCATGCTATCAACCAATATAATCATAGTAATCGTCATGATAACCACAACAATCATGACAATCATAATTATAATCATAATTATCATAGCAACAATCATAATAGCCGTGATAATCATAGTAATCGTTACACTGACCGTAATAATCATAACATCGTTATAATATACAGAATAATCATGCAAATAACCTAATAATCGTTATTACAGCCATAATAATCTTAATAACCATAATAACCAGAATAATAATAGTAATGATCATAATAACCCTCACAGTAATACTAAGCAACATTATAATCATAATAATCATTATAATAAACATAATAGACTTGGAAACGATCATAATAACCAATATAATAGACATAATAACCATAATAATCTTAATAGCCATAGTAATCCGAATGATGACCATAATAACCATGCTATCAACCATTATAATCATAGTAATCGTCATAATACCCACAACAATCATAACAATCATAGCAACAATCATAATAGCCGTAATAATCATAGTAATCGTTATACTAACTGTAATAATCATAACATCGTTATAATATACAGAATAATCATGGAAATAACCTAATACTCGTTATTACAACCATAATAATCTTAATAGCCATTATAACCAGAATAATCGTAAGAATGATCATAATAATTCTCACAATCATACTAGGAAGCATAATAATCATAATAATCATGATAATAACCATAATAGACTTGGAAACAACCCTAATAACCATTATAATAGCCATAATAACCATAATAACCATTATAGCTATATTAATCTGACTGATGATCATAACTACCATACTATCAACCATTATAATCATAGTAATCGTCATAATAACCACAACAATCATAAAAATCATAATAATAATCATAATTACCATAGCAACAATCATAATAGCCGTAATAATCATAGTAATAGTTATACTAACCGTAATAGTCATAACATCGTAATAATAAACAGAATGATCAGGAAAAAAACCTAATAATGGTTATTATAGCCATAATAATCGTAATAGTCGTACTCGCCGTAAGAATCTCAGTGATGATCATAATACTCGTCGTAATCATACTAAGAAACATAGTAATCATAATAATAATGATAATAACCGTAATAGACTTGGAATCAATCATAATAACCATTATAATAGCCATAATAACCATAATAATCGTAATAGCTATAGTAATCTGAATGATGATCATAATCACCATGCTATGAACCATTATAATCATGGTAATCGTCATGATAACCACGACAATCATAACAATCATAGGAATAATCATAATTATCATAGCAACAATCATAATAGGTCGTAATAATCATAGTAATAGTTATACTAACCGTAATAGTCATAACATCGTAATAATAAACAGAATGATCATAGAAATTACCTAATAATCGTTATTATTGCCATAATAATCGTAATAGTCGTAATCACCATAAGAATGTCATTGGTGATCATAGTATTCGTCATAATCATGCTAAGAAACATAATAATCATAATAATCATGATAATAACCATAATAGACTTGGAAACAGCCATAATAACCATTATATTAGCCATAACAACCATAATAATCATAATAGTTACACTAATCTGAATGATGATCATAATTACCATGCTATCAACAATTATAATCATAGTAATCGTCATAAGCCCCACAACAAACATAACAATCATAATAATAATGATAATAAACATGACAATAACCATAATAAACTTGGAAACAACCATAATAACCATTATAATAGCCACGATAACCGTATTAATCTTAATAGCTATAGTAATCTGAATGATGATCATGATTTCTATACCATCAACCATTATAATCATAGTAACCCTCATAATAACCACAACAAACATAACAATCATAATAATAATCATAATAATCATAGCACAATCATAATAGCCGTAACAGTTATAGTAATAGTTATACTGCCTGTAATAATCATAACATCGTAATAATAAACAGAATAATCAAGGAAATAACCTAATAATCGTTATTACAGACATAATAATCTAAACAACCATAATAACCAGAATTATCATAATAATGATCGGAATAATCCTCACAATCATACTAAGAAACATAATAATCATAATAATCATGATAATAACCATAATAGACTTGGAAACAACCCTAATAACCATTATAATAGCCATAATAACCATAATAACCATAATAACTATAGTAATCTGACTGATGATCATAATTACCATGCTATCAACAATTATAATCATGGTAATCGTCATAATAACCACAACAATCATAACAATCATAATAATAGTCATAGTAATCATAGGAACAATCATAATAGACGTAATAATCTTGGTAATGGTTATACTGACTGTAATTATCATAACATCGTAATGATAAACAGAATAATCATGCAAATAGCCTAATAATCGTTATTACAGCCATATAATTCCTAATAACGATAATAAGCAGAATAACCACAATAATGGTCATAATAATCCTCACAATCATACTAAAAAACATCATAATCATAATAATCATGAAAATAACCATAATAGACTTGGAAACAACCCTAATAACCATTATAATAGCCATAATAACCATAATAACCGTAATAGCTATAATAATCTGACTGATGATCATAACTACCATGCTATCAACAACTATAATCAAAGTAATCGTCATAATAACGACAACAAACATAACAATCATAATAATAATAATAAACATGGCAATAACCATAATAGACTTGGAAACAACCGTAATAACCATTATAATAGCCATGATAACCATATTAATCATAATAGCTATAGTAATCTGAATGATGATCATGATTACCATGCTATCAACCATTATAATCATAGTAATCGTCATAATAACCACAAAAATCATAACAATCATAATAATAGTCATAATAATCATAGCAAAAATCATAATAGACGTAATTACCATAGTAATAGTTATACTAACTGTAGCAATCATAACATTGTAATAATAATCAGAATAATCATGGAAATAGCCTAATAATCGTTATTATAGCCATAATAATCATAATAGTCGTAATCACCATAAGAATCTCAGTGATGATCATAATAATCCTCACAATCATACTAAGAAACATAATAATCATAATAATCATGATAATAACCATAATAGACTTGGAAACAACCCTAATAACCATTATAACAGCCATAATAACCATAATAACCATAATAGCTATAGTAATCTGACTGATGATCATAATTATCGTGCTATCAACAATTAAAATCATAGTAATCGTCATAATAACCACAACAAACATATCAGTCATAATAATAATGATAATAAACATGACAATAACCATAATAAACTTGGAAACAACCATAATATCAATTATAATCGCCCTGATAATGATATTCATCATAATAGCTATAGTAATCTGAATGATGATCATGATTACCATGCTATCAACCAATATAATCATAGTAATCGTCATGATAACCACAACAATCATGACAATCATAATTATAATCATAATTATCATAGCAACAATCATAATAGCCGTAATAATCATAGTAATCGTTATACTAACTGTAATAATCATAACATCGTTATAATATACAGAATAATCATGGAAATAACCTAATACTCGTTATTACAACCATAATAATCTTAATAGCCATTATAACCAGAATAATCGTAAGAATGATCATAATAATTCTCACAATCATACTAGGAAACATAATAATCATAATAATCATGATAATAACCATAATAGACTTGGAAACAACCCTAATAACCATTATAATAGCCATAATAACCATAATAACCATTATAGCTATATTAATCTGGCTGATGATCATAACTACCATACTATCAACCATTATAATCATAGAAATCGTCATAATAACCACAACAATCATAAAAATCATAATAATAATCATAATTACCATAGCAACAATCATAATAGCCGTAATAATCATAGTAATAGTTATACTAACCGTAATAGTCATAACATCGTAATAATAAACAGAATGATCAGGAAAAAAACCTAATAATGGTTATTATAGCCATAATAATCGTAATAGTCGTAATCACCATAAGAATGTCATTGATGATCATAGTATTCGTCATAATCATGCTAAGAAACATAATAATCATAATAATCATGATAATAACCATAATAGACTTGGAAACAGCCATAATAACCATTATATTAGCCATAACAACCATAATAATCATAATAGTTATAGTAATCTGAATGATGATCATAATTACCATGCTATCAACAATTATAATCATAGTAATCGTCATAAACCCCACAACAAACATAACAATCATAATAATAATGATAATAAACATGACAATAACCATAATAAACTTGGAAACAACCATAATAACCATTGTAATAGCCATGATAACCATAATAACCATAATAGCTATAGTAATCTGACTGATGATCATAATTATCGTGCTATCAACAATTAAAATCATAGTAATCGTCATAATAACCACAACAAACATATCAGTCATAATAATAATGATAATAAACATGACAATAACCATAATAAACTTGGAAACAACCATAATATCAATTATAATCGCCCTGATAATGATATTCATCATAATAGCTATAGTAATCTGAATGATGATCATGATTACCATGCTATCAACCAATATAATCATAGTAATCGTCATGATAACCACAACAATCATGACAATCATAATTATAATCATAATTATCATAGCAACAATCATAATAGCCGTAATAATCATAGTAATCGTTATACTAACTGTAATAATCATAACATCGTTATAATATACAGAATAATCATGGAAATAACCTAATACTCGTTATTACAGCCATATAATTCCTAATAACCATAATAAGCAGAATAACCACAATAATGGTCATAATAATCCTCACAATCATACTAAAAAACATCATAATCATAATAATCATGAAAATAACCATAATAGACTTGGAAACATCCCTAATAACCATTATAATAGCCATAATAACCATAATAACCGTAATAGCTATAATAATCTGACTGATGATCATAACTACCATGCTATCAACAACTATAATCAAAGTAATCGTCATAATAACGACAACAAACATAACAATCATAATAATAATAATAATAATAAACATGGCAATAACCATAATAGACTTGGAAACAACCGTAATAACCATTATAATAGCCATGATAACCATATTAATCATAATAGCTATAGTAATCTGAATGATGATCATGATTACCATGCTATCAACCATTATAATCATAGTAATCGTCATAATAACCACAACAATCATTAAAATCTTAATAATAATCATAATTACCATAGCAACAATCATAATAGCCGTGATAATCATAGTAATCGTTACACTGACCGTAATAATCATAACATCGTTATAATATACAGAATAATCATGCAAATAACCTAATAATCGTTATTACAGCCATAATAATCTTAATAACCATAATAACCAGAATAATAATAGTAATGATCATAATAACCCTCACAGTAATACTAAGCAACATTATAATCATAATAATCATTATAATAAACATAATAGACTTGGAAACGATCATAATAACCAATATAATAGACATAATAACCATAATAATCTTAATAGCCATAGTAATCCGAATGATGACCATAATAACCATGCTATCAACCATTATAATCATAGTAATCGTCATAATACCCACAACAATCATAACAATCATAGCAACAATCATAATAGCCGTAATAATCATAGTAATCGTTATACTAACTGTAATAATCATAACATCGTTATAATATACAGAATAATCATGGAAATAACCTAATACTCGTTATTACAACCATAATAATCTTAATAGCCATTATAACCAGAATAATCGTAAGAATGATCATAATAATTCTCACAATCATACTAGGAAGCATAATAATCATAATAATCATGATAATAACCATAATAGACTTGGAAACAACCCTAATAACCATTATAATAGCCATAATAACCATAATAACCATTATAGCTATATTAATCTGACTGATGATCATAACTACCATACTATCAACCATTATAATCATAGTAATCGTCATAATAACCACAACAATCATAAAAATCATAATAATAATCATAATTACCATAGCAACAATCATAATAGCCGTAATAATCGTAGTAATAGTTATACTAACCGTAATAGTCATAACATCGTAATGATAAACAGAATGATCAGGAAAAAAACCTAATAATGGTTATTATAGCCATAATAATCGTAATAGTCGTACTCGCCGTAAGAATCTCAGTGATGATCATAATACTCGTCGTAATCATACTAAGAAACATAGTAATCATAATAATAATGATAATAACCGTAATAGACTTGGAATCAATCATAATAACCATTATAATAGCCATAATAACCATAATAATCGTAATAGCTATAGTAATCTGAATGATGATCATAATCACCATGCTATGAACCATTATAATCATGGTAATCGTCATGATAACCACGACAATCATAACAATCATAGGAATAATCATAATTATCATAGCAACAATCATAATAGGTCGTAATAATCATAGTAATAGTTATACTAACCGTAATAGTCATAACATCGTAATAATAAACAGAATGATCATAGAAATTACCTAATAATCGTTATTATTGCCATAATAATCGTAATAGTCGTAATCACCATAAGAATGTCATTGATGATCATAGTATTCGTCATAATCATGCTAAGAAACATAATAATCATAATAATCATGATAATAACCATAATAGACTTGGAAACAGCCATAATAACCATTATATTAGCCATAACAACCATAATAATCATAATAGTTACACTAATCTGAATGATGATCATAATTACCATGCTATCAACAATTATAATCATAGTAATCGTCATAAGCCCCACAACAAACATAACAATCATAATAATAATGATAATAAACATGACAATAACCATAATAAACTTGGAAACAACCATAATAACCATTATAATAGCCACGATAACCGTATTAATCTTAATAGCTATAGTAATCTGAATGATGATCATGATTTCTATACCATCAACCATTATAATCATAGTAACCCTCATAATAACCACAACAAACATAACAATCATAATAATAATCATAATAATCATAGCACAATCATAATAGCCGTAACAGTTATAGTAATAGTTATACTGCCTGTAATAATCATAACATCGTAATAATAAACAGAATAATCAAGGAAATAACCTAATAATCGTTATTACAGACATAATAATCTAAACAACCATAATAACCAGAATTATCATAATAATGATCGGAATAATCCTCACAATCATACTAAGAAACATAATAATCATAATAATCATGATAATAACCATAATAGACTTGGAAACAACCCTAATAACCATTATAATAGCCATAATAACCATAATAACCATAATAACTATAGTAATCTGACTGATGATCATAATTACCATGCTATCAACAATTATAATCATGGTAATCGTCATAATAACCACAACAATCATAACAATCATAATAATAGTCATAGTAATCATAGGAACAATCATAATAGACGTAATAATCTTGGTAATGGTTATACTGACTGTAATTATCATAACATCGTAATGATAAACAGAATAATCATGCAAATAGCCTAATAATCGTTATTACAGCCATATAATTCCTAATAACGATAATAAGCAGAATAACCACAATAATGGTCATAATAATCCTCACAATCATACTAAAAAACATCATAATCATAATAATCATGAAAATAACCATAATAGACTTGGAAACAACCCTAATAACCATTATAATAGCCATAATAACCATAATAACCGTAATAGCTATAATAATCTGACTGATGATCATAACTACCATGCTATCAACAACTATAATCAAAGTAATCGTCATAATAACGACAACAAACATAACAATCATAATAATAATAATAAACATGGCAATAACCATAATAGACTTGGAAACAACCGTAATAACCATTATAATAGCCATGATAACCATATTAATCATAATAGCTATAGTAATCTGAATGATGATCATGATTACCATGCTATCAACCATTATAATCATAGTAATCGTCATAATAACCACAAAAATCATAACAATCATAATAATAGTCATAATAATCATAGCAAAAATCATAATAGACGTAATTACCATAGTAATAGTTATACTAACTGTAGCAATCATAACATTGTAATAATAATCAGAATAATCATGGAAATAGCCTAATAATCGTTATTATAGCCATAATAATCATAATAGTCGTAATCACCATAAGAATCTCAGTGATGATCATAATAATCCTCACAATCATACCAAGAAACATAATAATCATAATAATCATGATAATAACCATAATAGACTTGGAAACAACCCTAATAACCATTATAACAGCCATAATAACCATAATAACCATAATAGCTATAGTAATCTGACTGATGATCATAATTATCGTGCTATCAACAATTAAAATCATAGTAATCGTCATAATAACCACAACAAACATATCAGTCATAATAATAATGATAATAAACATGACAATAACCATAATAAACTTGGAAACAACCATAATATCAATTATAATCGCCCTGATAATGATATTCATCATAATAGCTATAGTAATCTGAATGATGATCATGATTACCATGCTATCAACCAATATAATCATAGTAATCGTCATGATAACCACAACAATCATGACAATCATAATTATAATCATAATTATCATAGCAACAATCATAATAGCCGTAATAATCATAGTAATCGTTATACTAACTGTAATAATCATAACATCGTTATAATATACAGAATAATCATGGAAATAACCTAATACTCGTTATTACAACCATAATAATCTTAATAGCCATTATAACCAGAATAATCGTAAGAATGATCATAATAATTCTCACAATCATACTAGGAAACATAATAATCATAATAATCATGATAATAACCATAATAGACTTGGAAACAACCCTAATAACCATTATAATAGCCATAATAACCATAATAACCATTATAGCTATATTAATCTGGCTGATGATCATAACTACCATACTATCAACCATTATAATCATAGAAATCGTCATAATAACCACAACAATCATAAAAATCATAATAATAATCATAATTACCATAGCAACAATCATAATAGCCGTAATAATCATAGTAATAGTTATACTAACCGTAATAGTCATAACATCGTAATAATAAACAGAATGATCAGGAAAAAAACCTAATAATGGTTATTATAGCCATAATAATCGTAATAGTCGTAATCACCATAAGAATGTCATTGATGATCATAGTATTCGTCATAATCATGCTAAGAAACATAATAATCATAATAATCATGATAATAACCATAATAGACTTGGAAACAGCCATAATAACCATTATATTAGCCATAACAACCATAATAATCATAATAGTTATAGTAATCTGAATGATGATCATAATTACCATGCTATCAACAATTATAATCATAGTAATCGTCATAAACCCCACAACAAACATAACAATCATAATAATAATGATAATAAACATGACAATAACCATAATAAACTTGGAAACAACCATAATAACCATTGTAATAGCCATGATAACCATAATAACCATAATAGCTATAGTAATCTGACTGATGATCATAATTATCGTGCTATCAACAATTAAAATCATAGTAATCGTCATAATAACCACAACAAACATATCAGTCATAATAATAATGATAATAAACATGACAATAACCATAATAAACTTGGAAACAACCATAATATCAATTATAATCGCCCTGATAATGATATTCATCATAATAGCTATAGTAATCTGAATGATGATCATGATTACCATGCTATCAACCAATATAATCATAGTAATCGTCATGATAACCACAACAATCATGACAATCATAATTATAATCATAATTATCATAGCAACAATCATAATAGCCGTAATAATCATAGTAATCGTTATACTAACTGTAATAATCATAACATCGTTATAATATACAGAATAATCATGGAAATAACCTAATACTCGTTATTACAGCCATATAATTCCTAATAACCATAATAAGCAGAATAACCACAATAATGGTCATAATAATCCTCACAATCATACCAAAAAACATCATAATCATAATAATCATGAAAATAACCATAATAGACTTGGAAACATCCCTAATAACCATTATAATAGCCATAATAACCATAATAACCGTAATAGCTATAATAATCTGACTGATGATCATAACTACCATGCTATCAACAACTATAATCAAAGTAATCGTCATAATAACGACAACAAACATAACAATCATAATAATAATAATAATAATAAACATGGCAATAACCATAATAGACTTGGAAACAACCGTAATAACCATTATAATAGCCATGATAACCATATTAATCATAATAGCTATAGTAATCTGAATGATGATCATGATTACCATGCTATCAACCATTATAATCATAGTAATCGTCATAATAACCACAACAATCATTAAAATCTTAATAATAATCATAATTACCATAGCAACAATCATAATAGCCGTGATAATCATAGTAATCGTTACACTGACCGTAATAATCATAACATCGTTATAATATACAGAATAATCATGCAAATAACCTAATAATCGTTATTACAGCCATAATAATCTTAATAACCATAATAACCAGAATAATAATGGTAATGATCATAATAACCCTCACAGTAATACTAAGCAACATTATAATCATAATAATCATTATAATAAACATAATAGACTTGGAAACGATCATAATAACCAATATAATAGACATAATAACCATAATAATCTTAATAGCCATAGTAATCCGAATGATGACCATAATAACCATGCTATCAACCATTATAATCATAGTAATCGTCATAATACCCACAACAATCATAACAATCATAGCAACAATCATAATAGCCGTAATAATCATAGTAATCGTTATACTAACTGTAATAATCATAACATCGTTATAATATACAGAATAATCATGGAAATAACCTAATACTCGTTATTACAACCATAATAATCTTAATAGCCATTATAACCAGAATAATCGTAAGAATGATCATAATAATTCTCACAATCATACTAGGAAGCATAATAATCATAATAATCATGATAATAACCATAATAGACTTGGAAACAACCCTAATAACCATTATAATAGCCATAATAACCATAATAACCATTATAGCTATATTAATCTGACTGATGATCATAACTACCATACTATCAACCATTATAATCATAGTAATCGTCATAATAACCACAACAATCATAAAAATCATAATAATAATCATAATTACCATAGCAACAATCATAATAGCCGTAATAATCATAGTAATAGTTATACTAACCGTAATAGTCATAACATCGTAATAATAAACAGAATGATCAGGAAAAAAACCTAATAATGGTTATTATAGCCATAATAATCGTAATAGTCGTACTCGCCGTAAGAATCTCAGTGATGATCATAATACTCGTCGTAATCATACTAAGAAACATAGTAATCATAATAATAATGATAATAACCGTAATAGACTTGGAATCAATCATAATAACCATTATAATAGCCATAATAACCATAATAATCGTAATAGCTATAGTAATCTGAATGATGATCATAATCACCATGCTATGAACCATTATAATCATGGTAATCGTCATGATAACCACGACAATCATAACAATCATAGGAATAATCATAATTATCATAGCAACAATCATAATAGGTCGTAATAATCATAGTAATAGTTATACTAACCGTAATAGTCATAACATCGTAATAATAAACAGAATGATCATAGAAATTACCTAATAATCGTTATTATTGCCATAATAATCGTAATAGTCGTAATCACCATAAGAATGTCATTGATGATCATTGTATTCGTCATAATCATGCTAAGAAACATAATAATCATAATAATCATGATAATAACCATAATAGACTTGGAAACAGCCATAATAACCATTATATTAGCCATAACAACCATAATAATCATAATAGTTACACTAATCTGAATGATGATCATAATTACCATGCTATCAACAATTATAATCATAGTAATCGTCATAAGCCCCACAACAAACATAACAATCATAATAATAATGATAATAAACATGACAATAACCATAATAAACTTGGAAACAACCATAATAACCATTATAATAGCCACGATAACCGTATTAATCTTAATAGCTATAGTAATCTGAATGATGATCATGATTTCTATACCATCAACCATTATAATCATAGTAACCCTCATAATAACCACAACAAACATAACAATCATAATAATAATCATAATAATCATAGCACAATCATAATAGCCGTAACAGTTATAGTAATAGTTATACTGCCTGTAATAATCATAACATCGTAATAATAAACAGAATAATCAAGGAAATAACCTAATAATCGTTATTACAGACATAATAATCTAAACAACCATAATAACCAGAATTATCATAATAATGATCGGAATAATCCTCACAATCATACTAAGAAACATAATAATCATAATAATCATGATAATAACCATAATAGACTTGGAAACAACCCTAATAACCATTATAATAGCCATAATAACCATAATAACCATAATAACTATAGTAATCTGACTGATGATCATAATTACCATGCTATCAACAATTATAATCATGGTAATCGTCATAATAACCACAACAATCATAACAATCATAATAATAGTCATAGTAATCATAGGAACAATCATAATAGACGTAATAATCTTGGTAATGGTTATACTGACTGTAATTATCATAACATCGTAATGATAAACAGAATAATCATGCAAATAGCCTAATAATCGTTATTACAGCCATATAATTCCTAATAACGATAATAAGCAGAATAACCACAATAATGGTCATAATAATCCTCACAATCATACTAAAAAACATCATAATCATAATAATCATGAAAATAACCATAATAGACTTGGAAACAACCCTAATAACCATTATAATAGCCATAATAACCATAATAACCGTAATAGCTATAATAATCTGACTGATGATCATAACTACCATGCTATCAACAACTATAATCAAAGTAATCGTCATAATAACGACAACAAACATAACAATCATAATAATAATAATAAACATGGCAATAACCATAATAGACTTGGAAACAACCGTAATAACCATTAGAATAGCCATGATAACCATATTAATCATAATAGCTATAGTAATCTGAATGATGATCATGATTACCATGCTATCAACCATTATAATCATAGTAATCGTCATAATAACCACAAAAATCATAACAATCATAATAATAGTCATAATAATCATAGCAAAAATCATAATAGACGTAATTACCATAGTAATAGTTATACTAACTGTAGCAATCATAACATTGTAATAATAATCAGAATAATCATGGAAATAGCCTAATAATCGTTATTATAGCCATAATAATCATAATAGTCGTAATCACCATAAGAATCTCAGTGATGATCATAATAATCCTCACAATCATACTAAGAAACATAATAATCATAATAATCATGATAATAACCATAATAGACTTGGAAACAACCCTAATAACCATTATAACAGCCATAATAACCATAATAACCATAATAGCTATAGTAATCTGACTGATGATCATAATTATCGTGCTATCAACAATTAAAATCATAGTAATCGTCATAATAACCACAACAAACATATCAGTCATAATAATAATGATAATAAACATGACAATAACCATAATAAACTTGGAAACAACCATAATATCAATTATAATCGCCCTGATAATGATATTCATCATAATAGCTATAGTAATCTGAATGATGATCATGATTACCATGCTATCAACCAATATAATCATAGTAATCGTCATGATAACCACAACAATCATGACAATCATAATTATAATCATAATTATCATAGCAACAATCATAATAGCCGTAATAATCATAGTAATCGTTATACTAACTGTAATAATCATAACATCGTTATAATATACAGAATAATCATGGAAATAACCTAATACTCGTTATTACAACCATAATAATCTTAATAGCCATTATAACCAGAATAATCGTAAGAATGATCATAATAATTCTCACAATCATACTAGGAAACATAATAATCATAATAATCATGATAATAACCATAATAGACTTGGAAACAACCCTAATAACCATTATAATAGCCATAATAACCATAATAACCATTATAGCTATATTAATCTGGCTGATGATCATAACTACCATACTATCAACCATTATAATCATAGAAATCGTCATAATAACCACAACAATCATAAAAATCATAATAATAATCATAATTACCATAGCAACAATCATAATAGCCGTAATAATCATAGTAATAGTTATACTAACCGTAATAGTCATAACATCGTAATAATAAACAGAATGATCAGGAAAAAAACCTAATAATGGTTATTATAGCCATAATAATCGTAATAGTCGTAATCACCATAAGAATGTCATTGATGATCATAGTATTCGTCATAATCATGCTAAGAAACATAATAATCATAATAATCATGATAATAACCATAATAGACTTGGAAACAGCCATAATAACCATTATATTAGCCATAACAACCATAATAATCATAATAGTTATAGTAATCTGAATGATGATCATAATTACCATGCTATCAACAATTATAATCATAGTAATCGTCATAAACCCCACAACAAACATAACAATCATAATAATAATGATAATAAACATGACAATAACCATAATAAACTTGGAAACAACCATAATAACCATTGTAATAGCCATGATAACCGTATTAATCATAATAGCTATAGTAATCTGAATGATGATCATGATTTCTATGCCATCAACCATTATAATCATAGTAACCCTCATAATAACCACAACAATCATAACAATCATAATAATAATCATAATAATCATAGCACAATCATAATAGCCGTAATAGTCATAGTAATAGTTATACTAACTGTAATAATCGTAACATCGTAATAATAAACAGAATAATCAAGGAAATAACCTAATAATCGTTCTTACAGACATAATAATCTAAACAACCATAATAACCAGAATTATCATAATAATGATCATAATAATCCTCACAATCATACTAAGAAACATAATAATCATAATAATCATGATAGTAACCATAATAGACTTGGAAACAACCCTAATAACCATTATAATAGCCATAATAACCATAATAACCATAATAACTATAGTAATCTGACTGATGATCATAATTACCATGCTATCAACAATTATAATCATGGTAATCGTCATAATAACCACAACAATCATAACAATCATAATAATAGTCATAGTAATCATAGAAACAATCATAATAGACGTAATAATCATGGTAATGGTTATACTGACTGTAATTATCATAACATCGTAATGATAAACAGAATAATCATGCAAATAGCCTAATAATCGTTATTACAGCCATATAATTCTTAATAACCATAATAAGCAGAATAACCATAATAATGGTCATAATAATCCTCACAATCGTACTAAAAAACATCATAATCATAATAATCATGATAATAACCATAATAGACTTGGAAACAGCCATAATAACCATTATATTAGCCATAACAACCATAATAATCATAATAGTTATAGTAATCTGAATGATGATCATAATTACCATGCTATCAACAATTATAATCATAGTAATCGTCATAAACCCCACAACAAACATAACAATCATAATAATAATGATAATAAACATGACAATAACCATAATAAACTTGGAAACAACCATAATAACCATTGTAATAGCCATGATAACCATAATAACCATAATAGCTATAGTAATCTGACTGATGATCATAATTATCGTGCTATCAACAATTAAAATCATAGTAATCGTCATAATAACCACAACAAACATATCAGTCATAATAATAATGATAATAAACATGACAATAACCATAATAAACTTGGAAACAACCATAATATCAATTATAATCGCCCTGATAATGATATTCATCATAATAGCTATAGTAATCTGAATGATGATCATGATTACCATGCTATCAACCAATATAATCATAGTAATCGTCATGATAACCACAACAATCATGACAATCATAATTATAATCATAATTATCATAGCAACAATCATAATAGCCGTAATAATCATAGTAATCGTTATACTAACTGTAATAATCATAACATCGTTATAATATACAGAATAATCATGGAAATAACCTAATACTCGTTATTACAGCCATATAATTCCTAATAACCATAATAAGCAGAATAACCACAATAATGGTCATAATAATCCTCACAATCATACCAAAAAACATCATAATCATAATAATCATGAAAATAACCATAATAGACTTGGAAACATCCCTAATAACCATTATAATAGCCATAATAACCATAATAACCGTAATAGCTATAATAATCTGACTGATGATCATAACTACCATGCTATCAACAACTATAATCAAAGTAATCGTCATAATAACGACAACAAACATAACAATCATAATAATAATAATAATAATAAACATGGCAATAACCATAATAGACTTGGAAACAACCGTAATAACCATTATAATAGCCATGATAACCATATTAATCATAATAGCTATAGTAATCTGAATGATGATCATGATTACCATGCTATCAACCATTATAATCATAGTAATCGTCATAATAACCACAACAATCATTAAAATCTTAATAATAATCATAATTACCATAGCAACAATCATAATAGCCGTGATAATCATAGTAATCGTTACACTGACCGTAATAATCATAACATCGTTATAATATACAGAATAATCATGCAAATAACCTAATAATCGTTATTACAGCCATAATAATCTTAATAACCATAATAACCAGAATAATAATGGTAATGATCATAATAACCCTCACAGTAATACTAAGCAACATTATAATCATAATAATCATTATAATAAACATAATAGACTTGGAAACGATCATAATAACCAATATAATAGACATAATAACCATAATAATCTTAATAGCCATAGTAATCCGAATGATGACCATAATAACCATGCTATCAACCATTATAATCATAGTAATCGTCATAATACCCACAACAATCATAACAATCATAGCAACAATCATAATAGCCGTAATAATCATAGTAATCGTTATACTAACTGTAATAATCATAACATCGTTATAATATACAGAATAATCATGGAAATAACCTAATACTCGTTATTACAACCATAATAATCTTAATAGCCATTATAACCAGAATAATCGTAAGAATGATCATAATAATTCTCACAATCATACTAGGAAGCATAATAATCATAATAATCATGATAATAACCATAATAGACTTGGAAACAACCCTAATAACCATTATAATAGCCATAATAACCATAATAACCATTATAGCTATATTAATCTGACTGATGATCATAACTACCATACTATCAACCATTATAATCATAGTAATCGTCATAATAACCACAACAATCATAAAAATCATAATAATAATCATAATTACCATAGCAACAATCATAATAGCCGTAATAATCATAGTAATAGTTATACTAACCGTAATAGTCATAACATCGTAATAATAAACAGAATGATCAGGAAAAAAACCTAATAATGGTTATTATAGCCATAATAATCGTAATAGTCGTACTCGCCGTAAGAATCTCAGTGATGATCATAATACTCGTCGTAATCATACTAAGAAACATAGTAATCATAATAATAATGATAATAACCGTAATAGACTTGGAATCAATCATAATAACCATTATAATAGCCATAATAACCATAATAATCGTAATAGCTATAGTAATCTGAATGATGATCATAATCACCATGCTATGAACCATTATAATCATGGTAATCGTCATGATAACCACGACAATCATAACAATCATAGGAATAATCATAATTATCATAGCAACAATCATAATAGGTCGTAATAATCATAGTAATAGTTATACTAACCGTAATAGTCATAACATCGTAATAATAAACAGAATGATCATAGAAATTACCTAATAATCGTTATTATTGCCATAATAATCGTAATAGTCGTAATCACCATAAGAATGTCATTGATGATCATTGTATTCGTCATAATCATGCTAAGAAACATAATAATCATAATAATCATGATAATAACCATAATAGACTTGGAAACAGCCATAATAACCATTATATTAGCCATAACAACCATAATAATCATAATAGTTACACTAATCTGAATGATGATCATAATTACCATGCTATCAACAATTATAATCATAGTAATCGTCATAAGCCCCACAACAAACATAACAATCATAATAATAATGATAATAAACATGACAATAACCATAATAAACTTGGAAACAACCATAATAACCATTATAATAGCCACGATAACCGTATTAATCTTAATAGCTATAGTAATCTGAATGATGATCATGATTTCTATACCATCAACCATTATAATCATAGTAACCCTCATAATAACCACAACAAACATAACAATCATAATAATAATCATAATAATCATAGCACAATCATAATAGCCGTAACAGTTATAGTAATAGTTATACTGCCTGTAATAATCATAACATCGTAATAATAAACAGAATAATCAAGGAAATAACCTAATAATCGTTATTACAGACATAATAATCTAAACAACCATAATAACCAGAATTATCATAATAATGATCGGAATAATCCTCACAATCATACTAAGAAACATAATAATCATAATAATCATGATAATAACCATAATAGACTTGGAAACAACCCTAATAACCATTATAATAGCCATAATAACCATAATAACCATAATAACTATAGTAATCTGACTGATGATCATAATTACCATGCTATCAACAATTATAATCATGGTAATCGTCATAATAACCACAACAATCATAACAATCATAATAATAGTCATAGTAATCATAGGAACAATCATAATAGACGTAATAATCTTGGTAATGGTTATACTGACTGTAATTATCATAACATCGTAATGATAAACAGAATAATCATGCAAATAGCCTAATAATCGTTATTACAGCCATATAATTCCTAATAACGATAATAAGCAGAATAACCACAATAATGGTCATAATAATCCTCACAATCATACTAAAAAACATCATAATCATAATAATCATGAAAATAACCATAATAGACTTGGAAACAACCCTAATAACCATTATAATAGCCATAATAACCATAATAACCGTAATAGCTATAATAATCTGACTGATGATCATAACTACCATGCTATCAACAACTATAATCAAAGTAATCGTCATAATAACGACAACAAACATAACAATCATAATAATAATAATAAACATGGCAATAACCATAATAGACTTGGAAACAACCGTAATAACCATTAGAATAGCCATGATAACCATATTAATCATAATAGCTATAGTAATCTGAATGATGATCATGATTACCATGCTATCAACCATTATAATCATAGTAATCGTCATAATAACCACAAAAATCATAACAATCATAATAATAGTCATAATAATCATAGCAAAAATCATAATAGACGTAATTACCATAGTAATAGTTATACTAACTGTAGCAATCATAACATTGTAATAATAATCAGAATAATCATGGAAATAGCCTAATAATCGTTATTATAGCCATAATAATCATAATAGTCGTAATCACCATAAGAATCTCAGTGATGATCATAATAATCCTCACAATCATACTAAGAAACATAATAATCATAATAATCATGATAATAACCATAATAGACTTGGAAACAACCCTAATAACCATTATAACAGCCATAATAACCATAATAACCATAATAGCTATAGTAATCTGACTGATGATCATAATTATCGTGCTATCAACAATTAAAATCATAGTAATCGTCATAATAACCACAACAAACATATCAGTCATAATAATAATGATAATAAACATGACAATAACCATAATAAACTTGGAAACAACCATAATATCAATTATAATCGCCCTGATAATGATATTCATCATAATAGCTATAGTAATCTGAATGATGATCATGATTACCATGCTATCAACCAATATAATCATAGTAATCGTCATGATAACCACAACAATCATGACAATCATAATTATAATCATAATTATCATAGCAACAATCATAATAGCCGTAATAATCATAGTAATCGTTATACTAACTGTAATAATCATAACATCGTTATAATATACAGAATAATCATGGAAATAACCTAATACTCGTTATTACAACCATAATAATCTTAATAGCCATTATAACCAGAATAATCGTAAGAATGATCATAATAATTCTCACAATCATACTAGGAAACATAATAATCATAATAATCATGATAATAACCATAATAGACTTGGAAACAACCCTAATAACCATTATAATAGCCATAATAACCATAATAACCATTATAGCTATATTAATCTGGCTGATGATCATAACTACCATACTATCAACCATTATAATCATAGAAATCGTCATAATAACCACAACAATCATAAAAATCATAATAATAATCATAATTACCATAGCAACAATCATAATAGCCGTAATAATCATAGTAATAGTTATACTAACCGTAATAGTCATAACATCGTAATAATAAACAGAATGATCAGGAAAAAAACCTAATAATGGTTATTATAGCCATAATAATCGTAATAGTCGTAATCACCATAAGAATGTCATTGATGATCATAGTATTCGTCATAATCATGCTAAGAAACATAATAATCATAATAATCATGATAATAACCATAATAGACTTGGAAACAGCCATAATAACCATTATATTAGCCATAACAACCATAATAATCATAATAGTTATAGTAATCTGAATGATGATCATAATTACCATGCTATCAACAATTATAATCATAGTAATCGTCATAAACCCCACAACAAACATAACAATCATAATAATAATGATAATAAACATGACAATAACCATAATAAACTTGGAAACAACCATAATAACCATTGTAATAGCCATGATAACCGTATTAATCATAATAGCTATAGTAATCTGAATGATGATCATGATTTCTATGCCATCAACCATTATAATCATAGTAACCCTCATAATAACCACAACAATCATAACAATCATAATAATAATCATAATAATCATAGCACAATCATAATAGCCGTAATAGTCATAGTAATAGTTATACTAACTGTAATAATCGTAACATCGTAATAATAAACAGAATAATCAAGGAAATAACCTAATAATCGTTCTTACAGACATAATAATCTAAACAACCATAATAACCAGAATTATCATAATAATGATCATAATAATCCTCACAATCATACTAAGAAACATAATAATCATAATAATCATGATAGTAACCATAATAGACTTGGAAACAACCCTAATAACCATTATAATAGCCATAATAACCATAATAACCATAATAACTATAGTAATCTGACTGATGATCATAATTACCATGCTATCAACAATTATAATCATGGTAATCGTCATAATAACCACAACAATCATAACAATCATAATAATAGTCATAGTAATCATAGAAACAATCATAATAGACGTAATAATCATGGTAATGGTTATACTGACTGTAATTATCATAACATCGTAATGATAAACAGAATAATCATGCAAATAGCCTAATAATCGTTATTACAGCCATATAATTCTTAATAACCATAATAAGCAGAATAACCATAATAATGGTCATAATAATCCTCACAATCGTACTAAAAAACATCATAATCATAATAATCATGATAATAACCATAATAGACTTGGAAACAACCCTAATAACCATTATAACAACCATAATAACCATAATAACCATAATAGCTATAGTAATCTGTATGATGATCATAGTAACAATACTATCAACCAATATAATCATAGTAATCGTCATGATAACCACAACAATCATGACAATCATAATTATAATCATAATTATCATAGCAACAATCATAATAGCCGTGATAACCATAGTAATCGTTACACTGACCGTAATAATCATAACATCGTTATAGTATACAGAATAATCATGCAAATAACCTAATAATCGTTATTACAGCCATAATTATCTTAATAACCATAATAACCAGAATAATAATAGTAATGATCATAATAACCCTCACAGTAATACTAAGCAACATTGTAATCATAATAATCATTATAATAAACATAATAGACTTGGAAACGATCATAATAACCAATATAATAGACATAATAACCATAATAATCTTAATAGCCATAGTAATCCGAATGATGACCATAATAACCATGCTATCAACCATTATAATCATAGTAATCGTCATAATACCCACAACAATCATAACAATCATAGCAACAATCACAATAGCCGTAATAATCATAGTAATCGTTATACTAACTGTAATAATCATAACATCGTTATAATATACAGAATAATCATGGAAATAACCTAATACTCGTTATTACAACCATAATAATCTTAATAGCCATTATAACCAGAATAATCGTAAGAATGATCATAATAATTCTCACAATCATACTAGGAAACATAATAATCATAATAATCATGATAATAACCATAATAGACTTGGAAACAACCCTAATAACCATTATAATAGCCATAATAACCATAATAACCATTATAGCTATATTAATCTGACTGATGATCATAACTACCATACTATCAAACATTATAATCATAGTAATCGTCATAATAACCACAACAATCATAAAAATATTAATAATAATCATAATTACCATAGCAACAATCATAATAGCCGTAATAATCATAGTAATAGTTATACTAACCGTAATAGTCATAACATCGTAATAATAAACAGAATGATCAGGAAAAAAACCTAATAATGGTTATTATAGCCATAATAATCGTAATAGTCGTAATCGGCGTAAGAATCTCAGTGATGATCATAATACTCGTCGTAATCATACTAAGAAACAGAGTAATCATAATAATAATGATAATAACCGTAATAGACTTGGAATCAATCATAATAACCATTATAATAGCCTTAATAACCATAATAATCGTAATAGCTATAGTAATCCGAATGATGATCATAATAACCATGCTATGAACCATTATAATCATGGTAATCGTCATAATAACCACAACAATCATAACAATCATAGGAATAATCATAATTATCATAGCGACAATCATAATAGGTCGTAATAATCATAGTAATAGTTATACTAACCGTAATAGTCATAACATCGTAATAATAAACAGAATGATCATAGAAATTACCTAATAATCGTTATTATTGCCATAATAATCGTAATAGTCGTAATCACCATAAGAATGTCATTGATGATCATAGTATTCGTCATAATCATGCTAAGAAACATAATAATCATAATAATCATGATAATAACCATAATAGACTTGGAAACAGCCATAATAACCATTATATTAGCCATAACAACCATAATAATCATAATAGTTATACTAATCTGAATGATGATCATAATTACCATGCTATCAAGAATTATAATCATAGTAATCGTCATAAACCCCACAACAAACATAACAATCAAAATAATAATGATAATAAATATGACAATAACCATAATAAACTTGGAAACAACCATAATAGCCATTATAATAGCCATGATAACCGTATTAATCATAATAGCTATAGTAATCTGAATGATGATCATGATTTCTATGCCATCAACCATTATAATCATAGTGACCCTCATAATAACCACAACAATCATAACAATCATAATAATAATCATAATAATCATAGCACAATCATAATAGTCGTAATAGTCATAGTAATAGTTATACTAACTGTAATAATCATAACATCGTAATAATAAACAGAATAATCAAGGAAATAACCTAATAATCGTTATTACAGACATAATAATCTAAACAACCATAATAACCAGAATTATCATAATAATGATCGTAATAATCCTCACAATCATACTAAGAAACATAATAATCATAATAATCATGATAATAACCATAATAGACTTGGAAACAACCCTAATAACCATTATAATAGCCATAATAACCATAATAATCATAATAACTATAGTAATCTGACTGATGATCATAATTACCATGCTATCAACAATTATAATCATGGTAATCGTCATAATAACCACAACAATCATAACAATCATAATAATAGTCATAGTAATCATAGGAACAATCATAATAGACGTAATAATCTTGGTAATGGTTATACTGACTGTAATTATCATAACATCGTAATGATAAACAGAATAATCATGCAAATAGCCTAATAATCGTTATTACAGCAATATAATTCCTAATAACCATAATAAGCAGAATAACCACAATAATGGTCATAATAATCCTCACAATCATACTAAGAAACATAATAATCATAATAATCATGATAATAACCATAATAGACTTGGAAACAACCCTAATAACCATTATAACAGCCATAATAACCATAATAACCATAATAGCTATAGTAATCTGGCTGATGATCATAATTATCGTGCTATCAACAATTATAATCATAGTAATCGTCATAATAACCACAACAAACATATCAGTCATAATAATAATGATAATAAACATGACAATAACCATAATAAACTTGGAAACAACCATAATAACAATTATAATAGCCCTGATAATGATATTCATCATAATAGCTATAGTAATCTGAATGATGATCATGATTACCATGCTATCAACCAATATAATCATAGTAATCGTCATGATAACCACAACAATCATGACAATCATAATTATAATCATAATTATCATAGCAACAATCATAATAGCCGTGATAATCATAGTAATCGTTACACTGACCGTAATAATCATAACATCGTTATAATATACAGAATAATCATGCAAATAACCTAATAATCGTTATTACAGCCATAATAATCTTAATAACCATAATAACCAGAATAATAATAGTAATGATCATAATAACCCTCACAGTAATACTAAGCAACATTATAATCATAATAATCATTATAATAAACATAATAGACTTGGAAACGATCATAATAACCAATATAATAGACATAATAACCATAATAATCTTAATAGCCATAGTAATCCGAATGATGACCATAATAACCATGCTATCAACCATTATAATCATAGTAATCGTCATAATACCCACAACAATCATAACAATCATAGCAACAATCATAATAGCCGTAATAATCATAGTAATCGTTATACTAACTGTAATAATCATAACATCGTTATAATATACAGAATAATCATGGAAATAACCTAATACTCGTTATTACAACCATAATAATCTTAATAGCCATTATAACCAGAATAATCGTAAGAATGATCATAATAATTCTCACAATCATACTAGGAAGCATAATAATCATAATAATCATGATAATAACCATAATAGACTTGGAAACAACCCTAATAACCATTATAATAGCCATAATAACCATAATAACCATTATAGCTATATTAATCTGACTGATGATCATAACTACCATACTATCAACCATTATAATCATAGTAATCGTCATAATAACCACAACAATCATAAAAATCATAATAATAATCATAATTACCATAGCAACAATCATAATAGCCGTAATAATCATAGTAATAGTTATACTAACCGTAATAGTCATAACATCGTAATAATAAACAGAATGATCAGGAAAAAAACCTAATAATGGTTATTATAGCCATAATAATCGTAATAGTCGTACTCGCCGTAAGAATCTCAGTGATGATCATAATACTCGTCGTAATCATACTAAGAAACATAGTAATCATAATAATAATGATAATAACCGTAATAGACTTGGAATCAATCATAATAACCATTATAATAGCCATAATAACCATAAGAATCGTAATAGCTATAGTAATCTGAATGATGATCATAATCACCATGCTATGAACCATTATAATCATGGTAATCGTCATGATAACCACGACAATCATAACAATCATAGGAATAATCATAATTATCATAGCAACAATCATAATAGGTCGTAATAATCATAGTAATAGTTATACTAACCGTAATAGTCATAACATCGTAATAATAAACAGAATGATCATAGAAATTACCTAATAATCGTTATTATTGCCATAATAATCGTAATAGTCGTAATCACCATAAGAATGTCATTGATGATCATAGTATTCGTCATAATCATGCTAAGAAACATAATAATCATAATAATCATGATAATAACCATAATAGACTTGGAAACAGCCATAATAACCATTATATTAGCCATAACAACCATAATAATCATAATAGTTACACTAATCTGAATGATGATCATAATTACCATGCTATCAACAATTATAATCATAGTAATCGTCATAAGCCCCACAACAAACATAACAATCATAATAATAATGATAATAAACATGACAATAACCATAATAAACTTGGAAACAACCATAATAACCATTATAATAGCCATGATAACCATATTAATCATAATAGCTATAGTAATCTGAATGATGATCATGATTACCATGCTATCAACCATTATAATCATAGTAATCGTCATAATAACCACAAAAATCATAACAATCATAATAATAGTCATAATAATCATAGCAAAAATCATAATAGACGTAATTACCATAGTAATAGTTATACTAACTGTAGCAATCATAACATTGCAATAATAATCAGAATAATCATGGAAATAGCCTAATAATCGTTATTATAGCCATAATAATCATAATAGTCGTAATCACCATAAGAATCTCAGTGATGATCATAATAATCCTCACAATCATACTAAGAAACATAATAATCATAATAATCATGATAATAACCATAATAGACATGGAAACAACCCTAATAACCATTATAACAGCCATAATAACCATAATAACCATAATAGCTATAGTAATCTGACTGATGATCATAATTATCGTGCTATCAACAATTAAAATCATAGTAATCGTCATAATAACCACAACAAACATATCAGTCATAATAATAATGATAATAAACATGACAATAACCATAATAAACTTGGAAACAACCATAATAACAATTATAATCGCCCTGATAATGATATTCATCATAATAGCTATAGTAATCTGAATGATGATCATGATTACCATGCTATCAACCAATATAATCATAGTAATCGTCATGATAACCACAACAATCATGACAATCATAATTATAATCATAATTATCATAGCAACAATCATAATAGCCGTAATAATCATAGTAATCGTTATACTAACTGTAATAATCATAACATCGTTATAATATACAGAATAATCATGGAAATAACCTAATACTCGTTATTACAACCATAATAATCTTAATAGCCATTATAACCAGAATAATCGTAAGAATGATCATAATAATTCTCACAATCATACTAAGAAACATAATAATCATAATAATCATGATAATAACCATAATAGACTTGGAAACAACCCTAATAACCATTATAACAGCCATAATAACCATAATAACCATAATAGCTATAGTAATCTGACTGATGATCATAATTATCGTGCTATCAACAATTATAATCATAGTAATCGTCATAATAACCACAACAAGCATATCAATCATAATAATAATGATAATAAACATGACAATAACCATAATAAACTTGGAAACAACCATAATAACAATTATAATAGCACTGATAATGATATTCATCATAATAGCTATAGTAATCTGAATGATGATCATGATTACCATGCTATCAACCAATATAATCATAGTAATCGTCATGATAACCACAACAATCATGACAATCATAATTATAATCATAATTATCATAGCAACAATCATAATAGCCGTGATAATCATAGTAATCGTTACACTGACCGTAATAATCATAACATCGTTATAATATACAGAATAATCATGCAAATAACCTAATAATCGTTATTATTGCCATAATAATCGTAATAGTCGTAATCACCATAAGAATGTCATTGATGATCATAGTATTCGTCATAATCATGCTAAGAAACATAATAATCATAATAATCATGATAATAACCATAATAGACTTGGAAACAGCCATAATAACCATTATATTAGCCATAACAACCATAATAATCATAATAGCTATACTAATCTGAATGATGATCATAATTACCATGCTATCAACAATTATAATCATAGTAATCGTCATAAACCCCACAACAAACATAACAATCATAATAATAATGATAATAAACATGACAATAACCATAATAAACTTGGAAACAACCATAATAACCATTATAATAGCCATGATAACCGTATTAATCATAATAGCTATAGTAATCTGAATGATGATCATGATTTCTATGCCATCAACCATTATAATCATAGTAACCCTCATAATAACCACAACAATCATAACAATCATAATAATAATCATAATAATCATAGCACAATCATAATAGCCGTAATAGTCATAGTAATAGTTATACTAACTGTAATAATCGTAACATCGTAATAATAAACAGAATAATCAAGGAAATAACCTAATAATCGTTATTATAGACATAATAATCTAAACAACCATAATAACCAGAATTGTCATAATAATGATCATAATAATCTTCACAATCATACTAAGAAACATAATAATCATAATAATCATGATAGTAACCATAATAGACTTGGAAACCACCCTAATAACCATTATAATAGCCATAATAACCATAATAATCGTAATAGCTATAGTAATCTGAATGATGATCATAATCACCATCCTATGAACCATTATAATCATGGTAATCGTCATGATAACCACGGCAATCATAACAATCATAGGAATAATCATAATTACCATAGCAACAATCATAATAGCTGTAATAATCATAGTAATAGTTATACTAACCGTAATAGTCATAACATCGTAATAATAAACAGAATGATCAGGAAAAAAACCTAATAATGGTTATTATAGCCATAATAATCGTAATAGTCGTACTCGCCGTAAGAATCTCAGTGATGACCATAATACTCGTCGTAATCATACTAAGAAACATAGTAATCATAATAATAATGATAATAACCGTAATAGACTTGGAATCAATCATAATAACCATTATAATAGCCATAATAACCATAATAATCGTAATAGCTATAGTAATCTGAATGATGATCATAATCACCATGCTATGAACCATTATAATCATGGTAATCGTCATGATAACCACGACAATCATAACAATCATAGGAATAATCATAATTATCATAGCAACAATCATAATAGGTCGTAATAATCATAGTAATAGTTATACTAACCGTAATAGTCATAACATCGTAATAATAAACAGAATGATCATAGAAATTACCTAATAATCGTTATTATTGCCATAATTATCGTAATAGTCGTAATCACCATAAGAATGTCATTGATGATCATAGTATTCGTCATAATCATGCTAAGAAACATAATAATCATAATAATCATGATAATAACCATAATAGACTTGGAAACAGCCATAATAACCATTATATTAGCCATAACAACCATAATAATCATAATAGTTATACTAATCTGAATGATGATCATAATTACCATGCTATCAACAATTATTATCATAGTAATCGTCATAATACCGACAACAAACATAGCAATCATAGTAATAATGATAATAAACATGACAATAACCATATAAACTTGGAAACAACCATAATAACCAGTATAATACCCATGATAACCGTATTAATCATAATAGCTGTAGTAATCTGAATGATGATCATGATTAACATGCTATCAACCATTATAATCATAGTAATCGCCATAATAACCACAACAATCTTAACAATCATAATAATAATCATAATAATCATAGCAACAATCATAATAGACGCAATAATTATAGTAATAGTTATACTGACTGTAATAATCATAACATCGTAATAATAAACAGAATAATCATGGAAATAACCTAATAAACGATATTACAGCCATAATAATCTTAATAACCATAATAACCAGAATAATCATCATAATGATCGTAATAATCATCGCAAACATACTATGATACATTATAATCATAATAATCATAATAATAACCTTAATAGACATGGAAACGATCATAATAACCATTATAATAGGCATAATAACCATAGTAATCTTAATAGCCATAGTAATCCGAATGATGACCATAATAACGATGCTATTATCCATTATAATCATAGTAATAATCATGATAACCACAACAATCATAACAATCATAATAATAGTCATAATAATCATAGGAACAATCATAATAGACGTAATAATCATGGTAATAGTTATACTGACTGTAATAATCATAACATCGTAATAATAAACAGAATAATCATGGAAATAGCCTAATAATCGCTATTACAGCCATAATAATCGTAATAGTCGTAATCGCCATAAGAATCTCTGTGATTATCATAATATTCGTCATAATCGTACTAAGAAACATAATAATCATAATAATCATGATAATAACAATAGTAGACATGTAAACAACCATAACAAACATTATAATAGCCATAATAACCATAATAATCATAATAGCTATAGTAATCTGTATGATGATCATAGTAACCATGCTATCAACCAATATAATCATAGTAATCGTCATGATAGTCACAACAATCGTGACAATCATAATTATAATCATAATTATCATAGCAACAATCATAATAGCCGTGATAATCATAGTAATCGTTATACTAACTGTAATAATCATGACATCGTTATAATATACAGAATAATCATGGAAATAACCTAATAATCGTTATTACAGCCATAATAATCTTAATAGCCATACTAACCAGAATAATAATAATAATGATCATAATAACCCTCACAATCATGCTAAGAAACTTTATAATCATGATAATCATAATAATAACCATAATAGATTTGGAAACAATCATAATAACCAATATAATAGACATAATAAACATAATAATCATAACAGCTATAGTAATCTGAATGATGATCATAACTACCATGCTATCAACAACTATAATCAAAGTAATCGTCATAATAACCACAACAATCATAACAATCATAGGAATAATCATAATTATCATAGCGACAATCATAATAGGTCGTAATAATCATAGTAATAGTTATACTAACCGTAATAGTCATAACATCGTAATAATAAACAGAATGATCATAGAAATTACCTAATAATCGTTATTATTGCCATAATAATCGTAATAGTCGTAATCACCATAAGAATGTCATTGATGATCATAGTATTCGTCATAATCATGCTAAGAAACATAATAATCATAATAATCATGATAATAACCATAATAGACTTGGAAACAACCCTAATAACCATTATAACAGCCATAATAACCATAATAACCGTAATAGCTATAATAATCTGACTGATGATCATAACTACCATGCTATCAACAACTATAATCAAAGTAATCGTCATAAACCCCACAACAAACATAACAATCATAATAATAATGATAATAAACATGACAATAACCATAATAAACTTGGAAACAACCATAATAACCATTATAATAGCCATGATAACCGTATTAATCATAATAGCTATAGTAATCAGAATGATGATCATGATTACCATGCTATCAACCATTATAATCATAGTAATCGTCATAATAACCACAAAAATCATAACAATCATAATAATAGTCATAATAATCATAGCAAAAATCATAATAGACGTAATTACCATAGTAATAGTTATACTAACTGTAGCAATCATAACATTGTAATAATAAACAGAATAATCATGGAAATAGCCTAATAATCGTTATTATAGCCATGATAATCATAATAGTCGTAATCACCATAAGAATCTCAGTGATGATCATAATAATCCTCACAATCATACTAAGAAACATAATAATCATTATAATCATGATAATAACCATAATAGACTTGGAAACAACCCTAATAACCATTATAACAGCCATAATAACCATAATAACCATAATAGCTATAGTAATCTGACTGATGATCATAATTATCGTGCTATCAACAATTAAAATCATAGTAACCGTCATAATAACCACAACAAACATATCAGTCATAATAATAATGATAATAAACATGACAATAACCATAATAAACTTGGAAACAACCATAATAACAATTATAATAGCCCTGATAATGATATTCATCATAATAGCTATAGTAATCTGAATGATGATCATGATTACCATGCTATCAACCAATATAATCATAGTAATCGTCATGATAACCACAACAATCATGACAATCATAATTATAATCATAATTATCATAGCAACAATCATAATAGCCGTAATAATCATAGTAATCGTTATACTAACTGTAATAATCATAACATCGTTATAATATACAGAATAATCATGGAAATAACCTAATACTCGTTATTACAACCATAATAATCTTAATAGCCATTATAACCAGAATAATCGTAAGAATGATCATGATAATTCTCACAATCATACTAGGAAACATAATAATCATAATAATCATGATAATAACCATAATAGACTTGGAAACAACCCTAATAACCATTATAATAGCCATAATAACCATAATAACCATTATAGCTATATTAATCTGACTGATGATCATAACTACCATACTATCAACCATTATAATCATAGTAATCGTCATAATAACCACAACAATCATAAAAATCATTATAATAATCATAATTACCATAGCACAATCATAATAGCCGTAATAGTCATAGTAATAGTTATACTAACTGTAATAATCATAACATCGTAATAATAAACAGAATAATCAAGGAAATAACCTAATAATCGTTATTACAGACATAATAATCTAAACAACCATAATAACCAGAATTATCATAATAATGATCATAATAATCCTCACAATCATACTAGGAAACATAATAATCATAATAATCATGATAATAACCATAATAGACTTGGAAACAACCCTAATAACCATTATAATAGCCATAATAACCATAATAACCATTATAGCTATATTAGTCTGACTGATGATCATAACTACCATACTATCAACCATTATAATCATAGTAATCGTCATAATAACCACAACAATCATAAAAATCATAATAATAATCATAATTACCATAGCAACAATCATAATAGCCGTAATAATCATAGTAATAGTTATACTAACCGTAATAGTCATAACATCGTAATAATAAACAGAATGATCATAGAAATGACCTAATAATCGCTATTACAGCCATAATAATCGTAATAGTCGTAATCGCCATAAGAGTCTCAGTGATTATCATAATATTCGTCATAATCGTACTAAGAAACATAATAATCATAATAATCATGATAATAACAATAGTAGACGTGTAAACAACCATAACAAACATTATAATAGCCATAATAACCTTAATAATCATAATAGCTATAGTAATCTGTATGATGATCATAGTAACCATGCTATCAACCAATATAATCATAGTAATCGTCATGATAGTCACAACAATCATGACAATCATAATTATAATCATAATTATCATAGCAACAATCATAATAGCCGTGATAATCATAGTAATCGTTATACTAACTGTAATAATCATAACATCGTTATGATATACAGAATAATCATGGAAATAACCTAATAATCGTTATTACAGCCATAATAATCTTAATAGCCATAATAACCAGAATAATAATAGTAATGATCATAATAACCCTCACAGTAATACTAAGCAACATTATAATTATAATAATCATTATAATAAACATAATAGACTTGGAAACGATCATAATAATCAATATAATAGACATAATAACCATAATAATCTTAATAGCCATAGTAATCCGAATGATGACCATAATAACCATGTTATCAACCATTATAATCATAGTAATCGTCATAATACCCACAACAATCATAACAATCATAGCAACAATCATAATAGCCGTAATAATCATAGTAATCGTTATACTAACTGTAATAATCATAACATCGTTATAATATACAGAATAATCATGGAAATAACCTAATACTCGTTATTACAACCATAATAATCTTAATAGCCATTATAACCAGAATAATCGTAAGAATGATCATAATAATTCTCACAATCATACTAGGAAACATAATAATCATAATAATCATGATAATAACCATAATAGACTTGGAAACAACCCTAATAACCATTATAATAGCCATAATAACCATAATAACCATTATAGCTATATTAATCTGACTGATGATCATAACTACCATACTATCAACCATTATAATCATAGTAATCGTCATAATAACCACAACAATCATAAAAATCATAATAATAATCATAATTACCATAGCAACAATCATAATAGCCGTAATAATCATAGTAATAGTTATACTAACCGTAATAGTCATAACATCGTAATAATAAACAGAATGATCAGGAAAAAAACCTAATAATGGTTATTATAGCCATAATAATCGTAATAGTCGTAATCGCCGTAAGAATCTCAGTGATGATCATAATACTCGTCGTAATCATACTAAGAAACATAGTAATCATAATAATAATCATAATAACCATAATAGACTTGGAATCAATCATAATAACCATTATAATAGCCATAATAACCATAATAATCGTAATAGCTATAGTAATCTGAATGATGATCATAATAACCATGCTATGAACCATTATAATCATGGTAATCGTCATAATAACCACAACAATCATAACAATCATAGGAATAACCATAATTATCATAGCGACAATCATAATAGGTCGTAATAATCATAGTAATAGTTATACTAACCGTAATAGTCATAACATCGTAATAATAAACAGAATGATCATAGAAATTACCTAATAATCGTTATTATTGCCATAATAATCGTAATAGTCGTAATCACCATAAGAATGTCATTGATGATCATAGTATTCGTCATAATCATTCTAAGAAACATAATAATCATAATAATCATGATAATAACCATAATAGACTTGGAAACAGCCATAATAACCATTATATTAGCCATAACAACCATAATAATCATAATAGTTATACTAATCTGAATGATGATCATAATTACCATGCTATCAACAATTATAATCATAGTAATCGTCATAAACCCCACAACAAACATAACAATCATAATAATAATGATAATAAACATGACAATAACCATAATAAACTTGGAAACAACCATAATAACCATTATAATAGCCATGATAACCGTATTAATCATAATAGCTATAGTAATCAGAATGATGATCATGATTACCATGCTATCAACCATTATAATCATAGTAATCGTCATAATAACCACAAAAATCATAACAATCATAATAATAGTCATAATAATCATAGCACAATCATAATAGCCGTAATAGTCATAGTAATAGTTATACTAACTGTAATAATCATAACATCGTAATAATAAACAGAATAATCAAGGAAATAACCTAATAATCGTTATTACAGACATAATAATCTAAACAACCATAATAACCAGAATTATCATAATAATGATCATAATAATCCTCACAATCATACTAGGAAACATAATAATCATAATAATCATGATAATAACCATAATAGACTTGGAAACAACCCTAATAACCATTATAATAGCCATAATAACCATAATAACCATTATAGCTATATTAATCTGACTGATGATCATAACTACCATACTATCAACCATTATAATCATAGTAATCGTCATAATAACCACAACAATCATAAAAATCATAATAATAATCATAATTACCATAGCAACAATCATAATAGCCGTAATAATCATAGTAATAGTTATACTAACCGTAATAGTCATAACATCGTAATAATAAACAGAATGATCATAGAAATGACCTAATAATCGCTATTACAGCCATAATAATCGTAATAGTCGTAATCGCCATAAGAGTCTCAGTGATTATCATAATATTCGTCATAATCGTACTAAGAAACATAATAATCATAATAATCATGATAATAACAATAGTAGACGTGTAAACAACCATAACAAACATTATAATAGCCATAATAACCTTAATAATCATAATAGCTATAGTAATCTGTATGATGATCATAGTAACCATGCTATCAACCAATATAATCATAGTAATCGTCATGATAGTCACAACAATCATGACAATCATAATTATAATCATAATTATCATAGCAACAATCATAATAGCCGTGATAATCATAGTAATCGTTATACTAACTGTAATAATCATAACATCGTTATGATATACAGAATAATCATGGAAATAACCTAATAATCGTTATTACAGCCATAATAATCTTAATAGCCATAATAACCAGAATAATAATAGTAATGATCGTAATAACCCTCACAGTAATACTAAGCAACATTATAATTATAATAATCATTATAATAAACATAATAGACTTGGAAACGATCATAATAATCAATATAATAGACATAATAACCATAATAATCTTAATAGCCATAGTAATCCGAATGATGACCATAATAACCATGTTATCAACCATTATAATCATAGTAATCGTCATAATACCCACAACAATCATAACAATCATAGCAACAATCATAATAGCCGTAATAATCATAGTAATCGTTATACTAACTGTAATAATCATAACATCGTTATAATATACAGAATAATCATGGAAATAACCTAATACTCGTTATTACAACCATAATAATCTTAATAGCCATTATAACCAGAATAATCGTAAGAATGATCATAATAATTCTCACAATCATACTAGGAAACATAATAATCATAATAATCATTATAATAACCATAATAGACTTGGAAACAACCCTAATAACCATTATAATAGCCATAATAACCATAATAACCATTATAGCTATATTAATCTGACTGATGATCATAACTACCATACTATCAACCATTATAATCATAGTAATCGTCATAATAACCACAACAATCATAAAAATCATAATAATAATCATAATTACCATAGCAACAATCATAATAGCCGTAATAATCATAGTAATAGTTATACTAACCGTAATAGTCATAACATCGTAATAATAAACAGAATGATCAGGAAAAAAACCTAATAATGGTTATTATAGCCATAATAATCGTAATAGTCGTAATCGCCGTAAGAATCTCAGTGATGATCATAATACTCGTCGTAATCATACTAAGAAACATAGTAATCATAATAATAATCATAATAACCATAATAGACTTTGAATCAATCATAATAACCATTATAATAGCCATAATAACCATAATAATCGTAATAGCTATAGTAATCTGAATGATGATCATAATAACCATGCTATGAACCATTATAATCATGGTAATCGTCATAATAACCACAACAATCATAACAATCATAGGAATAACCATAATTATCATAGCGACAATCATAATAGGTCGTAATAATCATAGTAATAGTTATACTAACCGTAATAGTCATAACATCGTAATAATAAACAGAATGATCATAGAAATTACCTAATAATCGTTAATATTGCCATAATAATCGTAATAGTCGTAATCACCATAAGAATGTCATTGATGATCATAGTATTCGTCATAATCATTCTAAGAAACATAATAATCATAATAATCATGATAATAACCATAATAGACTTGGAAACAGCCATAATAACCATTATATTAGCCATAACAACCATAATAATCATAATAGTTATACTAATCTGAATGATGATCATAATTACCATGCTATCAACAATTATTATCATAGTAATCGTCATAATACCCACAACAGACATAGCAATCATAATAATAATGATAATAAACATGACAATAACAATATAAACTTGGAAACAACCATAATAACCAGTATAATACCCATGATAACCGTATTAATCATAATAGCTGTAGTAATCTGAATGATGATCATGATTAACATGCTATCAACCATTATAATCATAGTAATCGTCATAATAACCACAACAATCTTAACAATCATAATAATAATCATAATAATCATAGCAACAATCATAATAGACGCAATAATTATAGTAATAGTTATACTGACTGTAATAATCATAACATCGTAATAATAAACAGAATAATCATGGAAATAACCTAATAAACGATATTACAGCCATAATAATCTTAAAAACCATAATAACCAGAATAATCATCATAATGATCGTAATAATCATCGCAAACATACTATGATACATTATAATCATAATAATCATAATAATAACCTTAATAGACATGGAAACGATCATAATAACCATTATAATAGCCATAATAACCATAGTAATCTTAATAGCCATAGTAATCCGAATGATGACCATAATAACGATGCTATTATCCATTATAATCATAGTAATAATCATGATAACCACAACAATCATAACAATCATAATAATAGTCATAATAATCATAGGAACAATCATAATAGACGTAATAATCATGGTAATAGTTATACTGACTGTAATAATCATAACATCGTAATAATAAACAGAATAATCATGGAAATAGCCTAATAATCGCTATTACAGCCATAATAATCGTAATAGTCGTAATCGCCATAAGAATCTCTGTGATTATCATAATATTCGTCATAATCGTACTAAGAAACATAATAATCATAATAATCATGATAATAACAATAGTAGACATGTAAACAACCATAACAAACATTATAATAGCCATAATAACCATAATAATCATAATAGCTATAGTAATCTGTATGATGATCATAGTAACTATGCTATCAACCAATATAATCATAGTAATCGTCATGATAGTCACAACAATCGTGACAATCACAATTATAATCATAATTATCATAGCAACAATCATAATAGACGTGATAATCATAGTAATCGTTATACTAACTGTAATAATCGTAACATCGTTATAATATACAGAATAATCATGGAAATAACCTAATAATCGTTATTACAGCCATAATAATCTTAATAGCCATAATAACCAGAATAATAATAATAATGATCATAATAACCCTCACAATCATGCTAAGGAACTTTATAATCATGATAATCATAATAATAACCATAATAGATTTGGAAACAATCATAATAACCAATATAATAGACATAATAAACATAATAATCATAACAGCTATAGTAATCTGAATGATGATCATGATTACCATGCTATCAACCAATATAATCATAGTAATCGTCATGATAACCACAACAATCATGACAATCATAATTATAATCATAATTATCATAGCAACAATCATAATAGCCGTGATAATCATAGTAATCGTTACACTGACCGTAATAATCATAACATCGTTATAATATACAGAATAATCACGCAAATAACCTAATAATCGTTATTACAGCCATAATAATCTTAATAACCATAATAACCAGAATAATAATAGTAATGATCATAATAACCCTCACAGTAATACTAAGCAATATTATAATCATAATAATCATTATAATAAACATAATAGACTTGGAAACGATCATAATAACCAATATAATAGACATAATAACCATAATAATCTTAATAGCCATAGTAATCCGAATGATGACCATAATAACCATGCTATCAACCATTATAATCATAGTAATCGTCATAATACCCACAACAATCATAACAATCATAGCAACAATCATAATAGCCGTAATAATCGTAGTAATCGTTATACTAACTGTAATAATGATAACATCGTTATAATATACAGAATAATCATGGAAATAACCTAATACTCGTTATTACAACCATAATAATCTTAATAGCCATTATAACCAGAATAATCGTAACAATGATCATAATAATTCTCACAATCATACTAGGAAACATAATAATCATAATAATCATGATAATAACCATAATAGACTTGGAAACAACCCTAATAACCATTATAATAGCCATAATAACCATAATAACCATTATAGCTATATTAATCTGACTGATGATCATGACTACCATACTATCAACCATTATAATCATAGTAATCGTCATAATAACCACAACAATCATAAAAATCATAATAATAATCATAATTACCATAGCAACAATCATAATAGCCGTAATAATCATAGTAATAGTTATACTAACCGTAATAGTCATAACATCGTAATAATAAACAGAATGATCAGGAAAAAAACCTAATAATGGTTATTATAGCCATAATAATCGTAATAGTCGTAATCGCCGTAAGAATCTCAGTGATGATCATAATACTCGTCGTAATCATACTAAGATACATAGTAATCATAATAATAATGATAATAACCGTAATAGACTTGGAATCAATCATAATAACCATTATAATAGCCATAATAACCATAATAATCGTAATAGCTATAGTAATCTGAATGATGATCATAATAACCATGCTATGAACCATTATAATCATGGTAATCGTCATAATAACCACAACAATCATAACAATCATAGGAATAATCATAATTATCATAGCGACAATCATAATAGGTCGTAATAATCATAGTAATAGTTATACTAACCGTAATAGTCATAACATCGTAATAATAAACAGAATGATCATAGAAATTACCTAATAATCGTTATTATTGCCATAATAATCGTAAGAGTCGTAATCACCATAAGAATGTCATTGATGATCATAGTATACGTCATAATCATGCTAAGAAACATAATAATCATAATAATCATGATAATAACCATAATAGACTTGGAACCAGCCATAATAACCATTATAATAGCCATAACAACCATAATAATCATAATAGTTATACTAATCTGAATGGTGATCATAATTACCATGCTATCAACGATTATAATCATAGTAATCGTCATAAACCCCACAACAAACATAACAATCATAATAATAATGATAATAAACATGACAATAACCATAATAAACTTGGAAACAACCATAATAACCATTATAATAGCCATGATAACCGTATTAATCATAATAGCTGTAGTAATCTGAATGATGATCATGATTTCTATGCCATCAACCATTATAATCATAGTAACCCTCATAATAACTACAACAATCATAACAATCATACTAATAATCATAATAATCATGGCACAATCATAATAGCCGTAATAGTCATAGTAATAGTTATACTAACTGTAATAATCATAACATCGTAATAATAAACAGAATAATCAAGGAAATAACCTAATAATCGTTATTACAGACATAATAATCTAAACAACCATAATAACCAGAATTATCATAATAATGATCATAATAATCCTCACAATCATACTAGGAAACATAATAATCATAATAATCATGATAATAACCATAATAGACTTGGAAACAACCCTAATAACCATTATAATAGCCATAATAACCATAATAACCATTATAGCTATATTAATCTGACTGATGATCATAACTACCATACTATCGACCATTATAATCATAGTAATCGTCATAATAACCACAACAATCATAAAAATCATAATAATAATCATAATTACCATAGCAACAATCGTAATAGCCGTAATAATCATAGTAATAGTTATACTAACCGTAATAGTCATAACATCGTAATAATAAACAGAATGATCATAGAAATTACCTAATAATCGCTATTACAGCCATAATAATCGTAATAGTCGTAATCGCCATAAGAATCTCAGTGATTATCATAATATTCGTCATAATCGTACTAAGAAACATAGTAATCATAATAATCATGATAATAACAATAGTAGACATGTAAACAACCATAACAAACATTCTAATAGCCATAATAACCATAATAATCATAATAGCTATAGTAATCTGTATGATGATCATAGTAACCATGCTATCAACCAATATAATCATAGTAATCGTCATGATAGTCACAACAATCATGACAATCATAATTATAATCATAATTATCATAGCAACAATCATAATAGCCGTGATAATCATAGTAATCGTTATACTAACTGTAATAATCATAACATCGTTATAATATACAGAATAATCATGGAAATAACCTAATAATCGTTATTACAGCCATAATAATCTTAATAGCCATAATAACCAGAATAATAATAATAATGGCCATAATAATCCTCACAATCATACTAAAAAACATCATAATCATAATAATCATGATAATAACCATAATAGACTTGGAAACAACCCTAATAACCATTATAACAGCCATAATAACCATAATAACCATAATAGCTATAGTAATCTGTATGATGATCATAGTAACAATGCTATCAACCAATATAATCATAGTAATCGTCATGATAACCACAACAATCATGACAATCATAGTTATAATCATAATTATCATAGCAACAATCATAATAGCCGTGATAATCATAGTAATCGTTACACTGACCGTAATAATCATAACATCGTTATAGTATACAGAATAATCATGCAAATAATCTAATAATCGTTATTACAGCCATAATAATCTTAATAACCATAATAACCAGAATAATAATAGTAATGATCATAATAACCCTCACAGTAATACTAAGCAACATTATAATCATAATAATCATTATAATAAACATAATAGACTTGGAAACGATCATAATAACCAATATAATAGACATAATAACCATAATAATCTTAATAGCCATAGTAATCCGAATGATGACCATAATAACCATGCTATCAACCATTATAATCATAGTAATCGTCATAATACCCACAACAATCATAACAATCATAGCAACAATCATAATAGCCGTAATAATCGTAGTAATCGTTATACTAACTGTAATAATGATAACATCGTTATAATATACAGAATAATCATGGAAATAACCTAATACTCGTTATTACAACCATAATAATCTTAATAGCCATTATAACCAGAATAATCGTAACAATGATCATAATAATTCTCACAATCATACTAGGAAACATAATAATCATAATAATCATGATAATAACCATAATAGACTTGGAAACAACCCTAATAACCATTATAATAGCCATAATAACCATAATAACCATTATAGCTATATTAATCTGACTGATGATCATAACTACCATACTATCAACCATTATAATCATAGTAATCGTCATAATAACCACAACAGTCATAAAAATCATAATAATAATCATAATTATCATAGCAACAATCATAATAGGTCGTAATAATCATAGTAATAGTTATACTAACCGTAATAGTCATAACATCGTAATAATAAACAGAATGATCAGGAAAAAAACCTAATAATGCTTATTATAGCCATAATAATCGTAATAGTCGTAATCACCATAAGAATGTCATTGATGATCATAGTATTCGTCATAATCATGCTCAGAAACATAATAATCATAACAATCATGATAATAACCATAATAGACATGGAAACAGCGATAATAACCAATATAATAGACATAGTAACCATAATAATCTTAACAGCCATAGTAATCCGAATGATGACCATAATAACCATGCTATCAACCATTATAATCATAGTAATCGTCATGATAACCACGACAATCATAACAATCATAGGAATAATCATAATTATCATAGCAACAATCATAATAGGTCGTAATAATCATAGTAATAGTTATACTAACCGTAATAGTCATAACATCGTAATAATAAACAGAATGATCATAGAAATTACCTAACAATCGTTATTATTGCCATAATAGTCGTAATAGTCGTAATCACCATAAGAATGTCATTGATGATCATAGTATTCGTCATAATCATGCTAAGAAACATAATAATCATAATAATCATGATAATAACCATAATAGACTTGGAAACAGCCATAATAACCATTATATTAGAAATAACAACCATAATAATCATAATAGTTATACTAATCTGAATGATGATCATAATTACCATGCTATCAACAATTATAATCATAGTAATCGTCATAAACCCCACAACAAACATAACAATCATAATAATAATGATAATAAACATGACAATAACCATAATAAACTTGGAAACAACCATAATAACCATTATAATAGCCATGATAACCGTATTAATCATAATAGCTATAGTAATCTGAATGATGATCATGATTTCTATGCCATCAACCATTATAATCATAGTAACCCTCATAATAACCACAACAATCATAACAATCATAATAATAATCATAATAATCATAGCACAATCATAATAGCCGTAATAGTCATAGTAATAGTTATACTAACTGTAATAATCATAACATCGTAATAATAAACAGAATAATCAAGGAAATAACCTAATAATCGTTATTACAGACATAATAATCTAAACAACCATAATAACCAGAATTATCATAATAATGATCGTAATAATCCTCACAATCATACTAAGAAGCATAATAATCATAATAATCATGATAATAACCATAATAGACTTGGAAACAACCCTAATAACCATTATAATAGCCATAATAACCATAATAACCATAATAACTCTAGTAATCTGACTGATGATCATAATTACCATGCTATCAACAATTATAATAATGGTACTCGTCATAATAACCACAACAATCATAACAATCATAATAATAGTCATAGTAATCATAGGAACAATCATAATAGTCGTAATAATCTTGGTAATGGTTATACTGACTGTAATTACCATAACATCGTAATGATAAACAGAAAAATCATGCAAATAGCCTAATAATCGATATTACAGCCATATAATTCCTAATAACCATAATAAGCAGAATAACCACAATAATGGTCATAATAATCCTCACAATCATACTAAAAAACATCATAATCATAATAATCATGAAAATAACCATAATAGACTTGGAAACAACCCTAATAACCATTATAATAGCCATAATAACCATAATAACCGTAATAGCTATAATAATCTGCTTGATGATCATAACTACCATGCTATCAACAACTATAATCAAAGTAATCGTCATAATAACGACAACAAACATAACAATCATAATAATAATAATAATAATAAACATGGCAATAACCATAATAGACTTGGAAACAACCGTAATGACCATTATAATAGCCATGATAACCATATTAATCATAATAGCTATAGTAATCTGAATGATGATCATGATTACCATGCTATCAACCATTATAATCATAGTAATCGTCATAATAACCACAAAAATCATAACAATCATAATAATAGTCATAATAATCATAGCAGAAATCATAATAGACGTAATTACCATAGTAATAGTTATACTAACTGTAGCAACCATAACATTGTAATAATAAACAGAATAATCATGGAAATAGCCTAATAATCGTTATTATAGCCATAATAATCATAATAGTCGTAATCACCATAAGAATCTCAGTGATGATCATAATAATCCTCACAATCATACTAAGAAACATAATAATCATAATAATCATGATAATAACAATAGTAGACATGTAAACAACCATAACAAACATTATAATAGCCATAATAACCATAATAATCATAATAGCTATAGTAATCTGTATGATGATCATAGTAACCATGCTATCAACCAATATAATCATAGTAATCGTCATGATAGTCACAACAATCATGACAATCATAATTATAATCATAATTATCATAGCAACAATCATAATAGCCGTGATAATCATAGTAATCGTTATACTAACTGTAATAATCATAACATCGTTATAATATACAGAATAATCATGGAAATAACCTAATAATCGTTATTACAGCCATAATAATCTTAATAGCCATAATAACCAGAATAATAATAATAATGATCATAATAACCCTCACAATCATGCTAAGGAACTTTATAATCATGATAATCATAATAATAACCATAATTGATTTGGAAACGATCATAATAACCAATATAATAGACATAATAATCATAATAATCATAACAGCTATAGTAATCTGAATGATGATCATGATTACCATGCTATCAACCAATATAATCATAGTAATCGTCATGATAACCACAACAATCATGACAATCATAATTATAATCATAATTATCATAGCAACAATCATAATAACCGTGATAATCATAGTAATCGTTACACTGACTGTAATAATCATAACATCGTTATAATATATAGAAGAATCATGCAAATAACCTAATAATCGTTATTACAGCCATAATAATCTTAATAACCATAATAACCAGAATAATAATAGTAATGATCATAATAACCCTCACAGTAATACTAAGCAACATTATAATCATAATAATCATTATAATAAACTTAATAGACATGGAAACGATCATAATAACCAATATAATAGACATAATAACCATAATAAACTTAATAGCCATAGTAATCCGAATGATGACCATAATAACCATGCTATCAACCATTATAATCATAGTAATCGTCATAATACCCACAACAATCGTAACAATCATAGCAACAATCATAATAGCCGTAATAATCATAGTAATCGTTATACTAACAGTAATAATCTTAACATCGTTATAATATACAGAATAATCATGGAAATAACCTAATACTCGTTATTACAACCATAATAATCTTAATAGCCATTATAACCAGAATAATCGTAATAATGATCATAATAATTCTCACAATCATACTAGGAAACATAATAATCATAATAATCATGATAATAACCATAATAGACTTGGAAACAACCCTAATAACCATTATAATAGCCATAATAACCATAATAACCATTATAGCTATATTAATCTGACTGATGATCATAACTACCATACTATCAACCATTATAATCATAGTAATCGTCATAATAACCACAACAATCATAAAAATCATAATAATAATCATAATTACCATAGCAACAATCATAATAGCCCTAATAATCATAGTAATAGTTATACTAACCGTAATAGTCATAACATCGTAATAATAAACAGAATGATCATAGAAATTACCTAATAATCGTTATTATTGCCATAATAATCGTAATTGTCGTAATCACCATAAGAATGTCATTGATGATCATAGTATTCGTCATAATCATGCTAAGAAATATAATAATCATAATAATCATGATAATAACCATAATAGACTTGGAAACAGCCATAATAACCATTATATTAGCCATAACAACCATAATAATCTTAACAGCCATAGTAATCCGAATGATGACCATAATAACCATGCTATCAACCATTATAATCATAGTAATCGTCATGATAACCACGACAATCATAACAATCATAGGAATAATCATAATTATCATAGCAACAATCATAATAGGTCGTAATAATCATAGTAATAGTTATACTAACCGTAATAGTCATAACATCGTAATAATAAACAGAATGATCATAGAAATTACCTAATAATCGTTATTATTGCCATAATAATCGTAATAGTCGTAATCACCATAAGAATGTCATTGATGATCATAGTATTCGTCATAATCATGCTAAGAAACATAATAATCATAATAATCATGATAATAACCATAATAGACTTGGAAACAGCCATAATAACCATTATATTAGCCATAACAGCCATAATAATCTTAACAGCCATAGTAATCCGAATGATGACCATAATAACCATGCTATCAACCATTATAATCATAGTAATCGTCATGATAACCACGACAATCATAACAATCATAGGAATAATCATAATTACCATAGCAACAATCATAATAGGTCGTAATAATCATAGTAATAGTTATACTAACCGTAATAGTCATAACATCGTAATAATAAACAGAATGATCATAGAAATTACCTAATAATCGTTATTATTGCCATAATAATCGTAATAGTCGTAATCACCATAAGAATGTCATTGATGATCATAGTATTCGTCATAATCATGCTAAGAAACATAATAATCATAATAATCATGATAATAACCATAATAGACTTGGAAACAGCCATAATAACCATTATATTAGCCATAACAACCATAATAATCATAATAGTTATACTAATCTGAATGATGATCATAATTACCATGCTATCAACAATTATAATCATAGTAATCGTCATAAACCCCACAACAAACATAACAATCATAATAATAATGATAATAAACATGACAATAACCATAATAAACTTGGAAACAACCATAATAACCATTATAATAGCCATGATAACCGTATTAATCATAATAGCTATAGTAATCTGAATGATGATCATGATTTCTATTCCATCAACCATTATAATCACAGTAACCCTCATAATAACCACAACAATCATAACAATCATAATAATAATCATAATAATCATAGCACAATCATAATAGCCGTAATAGCCATAGTAATAGTTATACTAACTGTAATAATCATAACATCGTAATAATAAACAGAATAATCAAGGAAATAACCTAATAATCGTTATTACAGACATAATAATCTAAACAACCATAATAACCAGAATTATCATAATAATGATCATAATAATCCTCACAATCACACTAGGAAACATAATAATCATAATAATCATGATAATAACCATAATAGACTTGGAAACAACCCTAATAACCATTATAATAGCCATAATAACCATAATAACCATTATAGCTATATTAATCTGACTGATGATCATAACTACCATACTATCAACCATTATAATCATAGTAATCGTCATAATAACCACAACAATCATAAAAATCATAATAATAATCATAATTACCATAGCAACAATCATAATAGCCCTAATAATCATAGTAATAGTTATACTAACCGTAATAGTCATAACATCGTAATAATAAACAGAATGATCATAGAAATTACCTAATAATCGCTATTACAGCCATAATAATCGTAATAGTCGTAATCGCCATAAGAATCTCAGTGATTATCATAATATTCGTCATAATCGTACTAAGAAACATAGTAATCATAATAATCATGATAATAACAATAGTAGACATGTAAACAACCATAACAAATATTCTAATAGCCATAATAACCATAATAATCATAATAGCTATAGTAATCTGTATGATGATCATAGTAACCATGCTATCAACCAATATAATCAGAGTAATCGTCATGATAGTCACAACAATCATGACAATCATAATTATAATCATAATTATCATAGCAACAATCATAATAGCCGTGATAATCATAGTAATCGTTATACTAACTGTAATAATCATAACATCGTTATAATATACAGAATAATCATGGAAATAACCTAATAATCGTTATTACAGCCATAATAATCTTAATAGCCATAATAACCAGAATAATAATAATAATGGTCATAATAATCCTCACAATCATACTAAAAAACATCATAATCATAATAATCATGATAATAACCATAATAGACTTGGAAACAACCCTAATAACCATTATAACAGCCATAATAACCATAATAACCATAATAGCTATAGTAATCTGTATGATGATCATAGTAACAATGCTATCAACCAATATAATCATAGTAATCGTCATGATAACCACAACAATCATGACAATCATAGTTATAATCATAATTATCATAGCAACAATCATAATAGCCGTGATAATCATAGTAATCGTTACACTGACCGTAATAATCATAACATCGTTATAGTATACAGAATAATCATGCAAATAATCTAATAATCGTTATTACAGCCATAATAATCTTAATAACCATAATAACCAGAATAATAATAGTAATGATCATAATAACCCTCACAGTAATACTAAGCAACATTATAATCATAATAATCATTATAATAAACATAATAGACTTGGAAACGATCATAATAACCAATATAATAGACATAATAACCATAATAATCTTAATAGCCATAGTAATCCGAATGATGACCATAATAACCATGCTATCAACCATTATAATCATAGTAATCGTCATAATACCCACAACAATCATAACAATCATAGCAACAATCATAATAGCCGTAATAATCGTAGTAATCGTTATACTAACTGTAATAATGATAACATCGTTATAATATACAGAATAATCATGGAAATAACCTAATACTCGTTATTACAACCATAATAATCTTAATAGCCATTATAACCAGAATAATCGTAACAATGATCATAATAATTCTCACAATCATACTAGGAAACATAATAATCATAATAATCATGATAATAACCATAATAGACTTGGAAACAACCCTAATAACCATTATAATAGCCATAATAACCATAATAACCATTATAGCTATATTAATCTGACTGATGATCATAACTACCATACTATCAACCATTATAATCATAGTAATCGTCATAATAACCACAACAGTCATAAAAATCATAATAATAATCATAATTATCATAGCAACAATCATAATAGGTCGTAATAATCATAGTAATAGTTATACTAACCGTAATAGTCATAACATCGTAATAATAAACAGAATGATCAGGAAAAAAACCTAATAATGCTTATTATAGCCATAATAATCGTAATAGTCGTAATCACCATAAGAATGTCATTGATGATCATAGTATTCGTCATAATCATGCTCAGAAACATAATAATCATAACAATCATGATAATAACCATAATAGACATGGAAACAGCGATAATAACCAATATAATAGACATAGTAACCATAATAATCTTAACAGCCATAGTAATCCGAATGATGACCATAATAACCATGCTATCAACCATTATAATCATAGTAATCGTCATGATAACCACGACAATCATAACAATCATAGGAATAATCATAATTATCATAGCAACAATCATAATAGGTCGTAATAATCATAGTAATAGTTATACTAACCGTAATAGTCATAACATCGTAATAATAAACAGAATGATCATAGAAATTACCTAACAATCGTTATTATTGCCATAATAGTCGTAATAGTCGTAATCACCATAAGAATGTCATTGATGATCATAGTATTCGTCATAATCATGCTAAGAAACATAATAATCATAATAATCATGATAATAACCATAATAGACTTGGAAACAGCCATAATAACCATTATATTAGAAATAACAACCATAATAATCATAATAGTTATACTAATCTGAATGATGATCATAATTACCATGCTATCAACAATTATAATCATAGTAATCGTCATAAACCCCACAACAAACATAACAATCATAATAATAATGATAATAAACATGACAATAACCATAATAAACTTGGAAACAACCATAATAACCATTATAATAGCCATGATAACCGTATTAATCATAATAGCTATAGTAATCTGAATGATGATCATGATTTCTATGCCATCAACCATTATAATCATAGTAACCCTCATAATAACCACAACAATCATAACAATCATAATAATAATCATAATAATCATAGCACAATCATAATAGCCGTAATAGTCATAGTAATAGTTATACTAACTGTAATAATCATAACATCGTAATAATAAACAGAATAATCAAGGAAATAACCTAATAATCGTTATTACAGACATAATAATCTAAACAACCATAATAACCAGAATTATCATAATAATGATCGTAATAATCCTCACAATCATACTAAGAAGCATAATAATCATAATAATCATGATAATAACCATAATAGACTTGGAAACAACCCTAATAACCATTATAATAGCCATAATAACCATAATAACCATAATAACTCTAGTAATCTGACTGATGATCATAATTACCATGCTATCAACAATTATAATAATGGTACTCGTCATAATAACCACAACAATCATAACAATCATAATAATAGTCATAGTAATCATAGGAACAATCATAATAGTCGTAATAATCTTGGTAATGGTTATACTGACTGTAATTACCATAACATCGTAATGATAAACAGAATAATCATGCAAATAGCCTAATAATCGATATTACAGCCATATAATTCCTAATAACCATAATAAGCAGAATAACCACAATAATGGTCATAATAATCCTCACAATCATACTAAAAAACATCATAATCATAATAATCATGAAAATAACCATAATAGACTTGGAAACAACCCTAATAACCATTATAATAGCCATAATAACCATAATAACCGTAATAGCTATAATAATCTGCTTGATGATCATAACTACCATGCTATCAACAACTATAATCAAAGTAATCGTCATAATAACGACAACAAACATAACAATCATAATAATAATAATAATAATAAACATGGCAATAACCATAATAGACTTGGAAACAACCGTAATGACCATTATAATAGCCATGATAACCATATTAATCATAATAGCTATAGTAATCTGAATGATGATCATGATTACCATGCTATCAACCATTATAATCATAGTAATCGTCATAATAACCACAAAAATCATAACAATCATAATAATAGTCATAATAATCATAGCAGAAATCATAATAGACGTAATTACCATAGTAATAGTTATACTAACTGTAGCAACCATAACATTGTAATAATAAACAGAATAATCATGGAAATAGCCTAATAATCGTTATTATAGCCATAATAATCATAATAGTCGTAATCACCATAAGAATCTCAGTGATGATCATAATAATCCTCACAATCATACTAAGAAACATAATAATCATAATAATCATGATAATAACAATAGTAGACATGTAAACAACCATAACAAACATTATAATAGCCATAATAACCATAATAATCATAATAGCTATAGTAATCTGTATGATGATCATAGTAACCATGCTATCAACCAATATAATCATAGTAATCGTCATGATAGTCACAACAATCATGACAATCATAATTATAATCATAATTATCATAGCAACAATCATAATAGCCGTGATAATCATAGTAATCGTTATACTAACTGTAATAATCATAACATCGTTATAATATACAGAATAATCATGGAAATAACCTAATAATCGTTATTACAGCCATAATAATCTTAATAGCCATAATAACCAGAATAATAATAATAATGATCATAATAACCCTCACAATCATGCTAAGGAACTTTATAATCATGATAATCATAATAATAACCATAATTGATTTGGAAACGATCATAATAACCAATATAATAGACATAATAATCATAATAATCATAACAGCTATAGTAATCTGAATGATGATCATGATTACCATGCTATCAACCAATATAATCATAGTAATCGTCATGATAACCACAACAATCATGACAATCATAATTATAATCATAATTATCATAGCAACAATCATAATAACCGTGATAATCATAGTAATCGTTACACTGACTGTAATAATCATAACATCGTTATAATATATAGAAGAATCATGCAAATAACCTAATAATCGTTATTACAGCCATAATAATCTTAATAACCATAATAACCAGAATAATAATAGTAATGATCATAATAACCCTCACAGTAATACTAAGCAACATTATAATCATAATAATCATTATAATAAACTTAATAGACATGGAAACGATCATAATAACCAATATAATAGACATAATAACCATAATAAACATAATAGCCATAGTAATCCGAATGATGACCATAATAACCATGCTATCAACCATTATAATCATAGTAATCGTCATAATACCCACAACAATCGTAACAATCATAGCAACAATCATAATAGCCGTAATAATCATAGTAATCGTTATACTAACAGTAATAATCTTAACATCGTTATAATATACAGAATAATCATGGAAATAACCTAATACTCGTTATTACAACCATAATAATCTTAATAGCCATTATAACCAGAATAATCGTAATAATGATCATAATAATTCTCACAATCATACTAGGAAACATAATAATCATAATAATCATGATAATAACCATAATAGACTTGGAAACAACCCTAATAACCATTATAATAGCCATAATAACCATAATAACCATTATAGCTATATTAATCTGACTGATGATCATAACTACCATACTATCAACCATTATAATCATAGTAATCGTCATAATAACCACAACAATCATAAAAATCATAATAATAATCATAATTACCATAGCAACAATCATAATAGCCCTAATAATCATAGTAATAGTTATACTAACCGTAATAGTCATAACATCGTAATAATAAACAGAATGATCATAGAAATTACCTAATAATCGTTATTATTGCCATAATAATCGTAATTGTCGTAATCACCATAAGAATGTCATTGATGATCATAGTATTCGTCATAATCATGCTAAGAAATATAATAATCATAATAATCATGATAATAACCATAATAGACTTGGAAACAGCCATAATAACCATTATATTAGCCATAACAACCATAATAATCTTAACAGCCATAGTAATCCGAATGATGACCATAATAACCATGCTATCAACCATTATAATCATAGTAATCGTCATGATAACCACGACAATCATAACAATCATAGGAATAATCATAATTATCATAGCAACAATCATAATAGGTCGTAATAATCATAGTAATAGTTATACTAACCGTAATAGTCATAACATCGTAATAATAAACAGAATGATCATAGAAATTACCTAATAATCGTTATTATTGCCATAATAATCGTAATAGTCGTAATCACCATAAGAATGTCATTGATGATCATAGTATTCGTCATAATCATGCTAAGAAACATAATAATCATAATAATCATGATAATAACCATAATAGACTTGGAAACAGCCATAATAACCATTATATTAGCCATAACAGCCATAATAATCTTAACAGCCATAGTAATCCGAATGATGACCATAATAACCATGCTATCAACCATTATAATCATAGTAATCGTCATGATAACCACGACAATCATAACAATCATAGGAATAATCATAATTACCATAGCAACAATCATAATAGGTCGTAATAATCATAGTAATAGTTATACTAACTGTAATAGTCATAACATCGTAATAATAAACAGAATGATCATAGAAATTACCTAATAATCGTTATTATTGCCATAATAATCGTAATAGTCGTAATCACCATAAGAATGTCATTGATGATCATAGTATTCGTCATAATCATGCTAAGAAACATAATAATCATAATAATCATGATAATAACCATAATAGACTTGGAAACAGCCATAATAACCATTATATTAGCCATAACAACCATAATAATCATAATAGTTATACTAATCTGAATGATGATCATAATTACCATGCTATCAACAATTATAATCATAGTAATCGTCATAAACCCCACAACAAACATAACAATCATAATAATAATGATAATAAACATGACAATAACCATAATAAACTTGGAAACAACCATAATAACCATTATAATAGCCATGATAACCGTATTAATCATAATAGCTATAGTAATCTGAATGATGATCATGATTTCTATTCCATCAACCATTATAATCACAGTAACCCTCATAATAACCACAACAATCATAACAATCATAATAATAATCATAATAATCATAGCACAATCATAATAGCCGTAATAGTCATAGTAATAGTTATACTAACTGTAATAATCATAACATCGTAATAATAAACAGAATACTCAAGGAAATAACCTAATAATCGTTATTACAGACATAATAATCTAAACAACCATAATAACCAGAATTATCATAATAATGATCATAATAATCCTCACAATCACACTAGGAAACATAATAATCATAATAATCATGATAATAACCATAATAGACTTGGAAACAACCCTAATAACCATTATAATAGCCATAATAACCATAATAACCATTATAGCTATATTAATCTGACTGATGATCATAACTACCATACTATCGACCATTATAATCATAGTAATCGTCATAATAACCACAACAATCATAAAAATCATAATAATAATCATAATTACCATAGCAACAATCATAATAGCCGTAATAATCATAGTAATAGTTATACTAAACGTAATAGTCATAACATCGTAATAATAAACAGAATGATCATAGAAATTACCTAATAATCGCTATTACAGCCATAATAATCGTAATAGTCGTAATCGCCATAAGAATCTCAGTGATTATCATAATATTCGTCATAATCGTACTAAGAAACATAATAAACATAATAATCATGATAATAACAATAGTAGACATGTAAACAACCATAACAAACATTCTAATAGCCATAATAACCATAATAATCATAATAGCTATAGTAATCTGTATGATGATCATAGTAACCATGCTATCAACCAATATAATCATAGTAATCGTCATGATAGTCACAACAATCATGACAATCATAATTATAATCATAATTATCATAGCAACAATCATAATAGCCGTGATAATCATAGTAATCGTTATACTAACTGTAATAATCATAACATCGTTATAATATACAGAATAATCATGGAAATAACCTAATACTCGTTATTACAACCATAATAATCTTAATAGCCATTATAACCAGAATAATCGTAACAATGATCATAATAATTCTCACAATCATACTAGGAAACATAATAATCATAATAATCATGATAATAACCATAATAGACTTGGAAACAACCCTAATAACCATTATAATAGCCATAATAACCATAATAACCATAATAGCTATAGTAACCTGTATGATGATCATAGTAACAATGCTATCAACCAATATAATCATAGTAATCGTCATGATAACCACAACAATCATGACAATCATAATTATAATCATAATTATCATAGCAACAATCATAATAACCGTGATAATCATAGTAATCGTTACACTGACTGTAATAATCATAACATCGTTATAATATATAGAAGAATCATGCAAATAACCTAATAATCGTTATTACAGCCATAATAATCTTAATAACCATAATAACCAGAATAATAATAGTAATGATCATAATAACCCTCACAGTAATACTAAGCAACATTATAATCATAATAATCATTATAATAAACTTAATAGACATGGAAACGATCATAATAACCAATATAATAGACATAATAACCATAATAAACTTAATAGCCATAGTAATCCGAATGATGACCATAATAACCATGCTATCAACCATTATAATCATAGTAATCGTCATAATACCCACAACAATCGTAACAATCATAGCAACAATCATAATAGCCGTAATAATCATAGTAATCGTTATACTAACAGTAATAATCTTAACATCGTTATAATATACAGAATAATCATGGAAATAACCTAATACTCGTTATTACAACCATAATAATCTTAATAGCCATTATAACCAGAATAATCGTAATAATGATCATAATAATTCTCACAATCATACTAGGAAACATAATAATCATAATAATCATGATAATAACCATAATAGACTTGGAAACAACCCTAATAACCATTATAATAGCCATAATAACCATAATAACCATTATAGCTATATTAATCTGACTGATGATCATAACTACCATACTATCAACCATTATAATCATAGTAATCGTCATAATAACCACAACAATCATAAAAATCATAATAATAATCATAATTACCATAGCAACAATCATAATAGCCCTAATAATCATAGTAATAGTTATACTAACCGTAATAGTCATAACATCGTAATAATAAACAGAATGATCATAGAAATTACCTAATAATCGTTATTATTGCCATAATAATCGTAATTGTCGTAATCACCATAAGAATGTCATTGATGATCATAGTATTCGTCATAATCATGCTAAGAAATATAATAATCATAATAATCATGATAATAACCATAATAGACTTGGAAACAGCCATAATAACCATTATATTAGCCATAACAACCATAATAATCTTAACAGCCATAGTAATCCGAATGATGACCATAATAACCATGCTATCAACCATTATAATCATAGTAATCGTCATGATAACCACGACAATCATAACAATCATAGGAATAATCATAATTATCATAGCAACAATCATAATAGGTCGTAATAATCATAGTAATAGTTATACTAACCGTAATAGTCATAACATCGTAATAATAAACAGAATGATCATAGAAATTACCTAATAATCGTTATTATTGCCATAATAATCGTAATAGTCGTAATCACCATAAGAATGTCATTGATGATCATAGTATTCGTCATAATCATGCTAAGAAACATAATAATCATAATAATCATGATAATAACCATAATAGACTTGGAAACAGCCATAATAACCATTATATTAGCCATAACAGCCATAATAATCTTAACAGCCATAGTAATCCGAATGATGACCATAATAACCATGCTATCAACCATTATAATCATAGTAATCGTCATGATAACCACGACAATCATAACAATCATAGGAATAATCATAATTACCATAGCAACAATCATAATAGGTCGTAATAATCATAGTAATAGTTATACTAACTGTAATAGTCATAACATCGTAATAATAAACAGAATGATCATAGAAATTACCTAATAATCGTTATTATTGCCATAATAATCGTAATAGTCGTAATCACCATAAGAATGTCATTGATGATCATAGTATTCGTCATAATCATGCTAAGAAACATAATAATCATAATAATCATGATAATAACCATAATAGACTTGGAAACAGCCATAATAACCATTATATTAGCCATAACAACCATAATAATCATAATAGTTATACTAATCTGAATGATGATCATAATTACCATGCTATCAACAATTATAATCATAGTAATCGTCATAAACCCCACAACAAACATAACAATCATAATAATAATGATAATAAACATGACAATAACCATAATAAACTTGGAAACAACCATAATAACCATTATAATAGCCATGATAACCGTATTAATCATAATAGCTATAGTAATCTGAATGATGATCATGATTTCTATTCCATCAACCATTATAATCACAGTAACCCTCATAATAACCACAACAATCATAACAATCATAATAATAATCATAATAATCATAGCACAATCATAATAGCCGTAATAGTCATAGTAATAGTTATACTAACTGTAATAATCATAACATCGTAATAATAAACAGAATACTCAAGGAAATAACCTAATAATCGTTATTACAGACATAATAATCTAAACAACCATAATAACCAGAATTATCATAATAATGATCATAATAATCCTCACAATCACACTAGGAAACATAATAATCATAATAATCATGATAATAACCATAATAGACTTGGAAACAACCCTAATAACCATTATAATAGCCATAATAACCATAATAACCATTATAGCTATATTAATCTGACTGATGATCATAACTACCATACTATCGACCATTATAATCATAGTAATCGTCATAATAACCACAACAATCATAAAAATCATAATAATAATCATAATTACCATAGCAACAATCATAATAGCCGTAATAATCATAGTAATAGTTATACTAAACGTAATAGTCATAACATCGTAATAATAAACAGAATGATCATAGAAATTACCTAATAATCGCTATTACAGCCATAATAATCGTAATAGTCGTAATCGCCATAAGAATCTCAGTGATTATCATAATATTCGTCATAATCGTACTAAGAAACATAATAAACATAATAATCATGATAATAACAATAGTAGACATGTAAACAACCATAACAAACATTCTAATAGCCATAATAACCATAATAATCATAATAGCTATAGTAATCTGTATGATGATCATAGTAACCATGCTATCAACCAATATAATCATAGTAATCGTCATGATAGTCACAACAATCATGACAATCATAATTATAATCATAATTATCATAGCAACAATCATAATAGCCGTGATAATCATAGTAATCGTTATACTAACTGTAATAATCATAACATCGTTATAATATACAGAATAATCATGGAAATAACCTAATACTCGTTATTACAACCATAATAATCTTAATAGCCATTATAACCAGAATAATCGTAACAATGATCATAATAATTCTCACAATCATACTAGGAAACATAATAATCATAATAATCATGATAATAACCATAATAGACTTGGAAACAACCCTAATAACCATTATAATAGCCATAATAACCATAATAACCATAATAGCTATAGTAACCTGTATGATGATCATAGTAACAATGCTATCAACCAATATAATCATAGTAATCGTCATGATAACCACAACAATCATGACAATCATAATTATAATCATAATTATCATAGCAACAATCATAATAGCCGTGATAATCATAGTAATCGTTACACTGACCGTAATAATCATAACATCGTTATAGTATACAGAATAATCATGCAAATAATCTAATAATCGTTATTATAGCCATAATAATCATAATAGTCGTAATCACCATAAGAATCTCAGTGATGATCATAATAATCCTCACAATCATACTAAGAAACATAATAATCATAATAATCATGATAATAACAATAGTAGATATGTAAACAACCATAACAAACATTATAATAGCCATAATAACCATAATAATCATAATAGCTATAGTAATCTGTATGATGATCATAGTAACCATGCTATCAACCAATATAATCATAGTAATCGTCATGATAGTCACAACAATCATGACAATCATCATTATAATCATAATTATCATAGCAACAATCATAATAGCCGTGATAATCATAGTAATCGTTATACTAACTGTAATAATCATAACATCGTTATAATATACAGAATAATCATGGAAATAACCTAATAATCGTTATTACAGCCATAATAATCTTAATAGCCATAATAACCAGAATAATAATAATAATGATCATAATAACCCTCACAATCATGCTAAGGAACTTTATAATCATGATAATCATAATAATAACCATAATAGATTTGGAAACGATCATAATAACCAATATAATAGACATAATAATCATAATAATCATAACAGCTATAGTAATCTGAATGATGATCATGATTACCATGCTATCAACCAATATAATCATAGTAATCGTCATGATAACCACAACAATCATGACAATCATAATTATAATCATAATTATCATAGCAACAGTCATAATAACCGTGATAATCATAGTAATCGTTACACTGACTGTAATAATCATAACATCGTTATAATATACAGAAGAATCATGCAAATAACCTAATTATCGTTATTACAGCCATAATAATCTTAATAACCATAATAACCAGAATAATAATAGTAATGATCATAATAACCCTCACAGTAATACTAAGCAACATTGTAATCATAATAATCATTATAATAAACTTAATAGACATGGAAACGATCATAATAACCAATATAATAGACATAATAACCATAATAAACTTAATAGCCATAGTAATCCGAATGATGACCATAATAACCATGCTATCAACCATTATAATCATAGTAATCGTCATAATACCCACAACAATCATAACAATCATAGCAACAATCATAATAGCCGTAATAATCATAGTAATCGTTATACTAACTGTAATAAACATAACATCGTTATAATATACAGAATAATCATGGAAATAACCTAATACTCGTTATTACAACCATGATAATCTTAATAGCCATTATAACCAGAATAATCGTAACAATGATCATAATAATTCTCACAATCATACTAGGAAACATAATAATCATAATAATCATGATAATAACCATAATAGACTTGGAAACAACCCTAATAACCATTATAATAGCCATAATAACCATAATAACCATTATAGCTATATTAATCTGACTGATGATCATAACTACCATACTATCAACCATTATAATCATAGTAATCGTCATAATAACCACAACAGTCATAAAAATCATAATAATAATCATAATTACCATAGCAACAATCATAATAGCCGTAATAATCATAGTAATAGTTATACTAACCGTAATAGTCATAACATCGTAATAATAAACAGAATGATCAGGAAAAAAACCTAATAATGGTTATTATAGCCATAATAATCGTAATAGTCGTAATCACCATAAGAATGTCATTGATGATCATAGCATTCGTCATAATCATGCTCAGAAACATAATAATCATAATAATCATGATAATAACCATAATAGACTTGGAAACAGCCACAATAACCATTATAATAGCCATAACAACCGTAATAATCATAATAGTTATAGTAATCTGAATGATGATCATAATAACCATGCTATCAACCATTATAATCATAGTAATCGTCATGATACCCACAACAATCGTAACAATCATAGCAACAATCATAATAGCCGTAATAATCATAGTAATCGTTATACTAACAGTAATAATCTTAACATCGTTATAATATACAGAATAATCATGGAAATAACCTAATACTCGTTATTACAACCATAATAATCTTAATAGCCATTATAACCAGAATAATCGTAATAATGATCATAATAATTCTCACAATCATACTAGGAAACATAATAATCATAATAATCATGATAATAACCATAATAGACTTGGAAACAACCCTAATAACCATTATAATAGCCATAATAACCATAATAACCATTATAGCTATATTAATCTGTCTGATGATCATAACTACCATACTATCAACCATTATAATCATAGTAATCGTCATAATAACCACAACAATCATAAAAATCATAATAATAATCATAATTACCATAGCAACAATCATAATAGCCCTAATAATCATAGTAATAGTTATACTAACCGTAATAGTCATAACATCGTAATAATAAACAGAATGATCATAGAAATTACCTAATAATCGTTATTATTGCCATAATAATCGTAATTGTCGTAATCACCATAAGAATGTCATTGATGATCATAGTATTCGTCATAATCATGCTAAGAAATATAATAATCATAATAATCATGATAATAACCATAATAGACTTGGAAACAGCCATAATAACCATTATATTAGCCATAACAACCATAATAATCTTAACAGCCATAGTAATCCGAATGATGACCATAATAACCATGCTATCAACCATTATAATCATAGTAATCGTCATGATAACCACGACAATCATAACAATCATAGGAATAATCATAATTATCATAGCAACAATCATAATAGGTCGTAATAATCATAGTAATAGTTATACTAACCGTAATAGTCATAACATCGTAATAATAAACAGAATGATCATAGAAATTACCTAATAATCGTTATTATTGCCATAATAATCGTAATAGTCGTAATCACCATAAGAATGTCATTGATGATCATAGTATTCGTCATAATCATGCTAAGAAACATAATAATCATAATAATCATGATAATAACCATAATAGACTTGGAAACAGCCATAATAACCATTATATTAGCCATAACAACCATAATAATCTTAACAGCCATAGTAATCCGAATGATGACCATAATAACCATGCTATCAACCATTATAATCATAGTAATCGTCATGATAACCACGACAATCATAACAATCATAGGAATAATCATAATTATCATAGCAACAATCATAATAGGTCGTAATAATCATAGTAATAGTTATACTAACCGTAATAGTCATAACATCGTAATAATAAACAGAATGATCATAGAAATTACCTAATAATCGCTATTACAGCCATAATAATCGTAATAGTCGTAATCGCCATAAGAATCTCAGTGATTATCATAATATTCGTCATAATCGTACTAAGAAACATAATAAACATAATAATCATGATAATAACAATAGTAGACATGTAAACAACCATAACAAACATTCTAATAGCCATAATAACCATAATAATCATAATAGCTATAGTAATCTGTATGATGATCATAGTAACCATGCTATCAACCAATATAATCATAGTAATCGTCATGATAGTCACAACAATCATGACAATCATAATTATAATCATAATTATCATAGCAACAATCATAATAGCCGTGATAATCATAGTAATCGTTATACTAACTGTAATAATCATAACATCGTTATAATATACAGAATAATCATGGAAATAACCTAATAATCGTTATTACAGCCATAATAATCTTAATAGCCATAATAACCAGAATAATAATAATAATGGTCATAATAATCCACACAATCATACTAAAAAACATCATAATCATAATAATCATGATAATAACCATAATAGACTTGGAAACAACCCTAATAACCATTATAACAGCCATAATAACCATAATAACCATAATAGCTATAGTAATCTGTATGATGATCATAGTAACAATGCTATCAACCAATATAATCATAGTAATCGTCATGATAACCACAACAATCATGACAATCATAATTATAATCATAATTATCATAGCAACAATCATAATAGCCGTGATAATCATAGTAATCGTTACACTGACCGTAATAATCATAACATCGTTATAGTATACAGAATAATCATGCAAATAATCTAATAATCGTTATTACAGCCATAATAATCTTAATAACCATAATAACCAGAATAATAATAGTAATGATCATAATAACCCTCACAGTAATACTAAGCAACATTATAATCATAATAATCATTATAATAAACATAATAGACTTGGAAACGATCATAATAACCAATATAATAGACATAATAACCATAATAATCTTAATAGCCATAGTAATCCGAATGATGACCATAATAACCATGCTATCAACCAATATAATCATAGTAATCGTCATAATACCCACAACAATCATAACAATCATAGCAACAATCATAATAGCCGTAATAATCGTAGTAATCGTTATACTAACTGTAATAATGATAACATCGTTATAATATACAGAATAATCATGGAAATAACCTAATACTCGTTATTACAACCATAATAATCTTAATAGCCATTATAACCAGAATAATCGTAACAATGATCATAATAATTCTCACAATCATACTAGGAAACATAATAATCATAATAATCATGATAATAACCATAATAGACTTGGAAACAACCCTAATAACCATTATAATAGCCATAATAACCATAATAACCATTATAGCTATATTAATCTGACTGATGATCATAACTACCATACTATCAACCATTATAATCATAGTAATCGTCATAATAACCACAACTGTCATAAAAATCATTATAATAATCATAATTACCATAGCAACAATCATAATAGCCGTAATAATCATAGTAATAGTTATACTAACCGTAATAGTCATAACATCGTAATAATAAACAGAATGATCAGGAAAAAAACCTAATAATGGTTCTTATAGCCATAATAATCGTAATAGTCATAATCACCATAAGAATGTCATTGATGATCATAGTATTCGTCATAATCATGCTCAGAAACATAATAATCATAATAATCATGATAATAACCATAATAGACTTGGAAACAGCCACAATAACCATTATAATAGCCATAACAACCGTAATAATCATAATAGTTGTAGCAATCTGAATGATGATCATAATAACCATGCTATCAACCATTATAATCATAGTAATCGTCATAATACCCACAACAATCATAACAATCACAGCAACAATCATAATAGCCGTAATAATCATAGTAATCGTTATACTAACGGTAATAATCATAACATCGTTATAATATACAGAATAATCATGGAAATAACCTAATACTCGTTATTACAACCATAATAATCTTAATAGCCATTATAACCAGAATAATCGTAATAATGATCATAATAATTCTCACAATCATACTAGGAAACATAATAATCATAATAATCATGATAATAACCATAATAGACTTGGAAACAACCCTAATAACCATTATAATAGCCATAATAACCATAATAATCATAACAGCTATAGTAACCTGAATTATGATCATAATAACCATGCTAGCAACCATTATAATCATGGTAATCGTCATAATAACCACAACGGTCATAACAATCATACTAATAGTCATAATAATCATAGCAACAATCATAATAGGCGTAATAATCATAGTAATAGTTATACTAACTGTAATAATCATAACATTGTAATAATAAACAGATTAATCATGGAAATAACCTAATAACCGTTATTATAGCCATAATAATCGTAATAGTCGTAATCGCCATAAGAATCTCAGTGATTATCATAATACTCGTCATAATCGTACTAAGGAACATAATAATCATAATAATCATGATAATAGCCATAATAGACATGGAAACAACCATAATAACCATTATATTAGCCATAACCACCATAATAATCATAATAGTTATAGTAATCTGAATGATGATCATAATTACCATGCTATCAACAATTATAATCATAGTAATCGTCATAAACCCCACAACAAACATAACAATCATAATGATAATGATAATAAACATGACAATAACCATAATAAACCTGGAAACAACCATAATAACCATTATAATAGCCATGATAACCGTATTAATCATAATAGCTATAGTAATCTGAATGATGATCATGATTTCTATGCCATCAACCATTATAATCATAGTAACCCTCATAATAACCACAACAATCATAACAATCATAATAATAATCATAATAATCATAGCACAATCATAATAGCCGCAATAGTCATAGTAGTAGTTATACTAACTGTAATAATCATAACATCGTAATAATAAACAGAATAATCAAGGAAATAACCTAACAATCGTTATTACAGACATAATAATCTAAACAACCATAATAACCAGAATTATCATAATAATGATCATAATAATCCTCACAATCATACTAGGAAACATAATAATCATAATAATCATGATAATAACCATAATAGACTTGGAAACAACCCTAATAACCATTATAATAGCCATAATAACCATAATAACCATTATAGCTATATTAATCTGACTGATGATCATAACTACCATACTATCGACCATTATAATCATAGTAATCGTCATAATAACCACAACAATCATAAAAATCATAATAATAATCATAATTACCATAGCAACAATCATAATAGCCGCAATAATCATAGTAATAGTTATACTAACTGTAATAGTCATAACATCGTAATAATAAACAGAATGATCATAGAAATTACCTAATAATCGCTATTACAGCCATAATAATCGTAATAGTCGTAATCGCCATAAGAATCTCAGTGATTATCATAATATTCGTCATAATCGTACTAAGAAACATAATAAACATAATAATCATGATAATAACAATAGTAGACATGTAAACAACCATAACAAACATTCTAATAGCCATAATAACCATAATAATCATAATAGCTATAGTAATCTGTATGATGATCATAGTAACCATGCTATCAACCAATATAATCATAGTAATCGTCATGATAGTCACAACAATCGTGACAATCATGATTATAATCATAATTATCATAGCAACAATCATGATAGCCGTGATAATCATAGTAATCGTTATACTAACTGTAATAATCATAACATCGTTATAATATACAGAATAATCATGGAAATAACCTAATAATCGTTATTACAGCCATAATAATCTTAATAGCCATAATAACCAGAATAATAATAATAATGGTCATAATAATCCACACAATCATACTAAAAAACATCATAATCATAATAATCATGATAATAACCATAATAGACTTGGAAACAACCCTAATAACCATTATAACAGCCATAATAACCATAATAACCATAATAGCTATAGTAATCTGTATGATGATCATAGTAACAATGCTATCAACCAATATAATCATAGTAATCGTCATGATAACCACAACAATCATGACAATCATAATTATAATCATAATTATCATAGCAACAATCATAATAGCCGTGATAATCATAGTAATCGTTACACTGACCGTAATAATCATAACATCGTTATAGTATACAGAATAATCATGCAAATAATCTAATAATCGTTATTACAGCCATAATAATCTTAATAACCATAATAACCAGAATAATAATAGTAATGATCATAATAACCCTCACAGTAATACTAAGCAACATTATAATCATAATAATCATTATAATAAACATAATAGACTTGGAAACGATCATAATAACCAATATAATAGACATAATAACCATAATAATCTTAATAGCCATAGTAATCCGAATGATGACCATAATAACCATGCTATCAACCAATATAATCATAGTAATCGTCATAATACCCACAACAATCATAACAATCATAGCAACAATCATAATAGCCGTAATAATCGTAGTAATCGTTATACTAACTGTAATAATGATAACATCGTTATAATATACAGAATAATCATGGAAATAACCTAATACCCGTTATTACAACCATAATAATCTTAATAGCCATTATAACCAGAATAATCGTAACAATGATCATAATAATTCTCACAATCATACTAGGAAACATAATAATCATAATAATCATGATAATAACCATAATAGACTTGGAAACAACCCTAATAACCATTATAATAGCCATAATAACCATAATAACCATTATAGCTATATTAATCTGACTGATGATCATAACTACCATACTATCAACCATTATAATCATAGTAATCGTCATAATAACCACAACTGTCATAAAAATCATTATAATAATCATAATTACCATAGCAACAATCATAATAGAAGTAATAATCATAGTAATAGTTATACTAACCGTAATAGTCATAACATCGTAATAATAAACAGAATGATCAGGAAAAAAACCTAATAATGGTTCTTATAGCCATAATAACCGTAATAGTCGTAATCACCATAAGAATGTCATTGATGATTATAGTATTCGTCATAATCATGCTCAGAAACATAATAATCATAATAATCATGATAATAACCATAATAGACTTGGAAACAGCCACAATAACCATTATAATAGCCATAACAACCGTAATAATCATAATAGTTGTAGCAATCTGAATGATGATCATAATAACCATGCTATCAACCATTATAATCATAGTAATCGTCATAATACCCACAACAATCATAACAATCACAGCAACAATCATAATAGCCGTAATAATCATAGTAATCGTTATACTAACGGTAATAATCATAACATCGTTATAATATACAGAATAATCATGGAAATAACCTAATACTCGTTATTACAACCATAATAACCTTAATAGCCATTATAACCAGAATAATCGTAATAATGATCATAATAATTCTCACAATCATGCTAGGAAACATAATAATCATAATAATCATGATAATAACCATAATAGACTTGGAAACAACCCTAATAACCATTATAATAGCCATAATAACCATAATAATCATAACAGCTATAGTAACCTGAATTATGATCATAATAACCATGCTAGCAACCATTATAATCATGGTAATCGTCATAATAACCACAACGGTCATAACAATCATACTAATAGTCATAATAATCATAGCAACAATCATAATAGACGTAATAATCATAGTAATAGTTATACTAACTGTAATAATCATAACATTGTAATAATAAACAGATTAATCATGGAAATAACCTAATAACCGTTATTATAGCCATAATAATCGTAATAGTCGTAATCGCCATAAGAATCTCAGTGATTACCATAATACTCGTCATAATCGTACTAAGAAACATAATAATCATAATAATCATTATAATAGCCATAATAGACATGGAAACAACCATAATAACCATTATATTAGCCATAACCACCATAATAATCATAATAGTTATAGTAATCTGAATGATGATCATAATTACCATGCTATCAACAATTATAATCATAGTAATCGTCATAAACCCCACAACAAACATAACAATCATAATAATAATGATAATAAACATGACAATAACCATATTAAACTTGGAAACAACCATAATAACCATTATAATAGCCATGATAACCGTATTAATCATAATAGCTATAGTAATCTGAATGATGATCATGATTTCTATGCCATCAACCATTATAATCATAGTAACCCTCATAATAACCACAACAATCATAACAATCATAATAATAATCATAATAATCATAGCACAATCATAATAGCCGCAATAGTCATAGTAGTAGTTATACTAACTGTAATAATCATAACATCGTAATAATAAACAGAATAATCAAGGAAATAACCTAATAATCGTTATTACAGACATAATAATCTAAGCAACCATAATAACCAGAATTATCATAATAATGATCATAATAATCCTCACAATCATACTAATAAACATAATAATCATAATAATCATGATAGTAACCATAATAGACTTGGAAACAACCCTAATAACCATTATAATAGCCATAATAACCATAATAACCATTATAGCTATATTAATCTGACTGATGATCGTAACTACCATACTATCAACCATTATAATCATAGTAATCGTCATAATAACCACAACAGTCATAAAAATCATAATAATAATCATAATTACCATAGCAACAATCATAATAGCCGTAATAATCATAGTAATAGTTATACTAACCGTAATAGTCATAACATCGTAATAATAAACAGAATGATCAGGAAGAAAACCTAATAATGGTTATTATAGCCATAATAATCGTAATAGTCGTAATAACCACAAGAATGTCATTGATGACCATAGTATTCGTCATAATCATGCTCAGAAACATAATAATCATAATAATCATGATAATAACCATAATAGACTTGGAAACAGCCACAATAACCATTATAATAGCCATAATAACCATAATAACCGTAATAGCTATAATAATCTGACTGATGATCATAACTACCATGCTATCAACAACTATAATCAAAGTAATCGTCATAATAACGACAACAAACATAACAATCATAATAATAATAATAATAATAAACATGGCAATAACCATAATAGACTTGGAAACAACCGTAATAACCATTATAATAGCCATGATAACCATATTAATCATAATAGCTATAGTAACCTGAATGATGATCATGATTACCATGCTATCAACCAATATAATCATAGTAATCGTCATGATAACAACAACAATCATGACAATCATAATTATAATCATAATTATCATAGCAACAATCATAATAGCCGTGATAATCATAGTAATCGTTACACTGACCGTAATAATCATAACATCGTTATAATATACAGAATAATCATGCAAATAACCTAATAATCGTTATTACAGCCATAATAATCTTAATAACCATAATAACCAGAATAATAATAGTAATGATCATAATAACCGTCACAGTAATACTAAGCAACATTATAATCATAATAATCATTATAATAAACATAATAGACTTGGACACGATCATAATAACCAATATAATAGACATAATAACCATAATAATCTTAATAGCCATAGTAATCCGAATGATGACTATAATAACCATGCTGTCAACCATTATAATCATAGTAATCGTCATAATAACCACAACTGTCATAAAAATCATTATAATAATCATAATTACCATAGCAACAATCAAAATAGCCGTAATAATCATAGTAATAGTTATACTAACCGTAATAGTCATAACATCGTAATAATAAACAGAATGATCAGGAAAAAAACCTAATAATGGTTCTTATAGCCATAATAATCGTAATAGTCGTAATCACCATAAGAATGTCATTGATGATTATAGTACTCGTCATAATCATGCTCAGAAACATAATAATCATAATAATCATGATAATAACCATAATAGACTTGGAAACAGCCACAATATCCATTATAATAGCCATAACAACCGTAATAATCATAATAGTTGTAGCAATCTGAATGATGATCATAATAACCATGCTATCAACCAATATAATCATAGTAATCGTCATAATACCCACAACAATCATAACAATCATAGCAACAATCATAATAGCCGTAATAATCGTAGTAATCCTTATACTAACTGTAATAATGATAACATCGTTATAATATACAGAATAATCATGGAAATAACCTAATACTCGTTATTACAACCATAATAATCTTAATAGCCATTATAACCAGAATAATCGTAACAATGATCATAATAATTCTCACAATCATACTAGGAAACATAATAATCATAATAATCATGATAATAACCATAATAGACTTGGAAACAACCCTAATAACCATTATAATAGCCATAATAACCATAATAACCATTATAGCTATATTAATCTGACTGATGATCATAACTACCATACTATCAACCATTATAATCATAGTAGTCGTCATAATAACCACAACTGTCATAAAAATCATTATAATAATCATAATTACCATAGCAACAATCATAATAGCCGTAATAATCATAGTAATAGTTATACTAACCGTAATAGTCATAACATCGTAATAATAAACAGAATGATCAGGAAAAAAACCTAATAATGGTTCTTATAGCCATAATAATCGTAATAGTCGTAATCACCATAAGAATGTCATTGATGATTATAGTATTCGTCATAATCATGCTCAGAAACATAATAATCATAATAATCATGATAATAACCATAATAGACTTGGAAACAGCCACAATAACCATTATAATAGCCATAACAACCGTAATAATCATAATAGTTGTAGCAATCTGAATGATGATCATAATAACCATGCTATCAACCATTATAATCATAGTAATCGTCATAATACCCACAACAATCATAACAATCACAGCAACAATCATAATAGCCGTAATAATCATAGTAATCGTTATACTAACGGTAATAATCATAACATCGTTATAATATACAGAATAATCATGGAAATAACATAATACTCGTTATTACAACCATAATAATCTTAATAGCCATTATAACCAGAATAATCGTAATAATGATCATAATAATTCTCACAATCATACTAGGAAACATAATAATCATAATAATCATGATAATAACCATAATAGACTTGGAAACAACCCTAATAACCATTATAATAGCCATAATAACCATAATAATCATAACAGCTATAGTAACCTGAATTATGATCATAATAACCATGCTAGCAACCATTATAATCATGGTAATCGTCATAATAACCACAACGGTCATAACAATCATACTAATAGTCATAATAATCATAGCAACAATCATAATAGACGTAATAATCATAGTAATAGTTATACTAACTGTAATAATCATAACATTGTAATAATAAACAGATTAATCATGGAAATAACCTAATAACCGTTATTATAGCCATAATAACCGTAATAGTCGTAATCGCCATAAGAATCTCAGTGATTATCATAATACTCGTCATAATCGTACTAAGAAACATAATAATCATAATAATCATGATAATAGCCATAATAGACATGGAAACAACCATAATAACCATTATATTAGCCATAACCACCATAATAATCATAATAGTTATAGTAATCTGAATGATGATCATAATTACCATGCTATCAACAATTATAATCATAGTAATCGTCATAAACCCCACAACAAACATAACAATCATAATAATAATGATAATAAACATGACAATAACCATAATAAACTTGGAAACAACCATAATAACCATTATAATAGCCATGATAACCGTATTAATCATAATAGCTATAGTAATCTGAATGATGATCATGATTTCTATGCCATCAACCATTATAATCATAGTAACCCTCATAATAACCACAACAATCATAACAATCATAATAATAATCATAATAATCATAGCACAATCATAATAGCCGCAATAGTCATAGTAGTAGTTATACTAACTGTAATAATCATAACATCGTAATAATAAACAGAATAATCATGCACATAACCTAATAATCGTTATTACAGCCATAATAATCTTAATAACCATAATAACCAGAATAATAATAGTAATGATCATAATAACCGTCACAGTAATACTAAGCAACATTATAATCATAATAATCATTATAATAAACATAATAGACTTGGACACGATCATAATAACCAATATAATAGACATAATAACCATAATAATCTTAATAGCGATAGTAATCCGAATGATGACTATAATAACCATGCTATCAACCATTATAATCATAGTAATCGTCATAATAACCACAACTGTCATAAAAATCATTATAATAATCATAATTACCATAGCAACAATCAAAATAGCCGTAATAATCATAGTAATAGTTATACTAACCGTAATAGTCATAACATCGTAATAATAAACAGAATGATCAGGAAAAAAACCTAATAATGGTTCTTATAGCCATAATAATCGTAATAGTCGTAATCACCATAAGAATGTCATTGATGATTATAGTATTCGTCATAATCATGCTCAGAAACATAATAATCATAATAATCATGATAATAACCATAATAGACTTGGAAACAGCCACAATATCCATTATAATAGCCATAACAACCGTAATAATCATAATAGTTGTAGCAATCTGAATGATGATCATAATAACCATGCTATCAACCAATATAATCATAGTAATCGTCATAATACCCACAACAATCATAACAATCATAGCAACAATCATAATAGCCGTAATAATCGTAGTAATCGTTATACTAACTGTAATAATGATAACATCGTTATAATATACAGAATAATCATGGAAATAACCTAATACTCGTTATTACAACCATAATAATCTTAATAGCCATTATAACCAGAATAATCGTAACAATGATCATAATAATTCTCACAATCATACTAGGAAACATAATAATCATAATAATCATGATAATAACCATAATAGACTTGGAAACAACCCTAATAACCATTATAATAGCCATAATAACCATAATAACCATTATAGCTATATTAATCTGACTGATGATCATAACTACCATACTATCAACCATTATAATCATAGTAGTCGTCATAATAACCACAACTGTCATAAAAATCATTATAATAATCATAATTACCATAGCAACAATCATAATAGCCGTAATAATCATAGTAATAGTTATACTAACCGTAATAGTCATAACATCGTAATAATAAACAGAATGATCAGGAAAAAAACCTAATAATGGTTCTTATAGCCATAATAATCGTAATAGTCGTAATCACCATAAGAATGTCATTGATGATTATAGTATTCGTCATAATCATGCTCAGAAACATAATAATCATAATAATCATGATAATAACCATAATAGACTTGGAAACAGCCACAATAACCATTATAATAGCCATAACAACCGTAATAATCATAATAGTTGTAGCAATCTGAATGATGATCATAATAACCATGCTATCAACCATTATAATCATAGTAATCGTCATAATACCCACAACAATCATAACAATCACAGCAACAATCATAATAGCCGTAATAATCATAGTAATCGTTATACTAACGGTAATAATCATAACATCGTTATAATATACAGAATAATCATGGAAATAACATAATACTCGTTATTACAACCATAATAATCTTAATAGCCATTATAACCAGAATAAACGTAATAATGATCATAATAATTCTCACAATCATACTAGGAAACATAATAATCATAATAATCATGATAATAACCATAATAGACTTGGAAACAACCCTAATAACCATTATAATAGCCATAATAACCATAATAATCATAACAGCTATAGTAACCTGAATTATGATCATAATAACCATGCTAGCAACCATTATAATCATGGTAATCGTCATAATAACCACAACGGTCATAACAATCATACTAATAGTCATAATAATCATAGCAACAATCATAATAGACGTAATAATCATAGTAATAGTTATACTAACTGTAATAATCATAACATTGTAATAATAAACAGAATGATCAGGAAAAAAACCTAATAATGGTTCTTATAGCCATAATAATCGTAATAGTCGTAATCACCATAAGAATGTCATTGATGATTATAGTATTCGTCATAATCATGCTCAGAAACATAATAATCATAATAATCATGATAATAACCATAATAGACTTGGAAACAGCCACAATATCCATTATAATAGCCATAACAACCGTAATAATCATAATAGTTGTAGCAATCTGAATGATGATCATAATAACCATGCTATCAACCAATATAATCATAGTAATCGTCATAATACCCACAACAATCATAACAATCATAGCAACAATCATAATAGCCGTAATAATCGTAGTAATCCTTATACTAACTGTAATAATGATAACATCGTTATAATATACAGAATAATCATGGAAATAACCTAATACTCGTTATTACAACCATAATAATCTTAATAGCCATTATAACCAGAATAATCGTAACAATGATCATAATAATTCTCACAATCATACTAGGAAACATAATAATCATAATAATCATGATAATAACCATAATAGACTTGGAAACAACCCTAATAACCATTATAATAGCCATAATAACCATAATAACCATTATAGCTATATTAATCTGACTGATGATCATAACTACCATACTATCAACCATTATAATCATAGTAGTCGTCATAATAACCACAACTGTCATAAAAATCATTATAATAATCATAATTACCATAGCAACAATCATAATAGCCGTAATAATCATAGTAATAGTTATACTAACCGTAATAGTCATAACATCGTAATAATAAACAGAATGATCAGGAAAAAAACCTAATAATGGTTCTTATAGCCATAATAATCGTAATAGTCGTAATCACCATAAGAATGTCATTGATGATTATAGTATTCGTCATAATCATGCTCAGAAACATAATAATCATAATAATCATGATAATAACCATAATAGACTTGGAAACAGCCACAATAACCATTATAATAGCCATAACAACCGTAATAATCATAATAGTTGTAGCAATCTGAATGATGATCATAATAACCATGCTATCAACCATTATAATCATAGTAATCGTCATAATACCCACAACAATCATAACAATCACAGCAACAATCATAATAGCCGTAATAATCATAGTAATCGTTATACTAACGGTAATAATCATAACATCGTTATAATATACAGAATAATCATGGAAATAACATAATACTCGTTATTACAACCATAATAATCTTAATAGCCATTATAACCAGAATAATCGTAATAATGATCATAATAATTCTCACAATCATACTAGGAAACATAATAATCATAATAATCATGATAATAACCATAATAGACTTGGAAACAACCCTAATAACCATTATAATAGCCATAATAACCATAATAATCATAACAGCTATAGTAACCTGAATTATGATCATAATAACCATGCTAGCAACCATTATAATCATGGTAATCGTCATAATAACCACAACGGTCATAACAATCATACTAATAGTCATAATAATCATAGCAACAATCATAATAGACGTAATAATCATAGTAATAGTTATACTAACTGTAATAATCATAACATTGTAATAATAAACAGATTAATCATGGAAATAACCTAATAACCGTTATTATAGCCATAATAACCGTAATAGTCGTAATCGCCATAAGAATCTCAGTGATTATCATAATACTCGTCATAATCGTACTAAGAAACATAATAATCATAATAATCATGATAATAGCCATAATAGACATGGAAACAACCATAATAACCATTATATTAGCCATAACCACCATAATAATCATAATAGTTATAGTAATCTGAATGATGATCATAATTACCATGCTATCAACAATTATAATCATAGTAATCGTCATAAACCCCACAACAAACATAACAATCATAATAATAATGATAATAAACATGACAATAACCATAATAAACTTGGAAACAACCATAATAACCATTATAATAGCCATGATAACCGTATTAATCATAATAGCTATAGTAATCTGAATGATGATCATGATTTCTATGCCATCAACCATTATAATCATAGTAACCCTCATAATAACCACAACAATCATAACAATCATAATAATAATCATAATAATCATAGCACAATCATAATAGCCGCAATAGTCATAGTAGTAGTTATACTAACTGTAATAATCATAACATCGTAATAATAAACAGAATAATCATGCACATAACCTAATAATCGTTATTACAGCCATAATAATCTTAATAACCATAATAACCAGAATAATAATAGTAATGATCATAATAACCGTCACAGTAATACTAAGCAACATTATAATCATAATAATCATTATAATAAACATAATAGACTTGGACACGATCATAATAACCAATATAATAGACATAATAACCATAATAATCTTAATAGCGATAGTAATCCGAATGATGACTATAATAACCATGCTATCAACCATTATAATCATAGTAATCGTCATAATAACCACAACTGTCATAAAAATCATTATAATAATCATAATTACCATAGCAACAATCAAAATAGCCGTAATAATCATAGTAATAGTTATACTAACCGTAATAGTCATAACATCGTAATAATAAACAGAATGATCAGGAAAAAAACCTAATAATGGTTCTTATAGCCATAATAATCGTAATAGTCGTAATCACCATAAGAATGTCATTGATGATTATAGTATTCGTCATAATCATGCTCAGAAACATAATAATCATAATAATCATGATAATAACCATAATAGACTTGGAAACAGCCACAATATCCATTATAATAGCCATAACAACCGTAATAATCATAATAGTTGTAGCAATCTGAATGATGATCATAATAACCATGCTATCAACCAATATAATCATAGTAATCGTCATAATACCCACAACAATCATAACAATCATAGCAACAATCATAATAGCCGTAATAATCGTAGTAATCGTTATACTAACTGTAATAATGATAACATCGTTATAATATACAGAATAATCATGGAAATAACCTAATACTCGTTATTACAACCATAATAATCTTAATAGCCATTATAACCAGAATAATCGTAACAATGATCATAATAATTCTCACAATCATACTAGGAAACATAATAATCATAATAATCATGATAATAACCATAATAGACTTGGAAACAACCCTAATAACCATTATAATAGCCATAATAACCATAATAACCATTATAGCTATATTAATCTGACTGATGATCATAACTACCATACTATCAACCATTATAATCATAGTAGTCGTCATAATAACCACAACTGTCATAAAAATCATTATAATAATCATAATTACCATAGCAACAATCATAATAGCCGTAATAATCATAGTAATAGTTATACTAACCGTAATAGTCATAACATCGTAATAATAAACAGAATGATCAGGAAAAAAACCTAATAATGGTTCTTATAGCCATAATAATCGTAATAGTCGTAATCACCATAAGAATGTCATTGATGATTATAGTATTCGTCATAATCATGCTCAGAAACATAATAATCATAATAATCATGATAATAACCATAATAGACTTGGAAACAGCCACAATAACCATTATAATAGCCATAACAACCGTAATAATCATAATAGTTGTAGCAATCTGAATGATGATCATAATAACCATGCTATCAACCATTATAATCATAGTAATCGTCATAATACCCACAACAATCATAACAATCACAGCAACAATCATAATAGCCGTAATAATCATAGTAATCGTTATACTAACGGTAATAATCATAACATCGTTATAATATACAGAATAATCATGGAAATAACATAATACTCGTTATTACAACCATAATAATCTTAATAGCCATTATAACCAGAATAATCGTAATAATGATCATAATAATTCTCACAATCATACTAGGAAACATAATAATCATAATAATCATGATAATAACCATAATAGACTTGGAAACAACCCTAATAACCATTATAATAGCCATAATAACCATAATAATCATAACAGCTATAGTAACCTGAATTATGATCATAATAACCATGCTAGCAACCATTATAATCATGGTAATCGTCATAATAACCACAACGGTCATAACAATCATACTAATAGTCATAATAATCATAGCAACAATCATAATAGACGTAATAATCATAGTAATAGTTATACTAACTGTAATAATCATAACATTGTAATAATAAACAGATTAATCATGGAAATAACCTAATAACCGTTATTATAGCCATAATAACCGTAATAGTCGTAATCGCCATAAGAATCTCAGTGATTATCATAATACTCGTCATAATCGTACTAAGAAACATAATAATCATAATAATCATGATAATAGCCATAATAGACATGGAAACAACCATAATAACCATTATATTAGCCATAACCACCATAATAATCATAATAGTTATAGTAATCTGAATGATGATCATAATTACCATGCTATCAACAATTATAATCATAGTAATCGTCATAAACCCCACAACAAACATAACAATCATAATAATAATGATAATAAACATGACAGTAACCATAATAAACTTGGAAACAACCATAATAACCATTATAATAGCCATGATAACCGTATTAATCATAATAGCTATAGTAATCTGAATGATGATCATGATTTCTATGCCATCAACCATTATAATCATAGTAACCCCCATAATAACCACAACAATCATAACAATCATAATAATAATCATAATAATCATAGCACAATCATAATAGCCGCAATAGTCATAGTAGTAGTTATACTAACTGTAATAATCATAACATCGTAATAATAAACAGAATAATCATGCAAATAACCTAATAATCGTTATTACAGCCATAATAATCTTAATAACCATAATAACCAGAATAATAATAGTAATGATCATAATAACCGTCACAGTAATACTAAGCAACATTATAATCATAATAATCATTATAATAAACATAATAGACTTGGACACGATCATAATAACCAATATAATAGACATAATAACCATAATAATCTTAATAGCCATAGTAATCCGAATGATGACTATAATAACCATGCTATCAACCATTATAATCATAGTAATCGTCATAATAACCACAACAAACATATCAATAATAATAATAATGATAATAAACATGACAATAACCATAATAAACTTGGAAACAACCATACTAACAATTATAATAGCCCTGATAATGATATTCATCATAATAGCTATAGTAATCTGAATGATGATCATGATTACCATGCTATCAACCAATATAATCATAGTAATCGTCATGATAACAACAACAATCATGACAATCATAATTATAATCATAATTATCATAGCAACAATCATAATAGCCGTGATAATCGTAGTAATCGTTACACTGACCGTAATAATCATAACATCGTTATAATATACAGAATAATCATGCAAATAACCTAATAATCGTTATTACAGCCATAATAATCTTAATAACCATAATAACCAGAATAATAATAGTAATGATCATAATAACCGTCACAGTAATACTAAGCAACATTATAATCATAATAATCATTATAATAAACATAATAGACTTGGAAACGATCATAATAACCAATATAATAGACATAATAACCATAATAATCTTAATAGCCATAGTAATCCGAATGATGACCATAATAACCATGCTATCAACCATTATAATCATAGTAATCGTCATAATACCCACAACAATCATAACAATCATAGCAACAATCATAATAGCCGTAATAATCATAGTAATCGTTATACTAACTGTAATAATCATAACATCGTTATAATATACAGAATAATCATGGAAATAACCTAATACTCGTTATTACAACCATAATAATCTTAATAGCCATTATAACCAGAATAATCGTAACAATGATCATATTAATTCTCACAAGCATACTAGGAAACATAATAATCATAATAATGATGATAATAACCATAATAGACTTGGAAACAACCCTAATAACCATTATAATAGCCATAATAACCATAATAACCATTATAGCTATATTAATCTGACTGATAATCATAACTACCTTACTATCAACCATTCTAATCATAGGAATCGTCATAATAACCACAACTGTCATAAAAATCATTATAATAATCATAATTACCATAGCAACAGTCAGAATAGCCGTAATAGTCATAGTAATTGCTATACTAACTGTAATAATCATAATATCGTAATAATAAACAGAATAATCATGGAAATAACCTAATAATCGGTATTACAGCCATAATAATCGTAATAGTCGTAATCGCCATAAGAATCTCAGTGATTATCTTAATATTCGTCATAATCGTACTAAGAAACATAATAATCATAATAATCATGATAATAACCATAATAGACATGGAAACAACCATAACAACCATTATAATAGCCATAATAACCATAATAACCATTATAGCTATATTAATCTGATTGATGATCATAACTACCATACTATCAACCATTATAATCATAGTAATCGTCATAATAACCACAACAATCATAACAATCATAATAATAGTCATAGTAATCATAGGAACAATCATAATAGACGTAATAATCATGGTAATGGTTATACTGACTGTAATTATCATAACATCGTAATGATAAACAGAATAATCATGCAAATAGCCTAATAATCGTTATTACAGCCATATAATTCTTAATAACCATAATAAGCAGAATAACCACAATAATGGTCATAATAATCCTCACGATCATACTAAAAAACATCACAATCACAATAATCATGAAAATAACCATAATAGACTTGGAAACAACCCTAATAACCATTATAATAGCCATAATAACCATAATAACCGTAATAGCTATAATAATCTGACTGATGATCATAACTACCATGCTATCAACAACTATAATCAAAGTAATCGTCATAATAACGACAACAAACATAACAATCATAATAATAATAATAATAATAAACATGGCAATAACCATAATAGACTTGGAAACAACCGTAATAACCATTATAATAGCCATGATAACCATAATAACCATTATAGCTATATTAATCTGACTGATGATCATGATTACCATGCTATCAACCATTATAATCATAGTAATCGTCATAATAACCACAACAATCATAAAAATCATAATAATAATCATAATTACCATAGCAACAATCATAATAGCCGCAATAATCATAGTAATAGTTATACTAACTGTAATAGTCATAACATCGTAATAATAAACAGAATGATCATAGAAATTACCTAATAATCGCTATTACAGCCATAATAATCGTAATAGTCGTAATCGCCATAAGAATCTCAGTGATTATCATAATATTCGTCATAATCGTACTAAGAAACATAATAAACATAATAATCATGATAATAACAATAGTAGACATGTAAACAACCATAACAAACATTCTAATAGCCATAATAACCATAATAATCATAATAGCTATAGTAATCTGTATGATGATCATAGTAACCATGCTATCAACCAATATAATCATAGTAATCGTCATGATAGTCACAACAATCGTGACAATCATGATTATATTCATAATTATCATAGCAACAATCATAATAGCCGTGATAATCATAGTAATCGTTATACTAACTGTAATAATCATAACATCGTTATAATATACAGAATAATCATGGAAATAACCTAATAATCGTTATTACAGCCATAATAATCTTAATAGCCATAATAACCAGAATAATAATAATAATGGTCATAATAATCCACACAATCATACTAAAAAACATCATAATCATAATAATCATGATAATAACCATAATAGACTTGGAAACAACCCTAATAACCATTATAACAGCCATAATAACCATAATAACCATAATAGCTATAGTAATCTGTATGATGATCATAGTAACAATGCTATCAACCAATATAATCATAGTAATCGTCATGATAACCACAACAATCATGACAATCATAATTATAATCATAATTATCATAGCAACAATCATAATAGCCGTGATAATCATAGTAATCGTTACACTGACCGTAATAATCATAACATCGTTATAGTATACAGAATAATCATGCAAATAATCTAATAATCGTTATTACAGCCATAATAATCTTAATAACCATAATAACCAGAATAATAATAGTAATGATCATAATAACCCTCACAGTAATACTAAGCAACGTTATAATCATAATAATCATTATAATAAACTTAATAGACATGGAAACGATCATAATAACCAATATAATAGACATAATAACCATAATAAACTCAATAGCCATAGTAATCCGAATGATGACCATAATAACCATGCTATCAACCATTATAATCATAGTAATCGTCATAATACCCACAACAATCATAACAATCATAGCAACAATCATAATAGCCGTAATAATCATAGTAATCGTTATACTAACTGTAATAAACATAACATCGTTATAATATACAGAATAATCATGGAAATAACCTAATACTCGTTATTACAACCATAATAATCTTAATGGCCATTATAACCAGAATAATCGTAACAATGATCATAATAATTCTCACAATCATACTAGGAGACATAATAATCATAATAATCATGATAATAACCATAATAGACTTGGAAACAACCCTAATAACCATTATAATAGCCATAATAACCATAATAACCATTATAGCTATATTAATCTGACTGATGATCATAACTACCATACTATCGACCATTATAATCATAGTAATCGTCATAATAACCACAACAATCATAAAAATCATAATAATAATCATAATTACCATAGCAACAATCATAATAGCCGTAATAATCATAGTAATAGTTATACTAAACGTAATAGTCATAACATCGTAATAATAAACAGAATGATCATAGAAATTACCTAATAATCGCTATTACAGCCATAATAATCGTAATAGTCGTAATCGCCATAAGAATCTCAGTGATTATCAGAATATTCGTCATAATCGTACTAAGAAACATAATAAACATAATAATCATGATAATAACAATAGTAGACATGTAAACAACCATAACAAACATTCTAATAGCCATAATAACCATAATAATCATAATAGCTATAGTAATCTGTATGATGATCATAGTAACCATGCTATCAACCAATATAATCATAGTAATCGTCATGATAGTCACAACAATCATGACAATCATAATTATAATCATAATTATCATAGCAACAATCATAATAGCCGTGATAATCATAGTAATCGTTATACTAACTGTAATAATCATAACATCGTTATAATATACAGAATAATCATGGAAATAACCTATTAATCGTTATTACAGCCATAATATTCTTAATAGCCATAATAACCAGAATAATAATAATAATGGTCATAATAATCCACACAATCATACTAAAAAACATCATAATCATAATAATCATGATAATAACCATAATAGACTTGGAAACAACCCTAATAACCATTATAACAGCCATAATAACCATAATAACCATAATAGCTATAGTAATCTGTATGATGATCATAGTAACAATGCTATCAACCAATATAATCATAGTAATCGTCATGATAACCACAACAATCATGACAATCATAATTATAATCATAATTATCATAGCAACAATCATAATAGCCGTGATAATCATAGTAATCGTTACACTGACCGTAATAATCATAACATCGTTATAGTATACAGAATAATCATGCAAATAATCTAATAATCGTTATTACAGCCATAATAATCTTAATAACCATAATAACCAGAATAATAATAGTAATGATCATAATAACCCTCACAGTAATACTAAGCAACATTATAATCATAATAATCATTATAATAAACATAATAGACTTGGAAACGATCATAATAACCAATATAATAGACATAATAACCATAATAATCTTAATAGCCATAGTAATCCGAATGATGACCATAATAACCATGCTATCAACCAATATAATCATAGTAATCGTCATAATACCCACAACAATCATAACAATCATAGCAACAATCATAATAGCCGTAATAATCGTAGTAATCGTTATACTAACTGTAATAATGATAACATCGTTATAATATACAGAATAATCATGGAAATAACCTAATACCCGTTATTACAACCATAATAATCTTAATAGCCATTATAACCAGAATAATCGTAACAATGATCATAATAATTCTCACAATCATACTAGGAAACATAATAATCATAATAATCATGATAATAACCATAATAGACTTGGAAACAACCCTAATAACCATTATAATAGCCATAATAACCATAATAACCATTATAGCTATATTAATCTGACTGATGATCATAACTACCATACTATCAACCATTATAATCATAGTAATCGTCATAATAACCACAACTGTCATAAAAATCATTATAATAATCATAATTACCATAGCAACAATCATAATAGAAGTAATAATCATAGTAATAGTTATACTAACCGTAATAGTCATAACATCGTAATAATAAACAGAATGATCAGGAAAAAAACCTAATAATGGTTCTTATAGCCATAATAACCGTAATAGTCGTAATCACCATAAGAATGTCATTGATGATTATAGTATTCGTCATAATCATGCTCAGAAACATAATAATCATAATAATCATGATAATAACCATAATAGACTTGGAAACAGCCACAATAACCATTATAATAGCCATAACAACCGTAATAATCATAATAGTTGTAGCAATCTGAATGATGATCATAATAACCATGCTATCAACCATTATAATCATAGTAATCGTCATAATACCCACAACAATCATAACAATCACAGCAACAATCATAATAGCCGTAATAATCATAGTAATCGTTATACTAACGGTAATAATCATAACATCGTTATAATATACAGAATAATCATGGAAATAACCTAATACTCGTTATTACAACCATAATAACCTTAATAGCCATTATAACCAGAATAATCGTAATAATGATCATAATAATTCTCACAATCATGCTAGGAAACATAATAATCATAATAATCATGATAATAACCATAATAGACTTGGAAACAACCCTAATAACCATTATAATAGCCATAATAACCATAATAATCATAACAGCTATAGTAACCTGAATTATGATCATAATAACCATGCTAGCAACCATTATAATCATGGTAATCGTCATAATAACCACAACGGTCATAACAATCATACTAATAGTCATAATAATCATAGCAACAATCATAATAGACGTAATAATCATAGTAATAGTTATACTAACTGTAATAATCATAACATTGTAATAATAAACAGATTAATCATGGAAATAACCTAATAACCGTTATTATAGCCATAATAATCGTAATAGTCGTAATCGCCATAAGAATCTCAGTGATTACCATAATACTCGTCATAATCGTACTAAGAAACATAATAATCATAATAATCATGATAATAGCCATAATAGACATGGAAACAACCATAATAACCATTATATTAGCCATAACCACCATAATAATCATAATAGTTATAGTAATCTGAATGATGATCATAATTACCATGCTATCAACAATTATAATCATAGTAATCGTCATAAACCCCACAACAAACATAACAATCATAATAATAATGATAATAAACATGACAATAACCATAATAAACTTGGAAACAACCATAATAACCATTATAATAGCCATGATAACCGTATTAATCATAATAGCTATAGTAATCTGAATGATGATCATGATTTCTATGCCATCAACCATTATAATCATAGTAACCCTCATAATAACCACAACAATCATAACAATCATAATAATAATCATAATAATCATAGCACAATCATAATAGCCGCAATAGTCATAGTAGTAGTTATACTAACTGTAATAATCATAACATCGTAATAATAAACAGAATAATCAAGGAAATAACCTAATAATCGTTATTACAGACATAATAATCTAAGCAACCATAATAACCAGAATTATCATAATAATGATCATAATAATCCTCACAATCATACTAATAAACATAATAATCATAATAATCATGATAGTAACCATAATAGACTTGGAAACAACCCTAATAACCATTATAATAGCCATAATAACCATAATAACCATTATAGCTATATTAATCTGACTGATGATCGTAACTACCATACTATCAACCATTATAATCATAGTAATCGTCATAATAACCACAACAGTCATAAAAATCATAATAATAATCATAATTACCATAGCAACAATCATAATAGCCGTAATAATCATAGTAATAGTTATACTAACCGTAATAGTCATAACATCGTAATAATAAACAGAATGATCAGGAAGAAAACCTAATAATGGTTATTATAGCCATAATAATCGTAATAGTCGTAATAACCACAAGAATGTCATTGATGACCATAGTATTCGTCATAATCATGCTCAGAAACATAATAATCATAATAATCATGATAATAACCATAATAGACTTGGAAACAGCCACAATAACCATTATAATAGCCATAATAACCATAATAACCGTAATAGCTATAATAATCTGACTGATGATCATAACTACCATGCTATCAACAACTATAATCAAAGTAATCGTCATAATAACGACAACAAACATAACAATCATAATAATAATAATAATAATAAACATGGCAATAACCATAATAGACTTGGAAACAACCGTAATAACCATTATAATAGCCATGATAACCATATTAATCATAATAGCTATAGTAACCTGAATGATGATCATGATTACCATGCTATCAACCAATATAATCATAGTAATCGTCATGATAACAACAACAATCATGACAATCATAATTATAATCATAATTATCATAGCAACAATCATAATAGCCGTGATAATCATAGTAATCGTTACACTGACCGTAATAATCATAACATCGTTATAATATACAGAATAATCATGCAAATAACCTAATAATCGTTATTACAGCCATAATAATCTTAATAACCATAATAACCAGAATAATAATAGTAATGATCATAATAACCGTCACAGTAATACTAAGCAACATTATAATCATAATAATCATTATAATAAACATAATAGACTTGGACACGATCATAATAACCAATATAATAGACATAATAACCATAATAATCTTAATAGCCATAGTAATCCGAATGATGACTATAATAACCATGCTGTCAACCATTATAATCATAGTAATCGTCATAATAACCACAACTGTCATAAAAATCATTATAATAATCATAATTACCATAGCAACAATCAAAATAGCCGTAATAATCATAGTAATAGTTATACTAACCGTAATAGTCATAACATCGTAATAATAAACAGAATGATCAGGAAAAAAACCTAATAATGGTTCTTATAGCCATAATAATCGTAATAGTCGTAATCACCATAAGAATGTCATTGATGATTATAGTATTCGTCATAATCATGCTCAGAAACATAATAATCATAATAATCATGATAATAACCATAATAGACTTGGAAACAGCCACAATATCCATTATAATAGCCATAACAACCGTAATAATCATAATAGTTGTAGCAATCTGAATGATGATCATAATAACCATGCTATCAACCAATATAATCATAGTAATCGTCATAATACCCACAACAATCATAACAATCATAGCAACAATCATAATAGCCGTAATAATCGTAGTAATCGTTATACTAACTGTAATAATGATAACATCGTTATAATATACAGAATAATCATGGAAATAACCTAATACTCGTTATTACAACCATAATAATCTTAATAGCCATTATAACCAGAATAATCGTAACAATGATCATAATAATTCTCACAATCATACTAGGAAACATAATAATCATAATAATCATGATAATAACCATAATAGACTTGGAAACAACCCTAATAACCATTATAATAGCCATAATAACCATAATAACCATTATAGCTATATTAATCTGACTGATGATCATAACTACCATACTATCAACCATTATAATCATAGTAGTCGTCATAATAACCACAACTGTCATAAAAATCATTATAATAATCATAATTACCATAGCAACAATCATAATAGCCGTAATAATCATAGTAATAGTTATACTAACCGTAATAGTCATAACATCGTAATAATAAACAGAATGATCAGGAAAAAAACCTAATAATGGTTCTTATAGCCATAATAATCGTAATAGTCGTAATCACCATAAGAATGTCATTGATGATTATAGTATTCGTCATAATCATGCTCAGAAACATAATAATCATAATAATCATGATAATAACCATAATAGACTTGGAAACAGCCACAATAACCATTATAATAGCCATAACAACCGTAATAATCATAATAGTTGTAGCAATCTGAATGATGATCATAATAACCATGCTATCAACCATTATAATCATAGTAATCGTCATAATACCCACAACAATCATAACAATCACAGCAACAATCATAATAGCCGTAATAATCATAGTAATCGTTATACTAACGGTAATAATCATAACATCGTTATAATATACAGAATAATCATGGAAATAACATAATACTCGTTATTACAACCATAATAATCTTAATAGCCATTATAACCAGAATAATCGTAATAATGATCATAATAATTCTCACAATCATACTAGGAAACATAATAATCATAATAATCATGATAATAACCATAATAGACTTGGAAACAACCCTAATAACCATTATAATAGCCATAATAACCATAATAATCATAACAGCTATAGTAACCTGAATTATGATCATAATAACCATGCTAGCAACCATTATAATCATGGTAATCGTCATAATAACCACAACGGTCATAACAATCATACTAATAGTCATAATAATCATAGCAACAATCATAATAGACGTAATAATCATAGTAATAGTTATACTAACTGTAATAATCATAACATTGTAATAATAAACAGATTAATCATGGAAATAACCTAATAACCGTTATTATAGCCATAATAACCGTAATAGTCGTAATCGCCATAAGAATCTCAGTGATTATCATAATACTCGTCATAATCGTACTAAGAAACATAAAAATCATAATAATCATGATAATAGCCATAATAGACATGGAAACAACCATAATAACCATTATATTAGCCATAACCACCATAATAATCATAATAGTTATAGTAATCTGAATGATGATCATAATTACCATGCTATCAACAATTATAATCATAGTAATCGTCATAAACCCCACAACAAACATAACAATCATAATAATAATGATAATAAACATGACAATAACCATAATAAACTTGGAAACAACCATAATAACCATTATAATAGCCATGATAACCGTATTAATCATAATAGCTATAGTAATCTGAATGATGATCATGATTTCTATGCCATCAACCATTATAATCATAGTAACCCTCATAATAACCACAACAATCATAACAATCATAATAATAATCATAATAATCATAGCACAATCATAATAGCCGCAATAGTCATAGTAGTAGTTATACTAACTGTAATAATCATAACATCGTAATAATAAACAGAATAATCATGCACATAACCTAATAATCGTTATTACAGCCATAATAATCTTAATAACCATAATAACCAGAATAATAATAGTAATGATCATAATAACCGTCACAGTAATACTAAGCAACATTATAATCATAATAATCATTATAATAAACATAATAGACTTGGACACGATCATAATAACCAATATAATAGACATAATAACCATAATAATCTTAATAGCGATAGTAATCCGAATGATGACTATAATAACCATGCTATCAACCATTATAATCATAGTAATCGTCATAATAACCACAACTGTCATAAAAATCATTATAATAATCATAATTACCATAGCAACAATCAAAATAGCCGTAATAATCATAGTAATAGTTATACTAACCGTAATAGTCATAACATCGTAATAATAAACAGAATGATCAGGAAAAAAACCTAATAATGGTTCTTATAGCCATAATAATCGTAATAGTCGTAATCACCATAAGAATGTCATTGATGATTATAGTATTCGTCATAATCATGCTCAGAAACATAATAATCATAATAATCATGATAATAACCATAATAGACTTGGAAACAGCCACAATATCCATTATAATAGCCATAACAACCGTAATAATCATAATAGTTGTAGCAATCTGAATGATGATCATAATAACCATGCTATCAACCAATATAATCATAGTAATCGTCATAATACCCACAACAATCATAACAATCATAGCAACAATCATAATAGCCGTAATAATCGTAGTAATCGTTATACTAACTGTAATAATGATAACATCGTTATAATATACAGAATAATCATGGAAATAACCTAATACTCGTTATTACAACCATAATAATCTTAATAGCCATTATAACCAGAATAATCGTAACAATGATCATAATAATTCTCACAATCATACTAGGAAACATAATAATCATAATAATCATGATAATAACCATAATAGACTTGGAAACAACCCTAATAACCATTATAATAGCCATAATAACCATAATAACCATTATAGCTATATTAATCTGACTGATGATCATAACTACCATACTATCAACCATTATAATCATAGTAGTCGTCATAATAACCACAACTGTCATAAAAATCATTATAATAATCATAATTACCATAGCAACAATCATAATAGCCGTAATAATCATAGTAATAGTTATACTAACCGTAATAGTCATAACATCGTAATAATAAACAGAATGATCAGGAAAAAAACCTAATAATGGTTCTTATAGCCATAATAATCGTAATAGTCGTAATCACCATAAGAATGTCATTGATGATTATAGTATTCGTCATAATCATGCTCAGAAACATAATAATCATAATAATCATGATAATAACCATAATAGACTTGGAAACAGCCACAATAACCATTATAATAGCCATAACAACCGTAATAATCATAATAGTTGTAGCAATCTGAATGATGATCATAATAACCATGCTATCAACCATTATAATCATAGTAATCGTCATAATACCCACAACAATCATAACAATCACAGCAACAATCATAATAGCCGTAATAATCATAGTAATCGTTATACTAACGGTAATAATCATAACATCGTTATAATATACAGAATAATCATGGAAATAACATAATACTCGTTATTACAACCATAATAATCTTAATAGCCATTATAACCAGAATAATCGTAATAATGATCATAATAATTCTCACAATCATACTAGGAAACATAATAATCATAATAATCATGATAATAACCATAATAGACTTGGAAACAACCCTAATAACCATTATAATAGCCATAATAACCATAATAATCATAACAGCTATAGTAACCTGAATTATGATCATAATAACCATGCTAGCAACCATTATAATCATGGTAATCGTCATAATAACCACAACGGTCATAACAATCATACTAATAGTCATAATAATCATAGCAACAATCATAATAGACGTAATAATCATAGTAATAGTTATACTAACTGTAATAATCATAACATTGTAATAATAAACAGATTAATCATGGAAATAACCTAATAACCGTTATTATAGCCATAATAACCGTAATAGTCGTAATCGCCATAAGAATCTCAGTGATTATCATAATACTCGTCATAATCGTACTAAGAAACATAATAATCATAATAATCATGATAATAGCCATAATAGACATGGAAACAACCATAATAACCATTATATTAGCCATAACCACCATAATAATCATAATAGTTATAGTAATCTGAATGATGATCATAATTACCATGCTATCAACAATTATAATCATAGTAATCGTCATAAACCCCACAACAAACATAACAATCATAATAATAATGATAATAAACATGACAATAACCATAATAAACTTGGAAACAACCATAATAACCATTATAATAGCCATGATAACCGTATTAATCATAATAGCTATAGTAATCTGAATGATGATCATGATTTCTATGCCATCAACCATTATAATCATAGTAACCCCCATAATAACCACAACAATCATAACAATCATAATAATAATCATAATAATCATAGCACAATCATAATAGCCGCAATAGTCATAGTAGTAGTTATACTAACTGTAATAATCATAACATCGTAATAATAAACAGAATAATCATGCAAATAACCTAATAATCGTTATTACAGCCATAATAATCTTAATAACCATAATAACCAGAATAATAATAGTAATGATCATAATAACCGTCACAGTAATACTAAGCAACATTATAATCATAATAATCATTATAATAAACATAATAGACTTGGACACGATCATAATAACCAATATAATAGACATAATAACCATAATAATCTTAATAGCCATAGTAATCCGAATGATGACTATAATAACCATGCTATCAACCATTATAATCATAGTAATCGTCATAATAACCACAACAAACATATCAATAATAATAATAATGATAATAAACATGACAATAACCATAATAAACTTGGAAACGACCATACTAACAATTATAATAGCCCTGATAATGATATTCATCATAATAGCTATAGTAATCTGAATGATGATCATGATTACCATGCTATCAACCAATATAATCATAGTAATCGTCATGATAACAACAACAATCATGACAATCATAATTATAATCATAATTATCATAGCAACAATCATAATAGCCGTGATAATCGTAGTAATCGTTACACTGACCGTAATAATCATAACATCGTTATAATATACAGAATAATCATGCAAATAACCTAATAATCGTTATTACAGCCATAATAATCTTAATAACCATAATAACCAGAATAATAATAGTAATGATCATAATAACCGTCACAGTAATACTAAGCAACATTATAATCATAATAATCATTATAATAAACATAATAGACTTGGAAACGATCATAATAACCAATATAATAGACATAATAACCATAATAATCTTAATAGCCATAGTAATCCGAATGATGACCATAATAACCATGCTATCAACCATTATAATCATAGTAATCGTCATAATACCCACAACAATCATAACAATCATAGCAACAATCATAATAGCCGTAATAATCATAGTAATCGTTATACTAACTGTAATAATCATAACATCGTTATAATATACAGAATAATCATGGAAATAACCTAATACTCGTTATTACAACCATAATAATCTTAATAGCCATTATAACCAGAATAATCGTAACAATGATCATATTAATTCTCACAAGCATACTAGGAAACATAATAATCATAATAATGATGATAATAACCATAATAGACTTGGAAACAACCCTAATAACCATTATAATAGCCATAATAACCATAATAACCATTATAGCTATATTAATCTGACTGATAATCATAACTACCTTACTATCAACCATTCTAATCATAGGAATCGTCATAATAACCACAACTGTCATAAAAATCATTATAATAATCATAATTACCATAGCAACAGTCAGAATAGCCGTAATAGTCATAGTAATTGCTATACTAACTGTAATAATCATAATATCGTAATAATAAACAGAATAATCATGGAAATAACCTAATAATCGGTATTACAGCCATAATAATCGTAATAGTCGTAATCGCCATAAGAATCTCAGTGATTATCTTAATATTCGTCATAATCGTTCTAAGAAACATAATAATCATAATAATCATGATAATAACCATAATAGACATGGAAACAACCATAACAATAATTATAATAGCCATAATAACCATAATAACCATTATAGCTATATTAATCTGACTGATGATCATAACTACCATACTATCAACCATTATAATCATAGTAATCGTCATAATAACCACAACAATCATAACAATCATAATAATAGTCATAGTAATCATAGGAACAATCATAATAGACGTAATAATCATGGTAATGGTTATACTGACTGTAATTATCATAACATCGTAATGATAAACAGAATAATCATGCAAATAGCCTAATAATCGTTATTACAGCCATATAATTCTTAATAACCATAATAAGCAGAATAACCACAATAATGGTCATAATAATCCTCACGATCATACTAAAAAACATCACAATCACAATAATCATGAAAATAACCATAATAGACTTGGAAACAACCCTAATAACCATTATAATAGCCATAATAACCATAATAACCGTAATAGCTATAATAATCTGACTGATGATCATAACTACCATGCTATCAACAACTATAATCAAAGTAATCGTCATAATAACGACAACAAACATAACAATCATAATAATAATAATAATAATAAACATGGCAATAACCATAATAGACTTGGAAACAACCGTAATAACCATTATAATAGCCATGATAACCATATTAATCATAATAGCTATAGTAATCTGAAAGATGATCATGATTACCATGCTATCAACCATTATAATCATAGTAATCGTCATAATAACCACAAAAATCATAACAATCATAATAATAGTCATAATAATCATAGCAAAAATCATAATAGACGTAATTACCATAGTAATAGTTATACTAACTGTAGCAATCATAACATTGTAATAATAAACAGAACAATCATGGAAATAGCCTAATAATCGTTATTATAGCCATAATAATCATAATAGTCGTAATCACCATAAGAATCTCAGTGATGATCATAATAATCCTCACAATCATACTAAGAAACATAATAATCCTAATAATCATGATAATAACCATAATAGACTTGGAAACAACCCTAATAACCATTATAACAGCGATAATAACCATAATAACCATAATAGCTATAGTAATCTGACTGATGATCATAATTATCGTGCTATCAACAATTATAATCATAGTAATCGTCATAATAACCACAACAAACATATCAATAATAATAATAATGATAATAAACATGACAATAACCATAATAAACTTGGAAACAACCATACTAACAATTATAATAGCCCTGATAATGATATTCATCATAATAGCTATAGTAATCTGAATGATGATCATGATTACCATGCTATCAACCAATATAATCATAGTAATCGTCATGATAACAACAACAATCATGACAATCATAATTATAATCATAATTATCATAGCAACAATCATAATAGCCGTGATAATCATAGTAATCGTTACACTGACCGTAATAATCATAACATCGTTATAATATACAGAATAATCATGCAAATAACCTAATAATCGTTATTACAGCCATAATAATCTTAATAACCATAATAACCAGAATAATAATAGTAATGATCATAATAACCGTCACAGTAATACTAAGCAACATTATAATCATAATAATCATTATAATAAACATAATAGACTTGGAAACGATCATAATAACCAATATAATAGACATAATAACCATAATAATCTTAATAGCCATAGTAATCCGAATGATGACCATAATAACCATGCTATCAACCATTATAATCATAGTAATCGTCATAATACCCACAACAATCATAACAATCATAGCAACAATCATAATAGCCGTAATAATCGTAGTAATCGTTATACTAACTGTAATAATGATAACATCGTTATAATATACAGAATAATCATGGAAATAACCTAATACTCGTTATTACAACCATAATAATCTTAATAGCCATTATAACCAGAATAATCGTAACAATGATCATAATAATTCTCACAATCATACTAGGAAACATAATAATCATAATAATCATGATAATAACCATAATAGACTTGGAAACAACCCTAATAACCATTATAATAGCCATAATAACCATAATAACCATTATAGCTATATTAATCTGACTGATGATCATAACTACCATACTATCAACCATTATAATCATAGTAGTCGTCATAATAACCACAACTGTCATAAAAATCATTATAATAATCATAATTACCATAGCAACAATCATAATAGCCGTAATAATCATAGTAATAGTTATACTAACCGTAATAGTCATAACATCGTAATAATAAACAGAATGATCAGGAAAAAAACCTAATAATGGTTCTTATAGCCATAATAATCGTAATAGTCGTAATCACCATAAGAATGTCATTGATGATTATAGTATTCGTCATAATCATGCTCAGAAACATAATAATCATAATAATCATGATAATAACCATAATAGACTTGGAAACAGCCACAATAACCATTATAATAGCCATAACAACCGTAATAATCATAATAGTTGTAGCAATCTGAATGATGATCATAATAACCATGCTATCAACCATTATAATCATAGTAATCGTCATAATACCCACAACAATCATAACAATCACAGCAACAATCATAATAGCCGTAATAATCATAGTAATCGTTATACTAACGGTAATAATCATAACATCGTTATAATATACAGAATAATCATGGAAATAACATAATACTCGTTATTACAACCATAATAATCTTAATAGCCATTATAACCAGAATAATCGTAATAATGATCATAATAATTCTCACAATCATACTAGGAAACATAATAATCATAATAATCATGATAATAACCATAATAGACTTGGAAACAACCCTAATAACCATTATAATAGCCATAATAACCATAATAATCATAACAGCTATAGTAACCTGAATTATGATCATAATAACCATGCTAGCAACCATTATAATCATGGTAATCGTCATAATAACCACAACGGTCATAACAATCATACTAATAGTCATAATAATCATAGCAACAATCATAATAGACGTAATAATCATAGTAATAGTTATACTAACTGTAATAATCATAACATTGTAATAATAAACAGATTAATCATGGAAATAACCTAATAACCGTTATTATAGCCATAATAACCGTAATAGTCGTAATCGCCATAAGAATCTCAGTGATTATCATAATACTCGTCATAATCGTACTAAGAAACATAATAATCATAATAATCATGATAATAGCCATAATAGACATGGAAACAACCATAATAACCATTATATTAGCCATAACCACCATAATAATCATAATAGTTATAGTAATCTGAATGATGATCATAATTACCATGCTATCAACAATTATAATCATAGTAATCGTCATAAACCCCACAACAAACATAACAATCATAATAATAATGATAATAAACATGACAATAACCATAATAAACTTGGAAACAACCATAATAACCATTATAATAGCCATGATAACCGTATTAATCATAATAGCTATAGTAATCTGAATGATGATCATGATTTCTATGCCATCAACCATTATAATCATAGTAACCCCCATAATAACCACAACAATCATAACAATCATAATAATAAACATAATAATCATAGCACAATCATAATAGCCGCAATAGTCATAGTAGTAGTTATACTAACTGTAATAATCATAACATCGTAATAATAAACAGAATAATCATGCAAATAACCTAATAATCGTTATTACAGCCATAATAATCTTAATAACCATAATAACCAGAATAATAATAGTAATGATCATAATAACCGTCACAGTAATACTAAGCAACATTATAATCATAATAATCATTATAATAAACATAATAGACTTGGACACGATCATAATAACCAATATAATAGACATAATAACCATAATAATCTTAATAGCCATAGTAATCCGAATGATGACTATAATAACCATGCTATCAACCATTATAATCATAGTAATCGTCATAATAACCACAACAAACATATCAATAATAATAATAATGATAATAAACATGACAATAACCATAATAAACTTGGAAACGACCATACTAACAATTATAATAGCCCTGATAATGATATTCATCATAATAGCTATAGTAATCTGAATGATGATCATGATTACCATGCTATCAACCAATATAATCATAGTAATCGTCATGATAACAACAACAATCATGACAATCATAATTATAATCATAATTATCATAGCAACAATCATAATAGCCGTGATAATCGTAGTAATCGTTACACTGACCGTAATAATCATAACATCGTTATAATATACAGAATAATCATGCAAATAACCTAATAATCGTTATTACAGCCATAATAATCTTAATAACCATAATAACCAGAATAATAATAGTAATGATCATAATAACCGTCACAGTAATACTAAGCAACATTATAATCATAATAATCATTATAATAAACATAATAGACTTGGAAACGATCATAATAACCAATATAATAGACATAATAACCATAATAATCTTAATAGCCATAGTAATCCGAATGATGACCATAATAACCATGCTATCAACCATTATAATCATAGTAATCGTCATAATACCCACAACAATCATAACAATCATAGCAACAATCATAATAGCCGTAATAATCATAGTAATCGTTATACTAACTGTAATAATCATAACATCGTTATAATATACAGAATAATCATGGAAATAACCTAATACTCGTTATTACAACCATAATAATCTTAATAGCCATTATAACCAGAATAATCGTAACAATGATCATATTAATTCTCACAAGCATACTAGGAAACATAATAATCATAATAATGATGATAATAACCATAATAGACTTGGAAACAACCCTAATAACCATTATAATAGCCATAATAACCATAATAACCATTATAGCTATATTAATCTGACTGATAATCATAACTACCTTACTATCAACCATTCTAATCATAGGAATCGTCATAATAACCACAACTGTCATAAAAATCATTATAATAATCATAATTACCATAGCAACAGTCAGAATAGCCGTAATAGTCATAGTAATTGCTATACTAACTGTAATAATCATAATATCGTAATAATAAACAGAATAATCATGGAAATAACCTAATAATCGGTATTACAGCCATAATAATCGTAATAGTCGTAATCGCCATAAGAATCTCAGTGATTATCTTAATATTCGTCATAATCGTTCTAAGAAACATAATAATCATAATAATCATGATAATAACCATAATAGACATGGAAACAACCATAACAATAATTATAATAGCCATAATAACCATAATAACCATTATAGCTATATTAATCTGACTGATGATCATAACTACCATACTATCAACCATTATAATCATAGTAATCGTCATAATAACCACAACAATCATAACAATCATAATAATAGTCATAGTAATCATAGGAACAATCATAATAGACGTAATAATCATGGTAATGGTTATACTGACTGTAATTATCATAACATCGTAATGATAAACAGAATAATCATGCAAATAGCCTAATAATCGTTATTACAGCCATATAATTCTTAATAACCATAATAAGCAGAATAACCACAATAATGGTCATAATAATCCTCACGATCATACTAAAAAACATCACAATCACAATAATCATGAAAATAACCATAATAGACTTGGAAACAACCCTAATAACCATTATAATAGCCATAATAACCATAATAACCGTAATAGCTATAATAATCTGACTGATGATCATAACTACCATGCTATCAACAACTATAATCAAAGTAATCGTCATAATAACGACAACAAACATAACAATCATAATAATAATAATAATAATAAACATGGCAATAACCATAATAGACTTGGAAACAACCGTAATAACCATTATAATAGCCATGATAACCATATTAATCATAATAGCTATAGTAATCTGAAAGATGATCATGATTACCATGCTATCAACCATTATAATCATAGTAATCGTCATAATAACCACAAAAATCATAACAATCATAATAATAGTCATAATAATCATAGCAAAAATCATAATAGACGTAATTACCATAGTAATAGTTATACTAACTGTAGCAATCATAACATTGTAATAATAAACAGAACAATCATGGAAATAGCCTAATAATCGTTATTATAGCCATAATAATCATAATAGTCGTAATCACCATAAGAATCTCAGTGATGATCATAATAATCCTCACAATCATACTAAGAAACATAATAATCCTAATAATCATGATAATAACCATAATAGACTTGGAAACAACCCTAATAACCATTATAACAGCGATAATAACCATAATAACCATAATAGCTATAGTAATCTGACTGATGATCATAATTATCGTGCTATCAACAATTATAATCATAGTAATCGTCATAATAACCACAACAAACATATCAATAATAATAATAATGATAATAAACATGACAATAACCATAATAAACTTGGAAACAACCATACTAACAATTATAATAGCCCTGATAATGATATTCATCATAATAGCTATAGTAATCTGAATGATGATCATGATTACCATGCTATCAACCAATATAATCATAGTAATCGTCATGATAACAACAACAATCATGACAATCATAATTATAATCATAATTATCATAGCAACAATCATAATAGCCGTGATAATCATAGTAATCGTTACACTGACCGTAATAATCATAACATCGTTATAATATACAGAATAATCATGCAAATAACCTAATAATCGTTATTACAGCCATAATAATCTTAATAACCATAATAACCAGAATAATAATAGTAATGATCATAATAACCGTCACAGTAATACTAAGCAACATTATAATCATAATAATCATTATAATAAACATAATAGACTTGGAAACGATCATAATAACCAATATAATAGACATAATAACCATAATAATCTTAATAGCCATAGTAATCCGAATGATGACCATAATAACCATGCTATCAACCATTATAATCATAGTAATCGTCATAATACCCACAACAATCATAACAATCATAGCAACAATCATAATAGCCGTAATAATCATAGTAATCGTTATACTAACTGTAATAATCATAACATCGTTATAATATACAGAATAATCATGGAAATAACCTAATACTCGTTATTAGAACCATAATAATCTTAATAGCCATTATAACCAGAATAATCGTAACAATGATCATAATAATTCTCACAAGCATACTAGGAAACATAATAATCATAATAATCATGATAATAACCATAATAGACTTGGAAACAACCCTAATAACCATTATAATAGCCATAATAACCATAATAACCATTATAGCTATATTAATCTGACTGATGATCATAACTACCATACTATCAACCATTCTAATCATAGGAATCGTCATAATAACCACAACTGTCATAAAAATCATTATAATAATCATAATTACCATAGCAACAATCATAATAGCCGTAATAATCATAGTAATAGTTATACTAACCGTAATAGTCATAACATCGTAATAATAAACAGAATGATCAGGAAAAAAACCTAATAATGGTTATTATAGCCATAATAATCGTAATAGTCGTAATCACCATAAGAATGTCATTGATGATTATAGTATTCGTCATAATCATGCTCAGAAACATAATAATCATAATAATCATGATAATAACCATAATAGACTTGGAAACAGCCACAATAACCATTATAATAGCCATAACAACCGTAATAATCATAATACTTGTAGCAATCTGAATGATGATCATAATAACCATGCTATCAACCATTATAATCATAGTAATCGTCATAATACCCACAACAATCATAACAATCATAGCAACAATCATAATAGCCGTAATAATCATAGTAATCGTTATACTAACTGTAATAATCATAACATCGTTATAATATACAGAATAATCATGGAAATAACCTAATACTCGTTATTACAACCATAATAATCTTAATGGCCATTATAACCAGAATAATCGTAACAATGATCATAATAATTCTCACAAGCATACTAGGAAACATAATAATCATAATAATCATGATAATAACCATAATAGACTTGGAAACAACCCTAATAACCATTATAATAGCCATAATAACCATAATAACCATTATAGCTATATTAATCTGACTGATGATCATAACTACCATACTATCAACCATTCTAATCATAGGAATCGTCATAATAACCACAACTGTCATAAAAATCATTATAATAATCATAATTACCAAAGCAACAATCATAATAGCCGTAATAATCATAGTAATAGTTATACTAACCGTAATAGTCATAACATCGTAATAATAAACAGAATGATCAGGAAAAAAACCTAATAATGGTTATTATAGCCATAATAATCGTAATAGTCGTAATCACCATAAGAATGTCATTGATGATTATAGTATTCGTCATAATCATGCTCAGAAACATAATAATCATAATAATCATGATAATAACCATAATAGACTTGGAAACAGCCACAATAACCATTATAATAGCCATAACAACCGTAATAATCATAATAGTTGTAGCAATCTGAATGATGATCATAATAACCATGCTATCAACCATTATAATCATAGTAATCGTCATAATACCCACAACAATCATAACAATCATAGCAACAATCATAATAGCCGTAATAATCATAGTAATCGTTATACTAACTGTAATAATCATAACATCGTTATAATATACAGAATAATCATGGAAATAACCTAATACTCGTTATTACAACCATAATAATCTTAATAGCCATTATAACCAGAATAATCGTAATAATGATCATAATATTCGTCATAATCGTACTAAGAAACATAATAATCATAATAATCATGATAATAACCATAATAGACTTGGAAACAACCCTAATAACCATTATAATAGCCATAATAACCATAATAACCATTATAGCTATATTAATCTGACTGATGATCATAACTACCATACTATCAACCATTATAATCATAGTAATCGTCATAATAACCACAACAGTCATAAAAATCATAATAATAATCATAATTACCATAGCAACAATCATAATAGCCGTAATAATCATAGTAATAGTTATACTAACCGTAATAGTCATAACATCGTAATAATAAACAGAATGATCAGGAAAAAAGTCTAATAATGGTTATTATAGCCATAATAATCGTAATAGTCGTAATCACCATAAGAATGTCATTGATGACCATAGTATTCGTCATAATCATGCTCAGAAACATAATAATCATAACAATCATGATAATAACCATAATAGACTTGGAAACAGCCATAATAACCAATATAATAGCCATAATAACTATAATAATCTTAACAGCCATAGTAATCCGAATGATGACCATAATAACCATGCTATCAACCATTATAATCATAGTAATCGTCATGATAACCACGATAATCATAACAATCATAGGAATAATCATAATTATCATAGCAACAATCATAATAGGTCGTAATAATCATAGTAATAGTTATACTAACCGTAATAGCCATAACATCGTAATAATAAACAGAATGATCATAGAAATTACCTAATAATCGTTATTATTGCCATAATAATCGTAATAGTCGTAATCACCATAAGAATGTCATTGATGATCCTAGAAAACGTCATAATCATCCTAAGAAACATAATAATCATAATAATCATGATAATAACCATAATGGACTTGGAAACAGCCGTAATAACCATTATATTAGCCATAACAACCATAATAATCATAATAGTTACACTAATCTGAATGATGATCATAATTACCATGCTATCAACAATTATAATCATAGTAATCGTCATAAACCCCACAACAAACATAACAATCATAATAATAATGATAATAAACATGACAATAACCATAATAAACTTGGAAACAACCATAGTAACCATTATAATAGCCATGATAACCGTATTAATCATAATAGCTATAGTAATCTGAATGATGATCATGATTTCTATGCCATCAACCATTATAATCATAGTAACCCTCATAATAACCACAACAATCATAACAATCATAATAATAATCATAATAATCATAGCCCAATCATAATAGCCGTAATAGTCATAGCAATAGTTATACTAACTGTAATAATCATAACATCGTAATAATAAACAGAATAATCAAGGAAATAACCTAATTATCGTTATTACAGACATAATAATCTAAACAACCATAATAACCAGAATTATCATAATAATGATCATAATAATCCTCACAATCATACTAAGAAACATAACAATCATAATAATAATAATAATAATAAACATGGCAATAACCATAATAGACTTGGAAACAACCGTAATAACCATTATAATAGCCATGATAATCATATTAATCATAATAGCTATAGTAATCTGAATGATGATCATGATTACCATGCTATCAACCATTATAATCATTGTAATCGTCATAATAACCACAAAAATCATAACAATCATAATAATAGTCATAATAATCATGGCAAAAATCATAATAGACGTAATTACCATAGTAATAGTTATACTAACTGTAGCAATCATAACATTGTAATAATAAACAGAATAATCATGGAAATAGCCTAATAATCGTTATTATAGCCATAATAATCATAATAGTCGTAATCACCATAAGAATCTCAGTGATGATCATAATAATCGTCACAATCATACTAAGAAACATAATAATCATAATAATCATGATAATAACCATAATAGACTTGGAAACAACCCTAATAACCATTATAACAGCCATAATAACCATAATAACCATAATAGCTATAGTAATCTGACTGATGATCATAATTATCGTGCTATCAACAATTATAATCATAGTAATCGTCATAATAACCACAACAAACATATCAATCATAGTAATAATGATAATAAACATGACAATAACCATAATAAACTTGGGAACAACCATAATAACAATTATAATAGCCCTGATAATGATATTCATCATAATAGCTATAGTAATCTGAATGATGATCATGATTACCATGCTATCAACCAATATAATCATAGTAATCGTCATGATAACCACAACAATCATGACAATCATAATTATAATCATAATTATCATAGCAACAATCATAATAGCCGTGATAATCATAGTAATCGTTACACTGACCGTAATAATCATAACATCGATATAATATACAGAATAATCATGCAAATAACCTAATAATCGTTATTACAGCCATAATAATCTTAATAACCATAATAACCAGAATAATAATAGTAATGATCATAATAACCGTCACAGTAATACTAAGCAACATTATAATCATAATAATCATTATAATAAACATAATAGACTTGGAAACGATCATAATAACCAATATAATAGACATAATAACCATAATAATCTTAATAGCCATAGTAATCCGAATGATGATCATAATAACCATGCTATCAACCATTATAATCATAGTAATCGTCATAGTACCCACAACAAACATAACAATCATAATAATAGTGATAATAAACATGACAATAACCATAATAAACTTGGAAACAACCATAATAACCATTATAATAGCCATAATAACCATAATAATCATAATAGCTATAGTAATCTGTATGATGATCATAGTAACCATGCTATCAACCAATATAATCATAGTAATCGTCATGATAACCACAACAATCATGACAATCATAATTATAATCACAATTATCATAGCAACAATCATAATAGCCGTGATAATCATAGTAATCGTTACACTGACTGTAATAATCATAACATCGTTATAGTATACAGAATAATCATGCAAATAACCTAATAATCGTTATTACAGCCATAATAATCTTAATAACCATAATAACCAGAATAATAATAGTAATGATCATAATAACCCTCACAGTAATTCTAAGCAACATCATAATCATAATAATCATTATAATAAACATAATAGACTTGGAAACGATCATAATAACCAATATAATAGACATAATAACCATAAAAATCTTAATAGCCATAGTAATCCGAATGATGACCATAATAACCATGCTATCAACCATTATAATCATAGTAATCGTCATAATACCCACAACAATCATAACAATCATAGCAACAATCATAACAGCCGTAATAATCGTAGTAATCGTTATACTAACTGTAATAATGATAACATCGTTATAATATACAGAATAATCATGGAAATGACCTAATACTCGTTATTACAACCATAATAATCTTAATAGCAATTATAACCAGAATAATCGTAACAATGATCATAATAATTCTCACAATGATACTAGGAAACATAATAATCATAATAATCATGATAATAACCATAATAGACTTGGAAACAACCCTAATAACCATTATAATAGCCATAATAACCATAATAACCATTATAGCTATATTAATCTGACTGATGATCATAACTACCATACTATCAACCATTATAATCATAGTAATCGTCATAATAACCACAACAGTCATAAAAATCATTATAATAATCATAATTACCATAGCAACAATCATAATAGCCGTAATAATCATAGTAATAGTTATACGAACCGTAATAGTCATAACATCGTAATAATAAACAGAATGATCAGGAAAAAAACCTAATAATGGTTATTATAGCCATAATAATCGTAATAGTCGTAATCACCATAAGAATGTCATTGATGATTATAGTATTCGTCATAATCATGCTCAGAAACATAATAATCATAATAATCATGATAATAACCATAATAGACTTGGAAACAACCCTAATAAAAATTATAATAACCATAATAACCATAATAACCATAATACCTATATTAATCTGACTGATGATCATAATTACCATGCTATCAACAATTATAATCATAGTAATCGTCATAGTACCCACAACAAACATAACAATCATAATAATAGTGATAATAAACATGACAATAACCATAATAAACTTGGAAACAACCATAATAACCATTATAATAGCCATGATAACCGCATTAATCGTAATAGCTATAGTAATCTGAATGATGATCATGATTACCATGCTATCAACCATTATAATCACAGTAACCCTCACAATAAGCACAACAATCATAACAATCATAATAATAGTCATAATAATCATAGGAACAATCATAATAGACGTAATAATCATAGTAATAGTTATACTAACTGTAATAATCATAACATCGTAATAATAAACAGAATAATCATGGAAATAACCTAATAATCGTTATTACATCCATAATAATCTTAATAACCTTAATTACCAGAATAATAATAATAATGATCATAATAACCCTCACAATCATGCTAAGGAACTTTATAATCATAATAATCATAATAATAACCATAATAGATTTGGAAACAATTATAATAACCAATATAATAGACATAATAAACATAATAATCATAACAGCTATAGTAACCTGAATTATGATCATAATAACCATGCTAGCAACCATTATAATCATGGTAATCGTCATAATAACCACAACAGTCATAACAATCATACTAATAGTCATAATAATCATAGCAACAATCATAATAGACGTGATAATCATAGTAATCGTTACACTGACTGTAATAATCATAACATTGTAAGAATAAACAGATTAATCATGCAAATAACCTAATAATCGTTATTACAGCCATAATAATCTTAATAACCATAATAACCAGAATAATAATAGTAATGATCATAATAACCCTCACAGTAATACTAAGCAACACTATAATCATAATAATCATTATAATAAACATAATAGACTTGGAAACGATCATAATAACCAATATAATAGACATAATAACCATAATAATCTTAATAGCCATAGTAATCCGAATGATGACCATAATAACCATGCTATCAACCATTATAATCATAGTAATCGTCATAATACCCACAACAATCATAACAATCATAGCAACAATCATAATAGCCGTAATAATCAGTGTAATCGTTATACTAACTGTAATAAACATAACATCGTTATAATATACAGAATAATCATGGAAATAACCTAATACTCGTTAGTACAACCATAATAATCTTAATAGCCATTATAACCAGAATAATCGTAACAATGATCATAATAATTCTCACAATCATACTAGGAAACATAATAATCATAATAATCATGATAATAACCTTAATAGACTTGGAAACAACCCTAATAACCATTATAATAGCCATAATAACCATAATAACCATTATAGCTATATTAATCTGACCGATGATCATAACTACCATACTATCAACCATTATAATCATAGTAATCGTCATAATAACCACAACAGTCATAAAAATCATAATAATAATCATAATTACCATAGCAACAATCATAATAGCCGTAATAATCATAGTAATAGTTATACTAACCGTAATAGTCATAACATCGTAATAATAAACAGAATGATCAGGAAAAAAACCTAATAATGGTTATTATAGCCATAATAATCGTAATAGTCGTAATCACCATAAGAATGTCATTGATGATCATAGTATTCGTCATCATCATGCTAAGAAACATAATAATCATAATAATCATGATAATAACCATAAGAGACTTGGAAACAGCCATAATAACCATTATATTAGCCATAACAACCATAATAATCATAATAGTTATAGTAATCTGAATGATGATCATAATTACCATGCTATCAACAATTATAATCATAGTAATCGTCATAAACCCCACAACAAACATAACAATCCTAATAATAATGATAATAAACATGACAATAACCATAATAAACTTGGAAAAGACCATAATAACCATTATAATAGCCATGATAACCGTATTAATCATAATAGCTATAGTAATCTGAAAGATGATCATGATTTCTATGCCATCAACCATTATAATCATAGTAACCCTCATAATAACCACAACAATCATAACAATCATAATAATAATCATAATAATCATAGCCCAATCATAATAGCCGTAATAGTCATAGTAATAGTTATACTAACTGTAATAATCATAACATCGTAATAATAAACAGAATAATCAAGGAAATAACCTAATAATCGTTATTACAGACATAATAATCTAAACAACCATAATAACCAGAATTATCATAATAATGATCATAATAATCCTCACAATCATACTAAGAAACATAACAATCATAATAATAATAATAATAATAAACATGGCAATAACCATAATAGACTTGGAAACAACCGTAATAACCATTATAATAGCCATGATAATCATATTAATCATAATAGCTATAGTAATCTGAATGATGATCATGATTACCATGCTATCAACCATTATAATCATAGTAATCGTCATAATAACCACAAAAATCATAACAATCATAATAATAGTCATAATAATCATAGCAAAAATCATAATAGACGTAATTACCATAGTAATAGTTATACTAACTGTAGCAATCATAACATTGTAATAATAAACAGAATAATCATGGAAATAGCCTAATAATCGTTATTATAGCCATAATAATCATAATAGTCGTAATCACCATAAGAATCTCAGTGATGATCGTAATAATCGTCACAATCATACTAAGAAACATAATAATCATAATAATCATGATAATAACCATAATAGACTTGGAAACAGCCCTAATAACCATTATAACAGCCATAATAACCATAATAACCATAATAGCTATAGTAATCTGACTGATGATCATAATTATCGTGCTATCAACAATTATAATCATAGTAATCGTCATAGTACCCACAACAAACATAACAATCATAATAATAGTGATAATAAACATGACAATAACCATAATAAACTTGGAAACAACCATAATAACCATTATAATAGCCATGATAACCGTATTAATCGTAATAGCTATAGTAATCTGAATGATGATCATGATTACTATGCTATCAACCATTATAATCATAGTAACCATCACAATAACCACAACAATCATAACAATCATAATAATAGTCATAATTATCATAGGAACAATCATAATAGACGTAATAATCATAGTAATAGTTATACTAACTGTAATAATCATAACATTGTAAAAATAAACAGAATAATCATGGAAATAACCTAATAATCGTTATTACATCCATAATAATCTTAATAACCTTATTAACCAGAATAATAATAATAATGATCATAATAACCCTCACAATCATGCTAAGGAACTTTATAATCATAATAATCATAATAATAACCATAATAGATTTGGAAACAATTATAATAACCAATATAATAGACATAATAAACATAATAATCATAACAGCTATAGTAACCTGTATTATGATCATAATAACCATGCTAGCAACCATTATAATCATGGTAATCGTCATAATAACCACAACAGTCATAACAATCATACTAATAGTCATAATAATCATAACAACAATCATAATAGACGTAATAATCATAGTAATAGTTATACTAACTGTAATAATCATAACATTGTAATAATAAACAGATTAATCATGGAAATAACCTAATAACCGTTATTATAGCCATAATAATCGTAATAGTCGTAATCGCCATAAGAATCTCAGTGATTATCATAATATTCGTCATAATCGTACTAAGAAACATAATAATCATAATAATCATGATAATAACCATAATAGACTTGGAAACAACCCTAATAACCATTATAATAGCCATAATAACCATAATAACCATAATAACTATAGTAATCTGACTGATGATCATAACTACCATGCTATCAACAATTATAATCATGGTAATCGTCATAATAACCACAACAATCATAACAATCATAATAATAGTCATAGTAATCATAGGAACAATCATAATAGACGTAATAATCATGGTAATGGTTATACTGACTGTAATTATCATAACATCGTAATGATAAACAGAATAATCATGCAAATTGCCTAATAATCGTTATTACAGCCATATAATTCTTAATAACCATAATAAGCAGAATAACCACAATAATGGTCATAATAATCCTCACAATCATACTAAAAAACATCATAATCATAATAATCATGAAAATAACCATAATAGACTTGGAAACAACCCTAATAACCATTATAATAGTCATAATAACCATAATAACCGTAATAGCTATAATAATCTGACTGATGATCATAACTACCATGCTATCAACAACTATAATCAAAGTAATCGTCATAATAACGACAACAAACATAACAATCATAATAATAATAATAATAATAAACATGGCAATAACCATAATAAACTTGGAAACAACCGTAATAACCATTATAATAGCCATGATAACCATATTAATCATAATAGCTATAGTAATCTGAATGATGATCATGATTACCATGCTATCAACCATTATAATCATAGTAATCGTCATAATAACCACAAAAATCATAACAATCATAATAATAGTCATAATAATCATAGCAAAAACCATAATAGACGTAATTACCATAGTAATAGTTATACTAACTGTAGCAATCATAACATTGTAATAATAAACAGAATAATCATGGAAATAGCCTAATAATCGTTATTATAGCCATAATAATCATAATAGTCGTAATCACCATAAGAATCTCAGTGATGATCATAATAATCATCACAATCATACTAAGAAACATAATAATCCTAATAATCATGATAATAACCATAATAGACTTGGAAACAACCCTAATAACCATTATAACAGCCATAATAACCATAATAACCATAATAGCTATAGTAATCTGACTGATGATCATAATTATCGTGCTATCAACCATTATAATCATAGTAATCGTCATAATAACCACAACAAACATATCAATCATAATAATAATGATAATAAACATGACAATAACCATAATAAACTTGGAAACAACCATAATAACCATTATAATAGCCATGATAACCGCATTAATCGTAATAGCTATAGTAATCTGAATGATGATCATGATTACCATGCTATCAACCATTATAATCACAGTAACCCTCACAATAAGCACAACAATCATAACAATCATAATAATAGTCATAATAATCATAGGAACAATCATAATAGACGTAATAATCATAGTAATAGTTATACTAACTGTAATAATCATAACATCGTAATAATAAACAGAATAATCATGGAAATAACCTAATAATCGTTATTACATCCATAATAATCTTAATAACCTTAATTACCAGAATAATAATAATAATGATCATAATAACCCTCACAATCATGCTAAGGAACTTTATAATCATAATAATCATAATAATAACCATAATAGATTTGGAAACAATTATAATAACCAATATAATAGACATAATAAACATAATAATCATAACAGCTATAGTAACCTGAATTATGATCATAATAACCATGCTAGCAACCATTATAATCATGGTAATCGTCATAATAACCACAACAGTCATAACAATCATACTAATAGTCATAATAATCATAGCAACAATCATAATAGACGTGATAATCATAGTAATCGTTACACTGACTGTAATAATCATAACATTGTAAGAATAAACAGATTAATCATGCAAATAACCTAATAATCGTTATTACAGCCATAATAATCTTAATAACCATAATAACCAGAATAATAATAGTAATGATCATAATAACCCTCACAGTAATACTAAGCAACACTATAATCATAATAATCATTATAATAAACATAATAGACTTGGAAACGATCATAATAACCAATATAATAGACATAATAACCATAATAATCTTAATAGCCATAGTAATCCGAATGATGACCATAATAACCATGCTATCAACCATTATAATCATAGTAATCGTCATAATACCCACAACAATCATAACAATCATAGCAACAATCATAATAGCCGTAATAATCAGTGTAATCGTTATACTAACTGTAATAAACATAACATCGTTATAATATACAGAATAATCATGGAAATAACCTAATACTCGTTAGTACAACCATAATAATCTTAATAGCCATTATAACCAGAATAATCGTAACAATGATCATAATAATTCTCACAATCATACTAGGAAACATAATAATCATAATAATCATGATAATAACCTTAATAGACTTGGAAACAACCCTAATAACCATTATAATAGCCATAATAACCATAATAACCATTATAGCTATATTAATCTGACCGATGATCATAACTACCATACTATCAACCATTATAATCATAGTAATCGTCATAATAACCACAACAGTCATAAAAATCATAATAATAATCATAATTACCATAGCAACAATCATAATAGCCGTAATAATCATAGTAATAGTTATACTAACCGTAATAGTCATAACATCGTAATAATAAACAGAATGATCAGGAAAAAAACCTAATAATGGTTATTATAGCCATAATAATCGTAATAGTCGTAATCACCATAAGAATGTCATTGATGATCATAGTATTCGTCATCATCATGCTAAGAAACATAATAATCATAATAATCATGATAATAACCATAAGAGACTTGGAAACAGCCATAATAACCATTATATTAGCCATAACAACCATAATAATCATAATAGTTATAGTAATCTGAATGATGATCATAATTACCATGCTATCAACAATTATAATCATAGTAATCGTCATAAACCCCACAACAAACATAACAATCCTAATAATAATGATAATAAACATGACAATAACCATAATAAACTTGGAAAAGACCATAATAACCATTATAATAGCCATGATAACCGTATTAATCATAATAGCTATAGTAATCTGAAAGATGATCATGATTTCTATGCCATCAACCATTATAATCATAGTAACCCTCATAATAACCACAACAATCATAACAATCATAATAATAATCATAATAATCATAGCCCAATCATAATAGCCGTAATAGTCATAGTAATAGTTATACTAACTGTAATAATCATAACATCGTAATAATAAACAGAATAATCAAGGAAATAACCTAATAATCGTTATTACAGACATAATAATCTAAACAACCATAATAACCAGAATTATCATAATAATGATCATAATAATCCTCACAATCATACTAAGAAACATAACAATCATAATAATAATAATAATAATAAACATGGCAATAACCATAATAGACTTGGAAACAACCGTAATAACCATTATAATAGCCATGATAATCATATTAATCATAATAGCTATAGTAATCTGAATGATGATCATGATTACCATGCTATCAACCATTATAATCATAGTAATCGTCATAATAACCACAAAAATCATAACAATCATAATAATAGTCATAATAATCATAGCAAAAATCATAATAGACGTAATTACCATAGTAATAGTTATACTAACTGTAGCAATCATAACATTGTAATAATAAACAGAATAATCATGGAAATAGCCTAATAATCGTTATTATAGCCATAATAATCATAATAGTCGTAATCACCATAAGAATCTCAGTGATGATCGTAATAATCGTCACAATCATACTAAGAAACATAATAATCATAATAATCATGATAATAACCATAATAGACTTGGAAACAGCCCTAATAACCATTATAACAGCCATAATAACCATAATAACCATAATAGCTATAGTAATCTGACTGATGATCATAATTATCGTGCTATCAACAATTATAATCATAGTAATCGTCATAGTACCCACAACAAACATAACAATCATAATAATAGTGATAATAAACATGACAATAACCATAATAAACTTGGAAACAACCATAATAACCATTATAATAGCCATGATAACCGTATTAATCGTAATAGCTATAGTAATCTGAATGATGATCATGATTACTATGCTATCAACCATTATAATCATAGTAACCATCACAATAACCACAACAATCATAACAATCATAATAATAGTCATAATTATCATAGGAACAATCATAATAGACGTAATAATCATAGTAATAGTTATACTAACTGTAATAATCATAACATTGTAAAAATAAACAGAATAATCATGGAAATAACCTAATAATCGTTATTACATCCATAATAATCTTAATAACCTTATTAACCAGAATAATAATAATAATGATCATAATAACCCTCACAATCATGCTAAGGAACTTTATAATCATAATAATCATAATAATAACCATAATAGATTTGGAAACAATTATAATAACCAATATAATAGACATAATAAACATAATAATCATAACAGCTATAGTAACCTGTATTATGATCATAATAACCATGCTAGCAACCATTATAATCATGGTAATCGTCATAATAACCACAACAGTCATAACAATCATACTAATAGTCATAATAATCATAACAACAATCATAATAGACGTAATAATCATAGTAATAGTTATACTAACTGTAATAATCATAACATTGTAATAATAAACAGATTAATCATGGAAATAACCTAATAACCGTTATTATAGCCATAATAATCGTAATAGTCGTAATCGCCATAAGAATCTCAGTGATTATCATAATATTCGTCATAATCGTACTAAGAAACATAATAATCATAATAATCATGATAATAACCATAATAGACTTGGAAACAACCCTAATAACCATTATAATAGCCATAATAACCATAATAACCATAATAACTATAGTAATCTGACTGATGATCATAACTACCATGCTATCAACAATTATAATCATGGTAATCGTCATAATAACCACAACAATCATAACAATCATAATAATAGTCATAGTAATCATAGGAACAATCATAATAGACGTAATAATCATGGTAATGGTTATACTGACTGTAATTATCATAACATCGTAATGATAAACAGAATAATCATGCAAATTGCCTAATAATCGTTATTACAGCCATATAATTCTTAATAACCATAATAAGCAGAATAACCACAATAATGGTCATAATAATCCTCACAATCATACTAAAAAACATCATAATCATAATAATCATGAAAATAACCATAATAGACTTGGAAACAACCCTAATAACCATTATAATAGTCATAATAACCATAATAACCGTAATAGCTATAATAATCTGACTGATGATCATAACTACCATGCTATCAACAACTATAATCAAAGTAATCGTCATAGTACCCACAACAAACATAACAATCATAATAATGGTGATAATAAACATGACAATAACCATAATAAACTTGGAAACAACCATAATAACCATTATAATAGCCATGATAACCATATTAATCATAATAGCTATAGTAATCTGAATGATGATCATGATTACCATGCTATCAACCATTATAATCATAGTAATCGTCATAATAACCACAAAAATCATAACAATCATAATAATAGTCATAATAATCATAGCAAAAACCATAATAGACGTAATTACCATAGTAATAGTTATACTAACTGTAGCAATCATAACATTGTAATAATAAACAGAATAATCATGGAAATAGCCTAATAATCGTTATTATAGCCATAATAATCATAATAGTCGTAATCACCATAAGAATCTCAGTGATGATCATAATAATCCTCACAATCATACTAAGAAACATAATAATCCTAATAATCATGATAATAACCATAATAGACTTGGAATTAACCCTAATAACCATTATAACAGCCATAATAACCATAATAACCATAATAGCTACAGTAATCTGACTGATGATCATAATTATCGTGCTATCAACCATTATAATCATAGTAATCGTCATAATAACCACAACAAACATATCAATCATAATAATAATGATAATAAACATGACAATAACCATAATAAACTTGGAAACAACCATAATAACAATTATAATAGCCCTGATAATGATATTCATCATAATAGCTATAGTAATCTGAATGATGATCATGATTACCATGCTATCAACCAATATAATCATAGTAATCGTCATGATAACCACAACAATCATGACAATCATAATTATAATCATAATTATCATAGCAACAATCATAATAGCCGTGATAATCATAGTAATCGTTACACTGACCGTAATAATCATAACATCGTTATAATATACAGAATAATCATGCAAATAACCTAATAATCGTTATTACAGCCATAATAATCTTAATAACCATAATAACCAGAATAATAATAGTAATGATCATAATAACCGTCACAGTAATACTAAGCAACATTATAATCATAATAATCATTATAATAAACATAATAGACTTGGAAACGATCATAATAACCAATATAATAGACATAATAACCATAATAATCTTAATAGCCATAGTAATCGGAATGATGACCATAATAACCATGATATCAACCATTATAATCATAGTAATCGTCATAATACCCACAACAATCATAACAATCATAGCAACAATCATAATAGCCGTAATAATCATAGTAATCGTTATACTAACTGTAATAATCATAACATCGTTATGATATACAGAATAATCATGGAAATAACCTAATACTCGTTATTACAACCATAATAATCTTAATAGCCATTATAACCAGAATAATCGTAACAATGATCATAATAATTCTCACAATTATACTAGGAAACATAATAATCATAATAATCATGATAATAACCATAATAGACTTGGAAACAACCCTAATAACCATTATAATAGCCATAATAACCATAATAACCATTATAGCTATATTAATCTGACTGATGATCATAACTACCATACTATCAACCATTATAATCATAGTAATCGTCATAATAACCACAACAATCATAACAATCATAATAATAGTCATAGTAATCATAGGAACAATCATAATAGACGTAATAATCATGGTAATTGTTATACTGACTGTAATTATCATAACATCGTAATGATAAACAGAATAATCATGCAAATAGCCTAATAATCGTTATTACAGCCATATAATTCTTAATAACCATAATAAGCAGAATAACCATAATAATGGTCATAATAATCCTCACAATCATACTAAAAAACATCATAATCATAATAATCATGATAATAACCATAATAGACTTGGAAACAACCCTAATAACGATTATAACAGCCATAATAACCATAATAACCATAATAGCTATAGTAATCTGTATGATGATCATAGTAACCATGCTATCAACCATTATAATCATAGTAACCCTCACAATAACCACAATAATCATAACAATCATAATAATAGTCATAATAATCATAGGAACAATCATAATAGACGTAATAATCATAGTAATAGTTATACTAACTGTAATAATCATAATATAGTAATAATAAACAGAATAATCATGGAAATAACCTAATAATCGTTATTACATCCATAATAATCTTAATAACCTTAATAACCAGGATAATAATAATAATGATCATAATAACCCTCACAATCATGCTAAGGAACTTTATAATCATAATAATCATAATAATAACCATAATAGATTTGGAAACAATTATAATAACCAATATAATAGACATAATAAACATAATAATCATAACAGCTATAGTAACCTGAATTATGATCATAATAACCATGCTAGCAACCATTATAATCATGGTAATCGTCATAATAACCACAACAGTCATAACAATCATACTAATAGTCATAATAATCATAGCAACAATCATAATAGACGTAATAATCATAGTAATAGTTATACTAACTGTAATAATCATAACATTGTAATAATAAACAAATTAATCATGGAAATAACCTCATAACCGTTATTATAGCCATAATAATCGTAATAGTCGTAATCGCCATAAGAGTCTCAGTGATTATCATAATACTCGTCATAATCGTACTAAGAAACATAATAATCATAATAATCATGATAATAACCATAATAGACATGGAAACAAGCATAATAACCATTATATTAGCCATAACCACCATAATAATCATAATAGTTATAGTAATCTGAATGATGATCATAATTACCATGCTGTCAACAATTAGAATCATAGTAATCGTCATAAACCCCACAACAAACATAACAATCATAATAATAATAATAATAAACATGACAATAACCATAATAAACTTGGAAACAACCATAATAACCATTATAATAGTCATAATAACCATAATAACCATAATAACTATAGTAATCTGACTGATGATCAAAATTACCATGCTAGCAACCATTATAATCATGGTAATCGTCATAATAACCACAACAGTCATAACAATCATACTAATAGTCATAATAATCATAGCAACAATCATAATAGACGTAATAATCATAGTAATAGTTATACTAACTGTAATAATCATAACATTGTAATAATAAACAAATTAATCATGGAAATAACCTCATAACCGTTATTATAGCCATAATAATCGTAATAGTCGTAATCGCCATAAGAGTCTCAGTGATTATCATAATACTCGTCATAATCGTACTAAGAAACATAATAATCATAATAATCATGATAATAACCATAATAGACATGGAAACAAGCATAATAACCATTATATTAGCCATAACCACCATAATAATCATAATAGTTATAGTAATCTGAATGATGATCATAATTACCATGCTATCAACAATTAGAATCATAGTAATCGTCATAAACCCCACAACAAACATAACAATCATAATAATAATAATAATAAACATGACAATAACCATAATAAACTTGGAAACAACCATAATAACCATTATAATAGTCATAATAACCATAATAACCATAATAACTATAGTAATCTGACTGATGATCAAAATTACCATGCTATCAACAATTATAATCATGGTAATCGTCATAATAACCACAACAATCATAACAATCATAACAATAGTCATAGTAATCATAGGAACAATCATAATAGACGTAATAATCATGGTAATGGTTATACTGACTGTAATTATCATAACATCGTAATGATAAACAGAATAATCATGCAAATAGCCTAATAATCGTTATTACAGCCATATAATTCTTAATAACCATAATAAGGAGAATAACCACAATAATGGTCATAATAATCCTCACAATCATACTAAAAAACATCACAATCACAATAATCATGAAAATAACCATAATAGACTTGGAAACAACCCTAATAACCATTATAACAGCCATAATAACCATAATAACCATAATAGCTATAGTAATCTGACTGATGATCATAATTATCGTGCTATCAACCATTATAATCATAGTAATCGTCATAATAACCACAACAATCATAACAATCATAGCAACAATCATAATAGCCGTAATAATCATAGTAATCGTTATACTATCTGTAATAATCATAACATCGTTATAACATACAGAATAATCACGGAAATAACCTAATACTCGTTATTACAACCATAATAATCTTAATAACCATTATAACCAGAATAATCGTATTAATGATCATAATAATGCTCACAATCATACTAAGAAACATAATAATCATAATAATCATGATAATAACCATAATAGACTTGGAAACAACCCTAATAACCATTATAATAGCCATAATAACCATAATAACCATAATAACTATAGTAATCTGACTGATGATCATAACTACCATGCTATCAACAATTATAATCATGGTAATCGTCATAATAACCACAACAATCATAACAATCATAATAATAGTCATAGTAATCATAGGAACAATCATAATAGACGTAATAATCGTGGTAATGGTTATACTGACTGTAATTATCATAACATCGTAATGATAAACAGAATAATCATGCAAATTGCCTAATAATCGTTATTACAGCCATATAATTCTTAATAACCATAATAAGCAGAATAACCACAATAATGGTCATAATAATCCTCACAATCATACTAAAAAACATCATAATCATAATAATCATGAAAATAACCATAATAGACTTGGAAACAACCCTAATAACCATTATAATAGTCATAATAACCATAATAACCGTAATAGCTATAATAATCTGACTGATGATCATAACTGCCATGCTATCAACAGCTATAATCAAAGTAATCGTCATAATAACGACAACAAACATAACAATCATAATAATAATAATAATAATAAACATGGCAATAACCATAATAAACTTGGAAACAACCGTAATAACCATTATAATAGCCATGATAACCATATTAATCATAATAGCTATAGTAATCTGAATGATGATCATGATTACCATGCTATCAACCATTATAATCATAGTAACCCTCACAATAACCACAATAATCATAACAATCATAATAATAGTCATAATAATCATAGGAACAATCATAATAGACGTAATAATCATAGTAATAGTTATACTAACTGTAATAATCATAATATAGTAATAATAAACAGAATAATCATGGAAATAACCTAATAATCGTTATTACATCCATAATAATCTTAATAACCTTAATAACCAGGATAATAATAATAATGATCATAATAACCCTCACAATCATGCTAAGGAACTTTATAATCATAATAATCATAATAATAACCATAATAGATTTGGAAACAATTATAATAACCAATATAATAGACATAATAAACATAATAATCATAACAGCTATAGTAACCTGAATTATGATCATAATAACCATGCTAGCAACCATTATAATCATGGTAATCGTCATAATAACCACAACAGTCATAACAATCATACTAATAGTCATAATAATCATAGCAACAATCATAATAGACGTAATAATCATAGTAATAGTTATACTAACTGTAATAATCATAACATTGTAATAATAAACAAATTAATCATGGAAATAACCTCATAACCGTTATTATAGCCATAATAATCGTAATAGTCGTAATCGCCATAAGAGTCTCAGTGATTATCATAATACTCGTCATAATCGTACTAAGAAACATAATAATCATAATAATCATGATAATAACCATAATAGACATGGAAACAAGCATAATAACCATTATATTAGCCATAACCACCATAATAATCATAATAGTTATAGTAATCTGAATGATGATCATAATTACCATGCTATCAACAATTAGAATCATAGTAATCGTCATAAACCCCACAACAAACATAACAATCATAATAATAATAATAATAAACATGACAATAACCATAATAAACTTGGAAACAACCATAATAACCATTATAATAGTCATAATAACCATAATAACCATAATAACTATAGTAATCTGACTGATGATCAAAATTACCATGCTAGCAACCATTATAATCATGGTAATCGTCATAATAACCACAACAGTCATAACAATCATACTAATAGTCATAATAATCATAGCAACAATCATAATAGACGTAATAATCATAGTAATAGTTATACTAACTGTAATAATCATAACATTGTAATAATAAACAAATTAATCATGGAAATAACCTCATAACCGTTATTATAGCCATAATAATCGTAATAGTCGTAATCGCCATAAGAGTCTCAGTGATTATCATAATACTCGTCATAATCGTACTAAGAAACATAATAATCATAATAATCATGATAATAACCATAATAGACATGGAAACAAGCATAATAACCATTATATTAGCCATAACCACCATAATAATCATAATAGTTATAGTAATCTGAATGATGATCATAATTACCATGCTATCAACAATTAGAATCATAGTAATCGTCATAAACCCCACAACAAACATAACAATCATAATAATAATAATAATAAACATGACAATAACCATAATAAACTTGGAAACAACCATAATAACCATTATAATAGTCATAATAACCATAATAACCATAATAACTATAGTAATCTGACTGATGATCAAAATTACCATGCTATCAACAATTATAATCATGGTAATCGTCATAATAACCACAACAATCATAACAATCATAACAATAGTCATAGTAATCATAGGAACAATCATAATAGACGTAATAATCATGGTAATGGTTATACTGACTGTAATTATCATAACATCGTAATGATAAACAGAATAATCATGCAAATAGCCTAATAATCGTTATTACAGCCATATAATTCTTAATAACCATAATAAGGAGAATAACCACAATAATGGTCATAATAATCCTCACAATCATACTAAAAAACATCACAATCACAATAATCATGAAAATAACCATAATAGACTTGGAAACAACCCTAATAACCATTATAACAGCCATAATAACCATAATAACCATAATAGCTATAGTAATCTGACTGATGATCATAATTATCGTGCTATCAACCATTATAATCATAGTAATCGTCATAATAACCACAACAATCATAACAATCATAGCAACAATCATAATAGCCGTAATAATCATAGTAATCGTTATACTATCTGTAATAATCATAACATCGTTATAACATACAGAATAATCACGGAAATAACCTAATACTCGTTATTACAACCATAATAATCTTAATAACCATTATAACCAGAATAATCGTATTAATGATCATAATAATGCTCACAATCATACTAAGAAACATAATAATCATAATAATCATGATAATAACCATAATAGACTTGGAAACAACCCTAATAACCATTATAATAGCCATAATAACCATAATAACCATAATAACTATAGTAATCTGACTGATGATCATAACTACCATGCTATCAACAATTATAATCATGGTAATCGTCATAATAACCACAACAATCATAACAATCGTAATAATAGTCATAGTAATCATAGGAACAATCATAATAGACGTAATAATCGTGGTAATGGTTATACTGACTGTAATTATCATAACATCGTAATGATAAACAGAATAATCATGCAAATTGCCTAATAATCGTTATTACAGCCATATAATTCTTAATAACCATAATAAGCAGAATAACCACAATAATGGTCATAATAATCCTCACAATCATACTAAAAAACATCATAATCATAATAATCATGATAATAACCATAATAGACTTGGAAACAACCCTAATAACCATTATAACAGCCATAATAACCATAATAACCATAATAGCTATAGTAATCTGACTGATGATCATAATTATCGTGCTATCAACCATTATAATCATAGTAATCGTCATAATAACCACAACAAACATATCAATCATAATAATAATGATAATAAACATGACAATAACCATAATAAACTTGGAAACAACCATAATAACAATTATAATAGCCCTGATAATGATATTCATTATAATAGCTATAGTAATCTGAATGATGATCATGATTACCATGCTATCAACCAATATAATCATAGTAATCGTCATGATAACCACAACAATCATGACAATCATAATTATAATCATAATTATCATAGCAACAATCATAATAGCCGTGATAATCATAGTAATCGTTACACTGACCGTAATAATCATAACATCGTTATAATATACAGAATAATCATGCAAATAACCTAATAATCGTTATTACAGCCATAATAATCTTAATAACCATAATAACCAGAATAATAATAGTAATGATCATAATAACCGTCACAGTAATACTAAGCAACATTATAATCATAATAATCATTATAATAAACATAATAGACTAGGAAACGATCATAATAACCAATATAATAGACATAATAACCATAATAATCTTAATAGCCATAGTAATCGGAATGATGACCATAATAACCATGATATCAACCATTATAATCATAGTAATCGTCATAATACCCACAACAATCATAACAATCATAGCAACAATCATAATAGCCGTAATAATCATAGTAATCGTTATACTAACTGTAATAATCATAACATCGTTATGATATACAGAATAATCATGGAAATAACCTAATACTCGTTATTACAACCATAATAACCTTAATAGCCATTATAACCAGAATAATCGTAACAATGATCATAATAATTCTCACAATTATACTAGGAAACATAATAATCATAATAATCATGAAAATAACCATAATAGACTTGGAAACAACCCTAATAACCATTATAATAGTCATAATAACCATAATAACCGTAATAGCTATAATAATCTGACTGATGATCATAACTACCATGCTATCAACAACTATAATCAAAGTAATCGTCATAATAACGACAACAAACATAACAATCATAATAATAATAATAATAATAATCATGATAATAACCATAATAGACTTGGAAACAACCCTAATAACAATTATAATAACCATAATAACCATAATAACCATAATAGCTATATTAATCTGACTGATGATCATAATTACCATGCTATCAACAATTATAATCATAGTAATCGTCATAGTACCCACAACAAACATAACAATCATAATAATAGTGATAATAAACATGACAATAACCATAATAAACTTGGAAACAACCATAATAACCATTATAATAGCCATGATAACCGTATTAATCGTAATAGCTATAGTAATCTGAATGATGATCATGATTACCACGCTATCAACCATTATAATCATAGTAACCCTCATAATAACCACAACAATCATAACAATCATAATAATAGTCATAATAATCATAGGAACAATCATAATAGACGTAATAATCATAGTAATAGTTATACTAACTGTAATAATCATAATGTAGTAATAATAAACAGAATAATCATGGAAATAACCTAATAATCGTTATTACATCCATAATAATCTTAATAACCTTAATAACCAGAATAATAATAATAATGATCATAATAACCCTCACAATCATGCTAAGGAACTTTATAATCATGATAATCATAATAATAACCATAATAGATTTGGAAACAATTATAATAACCAATATAATAGACATAATAAACATAATAATCATAACAGCTATAGTAACCTGAATTATGATCATAATAACCATGCTAGCAACCATTATAATCATGGTAATCGTCATAATAACCACAACAGTCATAACAATCATACTAATAGTCATAATAATCATAGCAACAATCATAATAGACGTAATAATCATAGTAATAGTTATACTGACTGTAATAATCATAACATTGTAATAATAAACAAATTAATCATGGAAATAGCCTAATAACCGTTATTATAGCCATAATAATCGTAATAGTCGTAATCGCCATAAGAATCTCAGTGATTATCATAATACTCGTCATAATCGTACTAAGAAACATAATAATCATAATAATCATGATAATAACCATAATAGACATGGAAACAAGCATAATAACCATTATATTAGCCATAACCACCATAATAATCATAATAGTTATAGTAATCTGAATGATGATCATAATTACCATGCTATCAACAATTAGAATCATAGTAATCGTCATAAACCCCACAACAAACATAACAATCATAATAATAATAATAATAAACATGACAATAACCATAATAAACTTGGAAACAACCATAATAACCATTATAATAGCCATAATAACCATAATAACCATAATAACTATAGTAATCTGACTGATGATCAAAATTACCATGCTATCAACAATTATAATCATGGTAATCGTCATAATAACCACAACAATCATAACAATCATAACAATAGTCATAGTAATCATAGGAACAATCATAATAGACGTAATAATCATGGTAATGGTTATACTGACTGTAATTATCATAACATCGTAATGATAAACAGAATAATCATGCAAATAGCCTAATAATCGTTATTACAGCCATATAATTCTTAATAACCATAATAAGCAGAATAACCATAGTAATGGTCATAATAATTCTCAGAATCATACTAGGAAACATAATAATCATAATAATCATGATAATAACCATAATAGACTCGGAAACAACCCTAATAACCATTATAACAGCCATAATAACCATAATAACCATAATAGCTATAGTAATCTGACTGATGATCATAATTATCGTGCTATCAACCATTATAATCATAGTAATCGTCATAATAACCACAACAATCATAACAATCATAGCAACAATCATAATAGCCGTAATAATCATAGTAATCGTTATACTATCTGTAATAATCATAACATCGTTATAACATACAGAATAATCACGGAAATAACCTAATACTCGTTATTACAACCATAATAATCTTAATAACCATTATAACCAGAATAATCGTATTAATGATCATAATAATGCTCACAATCATACTAAGAAACATAATAATCATAATAATCATGATAATAACCATAATAGACTTGGAAACAACCCTAATAACCATTATAATAGCCATAATAACCATAATAACCATAATAACTATAGTAATCTGACTGATGATCATAACTACCATGCTATCAACAATTATAATCATGGTAATCGTCATAATAACCACAACAATCATAACAATCATAATAATAGTCATAGTAATCATAGGAACAATCATAATAGACGTAATAATCATGGTAATGGTTATACTGACTGTAATTATCATAACATCGTAATGATAAACAGAATAATCATGCAAATTGCCTAATAATCGTTATTACAGCCATATAATTCTTAATAACCATAATAAGCAGAATAACCACAATAATGGTCATAATAATCCTCACAATCATACTAAAAAACATCATAATCATAATAATCATGATAATAACCATAATAGACTTGGAAACAACCCTAATAACCATTATAACAGCCATAATAACCATAATAACCATAATAGCTATAGTAATCTGACTGATGATCATAATTATCGTGCTATCAACCATTATAATCATAGTAATCGTCATAATAACCACAACAAACATATCAATCATAATAATAATGATAATAAACATGACAATAACCATAATAAACTTGGAAACAACCATAATAACAATTATAATAGCCCTGATAATGATATTCATTATAATAGCTATAGTAATCTGAATGATGATCATGATTACCATGCTATCAACCAATATAATCATAGTAATCGTCATGATAACCACAACAATCATGACAATCATAATTATAATCATAATTATCATAGCAACAATCATAATAGCCGTGATAATCATAGTAATCGTTACACTGACCGTAATAATCATAACATCGTTATAATATACAGAATAATCATGCAAATAACCTAATAATCGTTATTACAGCCATAATAATCTTAATAACCATAATAACCAGAATAATAATAGTAATGATCATAATAACCGTCACAGTAATACTAAGCAACATTATAATCATAATAATCATTATAATAAACATAATAGACTAGGAAACGATCATAATAACCAATATAATAGACATAATAACCATAATAATCTTAATAGCCATAGTAATCGGAATGATGACCATAATAACCATGATATCAACCATTATAATCATAGTAATCGTCATAATACCCACAACAATCATAACAATCATAGCAACAATCATAATAGCCGTAATAATCATAGTAATCGTTATACTAACTGTAATAATCATAACATCGTTATGATATACAGAATAATCATGGAAATAACCTAATACTCGTTATTACAACCATAATAACCTTAATAGCCATTATAACCAGAATAATCGTAACAATGATCATAATAATTCTCACAATTATACTAGGAAACATAATAATCATAATAATCATGAAAATAACCATAATAGACTTGGAAACAACCCTAATAACCATTATAATAGTCATAATAACCATAATAACCGTAATAGCTATAATAATCTGACTGATGATCATAACTACCATGCTATCAACAACTATAATCAAAGTAATCGTCATAATAACGACAACAAACATAACAATCATAATAATAATAATAATAATAATCATGATAATAACCATAATAGACTTGGAAACAACCCTAATAACAATTATAATAACCATAATAACCATAATAACCATAATAGCTATATTAATCTGACTGATGATCATAATTACCATGCTATCAACAATTATAATCATAGTAATCGTCATAGTACCCACAACAAACATAACAATCATAATAATAGTGATAATAAACATGACAATAACCATAATAAACTTGGAAACAACCATAATAACCATTATAATAGCCATGATAACCGTATTAATCGTAATAGCTATAGTAATCTGAATGATGATCATGATTACCACGCTATCAACCATTACAATCATAGTAACCCTCATAATAACCACAACAATCATAACAATCATAATAATAGTCATAATAATCATAGGAACAATCATAATAGACGTAATAATCATAGTAATAGTTATACTAACTGTAATAATCATAATGTAGTAATAATAAACAGAATAATCATGGAAATAACCTAATAATCGTTATTACAGCCATATAATTCTTAATAACCATAATAAGCAGAATAACCACAATAATGGTCATAATAATCCTCACAATCATACTAAAAAACATCATAATCATAATAATCATGAAAATAACCATAATAGACTTGGAAACAACCCTAATAACCATTATAATAGTCATAATAACCATAATAACCGTAATAGCTATAATAATCTGACTGATGATCATAACTGCCATGCTATCAACAGCTATAATCAAAGTAATCGTCATAATAACGACAACAAACATAACAATCATAATAATAATAATAATAATAAACATGGCAATAACCATAATAAACTTGGAAACAACCGTAATAACCATTATAATAGCCATGATAACCATATTAATCATAATAGCTATAGTAATCTGAATGATGATCATGATTACCATGCTATCAACCATTATAATCATAGTAATCGTCATAATAACCACAAAAATCATAACAATCATAATAATAGTCATAATAATCATAGCAAAAACCATAATAGACGTAATTACCATAGTAATAGTTATACTAACTGTAGCAATCATAACATTGTAATAATAAACAGAATAATCATGGAAATAGCCTAATAATCGTTATTATAGCCATAATAATCATAATAGTCGTAATCACCATAAGAATCTCAGTGATGATCATAATAATCCTCACAATCATACTAAGAAACATAATAATCCTAATAATCATGATAATAACCATAATAGACTTGGAATTAACCCTAATAACCATTATAACAGCCATAATAACCATAATAACCATAATAGCTACAGTAATCTGACTGATGATCATAATTATCGTGCTATCAACCATTATAATCATAGTAATCGTCATAATAACCACAACAAACATATCAATCATAATAATAATGATAATAAACATGACAATAACCATAATAAACTTGGAAACAACCATAATAACAATTATAATAGCCCTGATAATGATATTCATCATAATAGCTATAGTAATCTGAATGATGATCATGATTACCATGCTATCAACCAATATAATCATAGTAATCGTCATGATAACCACAACAATCATGACAATCATAATTATAATCATAATTATCATAGCAACAATCATAATAGCCGTGATAATCATAGTAATCGTTACACTGACCGTAATAATCATAACATCGTTATAATATACAGAATAATCATGCAAATAACCTAATAATCGTTATTACAGCCATAATAATCTTAATAACCATAATAACCAGAATAATAATAGTAATGATCATAATAACCGTCACAGTAATACTAAGCAACATTATAATCATAATAATCATTATAATAAACATAATAGACTTGGAAACGATCATAATAACCAATATAATAGACATAATAACCATAATAATCTTAATAGCCATAGTAATCGGAATGATGACCATAATAACCATGATATCAACCATTATAATCATAGTAATCGTCATAATACCCACAACAATCATAACAATCATAGCAACAATCATAATAGCCGTAATAATCATAGTAATCGTTATACTAACTGTAATAATCATAACATCGTTATGATATACAGAATAATCATGGAAATAACCTAATACTCGTTATTACAACCATAATAATCTTAATAGCCATTATAACCAGAATAATCGTAACAATGATCATAATAATTCTCACAATTATACTAGGAAACATAATAATCATAATAATCATGATAATAACCATAATAGACTTGGAAACAACCCTAATAACCATTATAATAGCCATAATAACCATAATAACCATTATAGCTATATTAATCTGACTGATGATCATAACTACCATACTATCAACCATTATAATCATAGTAATCGTCATAATAACCACAACAATCATAACAATCATAATAATAGTCATAGTAATCATAGGAACAATCATAATAGACGTAATAATCATGGTAATTGTTATACTGACTGTAATTATCATAACATCGTAATGATAAACAGAATAATCATGCAAATAGCCTAATAATCGTTATTACAGCCATATAATTCTTAATAACCATAATAAGCAGAATAACCATAATAATGGTCATAATAATCCTCACAATCATACTAAAAAACATCATAATCATAATAATCATGATAATAACCATAATAGACTTGGAAACAACCCTAATAACGATTATAACAGCCATAATAACCATAATAACCATAATAGCTATAGTAATCTGTATGATGATCATAGTAACCATGCTATCAACCATTATAATCATAGTAACCCTCACAATAACCACAATAATCATAACAATCATAATAATAGTCATAATAATCATAGGAACAATCATAATAGACGTAATAATCATAGTAATAGTTATACTAACTGTAATAATCATAATATAGTAATAATAAACAGAATAATCATGGAAATAACCTAATAATCGTTATTACATCCATAATAATCTTAATAACCTTAATAACCAGGATAATAATAATAATGATCATAATAACCCTCACAATCATGCTAAGGAACTTTATAATCATAATAATCATAATAATAACCATAATAGATTTGGAAACAATTATAATAACCAATATAATAGACATAATAAACATAATAATCATAACAGCTATAGTAACCTGAATTATGATCATAATAACCATGCTAGCAACCATTATAATCATGGTAATCGTCATAATAACCACAACAGTCATAACAATCATACTAATAGTCATAATAATCATAGCAACAATCATAATAGACGTAATAATCATAGTAATAGTTATACTAACTGTAATAATCATAACATTGTAATAATAAACAAATTAATCATGGAAATAACCTCATAACCGTTATTATAGCCATAATAATCGTAATAGTCGTAATCGCCATAAGAGTCTCAGTGATTATCATAATACTCGTCATAATCGTACTAAGAAACATAATAATCATAATAATCATGATAATAACCATAATAGACATGGAAACAAGCATAATAACCATTATATTAGCCATAACCACCATAATAATCATAATAGTTATAGTAATCTGAATGATGATCATAATTACCATGCTATCAACAATTAGAATCATAGTAATCGTCATAAACCCCACAACAAACATAACAATCATAATAATAATAATAATAAACATGACAATAACCATAATAAACTTGGAAACAACCATAATAACCATTATAATAGCCATAATAACCATAATAACCATAATAACTATAGTAATCTGACTGATGATCAAAATTACCATGCTATCAACAATTATAATCATGGTAATCGTCATAATAACCACAACAATCATAACAATCATAACAATAGTCATAGTAATCATAGGAACAATCATAATAGACGTAATAATCATGGTAATGGTTATACTGACTGTAATTATCATAACATCGTAATGATAAACAGAATAATCATGCAAATAGCCTAATAATCGTTATTACAGCCATATAATTCTTAATAACCATAATAAGGAGAATAACCACAATAATGGTCATAATAATCCTCACAATCATACTAAAAAACATCACAATCAGAATAATCATGAAAATAACCATAATAGACTTGGAAACAACCCTAATAACCATTATAATAGCCATAATAACCATAATAACCGTAATAGCTATAATAATCTGACTGATGATCATAACTACCATGCTATCAACAACTATAATCAAAGTAATCGTCATAATAACGACAACACACATAACAATCATAATAATAATAATAATAATAAACATGGCAATAACCATAATAGACTTGGAAACAACCGTAATAACCATTATAATAGCCATGATAATCATATTAATCATAATAGCTATAGTAATCTGAATGATGATCATGATGAATGATGATTACCATGCTATCAACCATTATAATCATAGTAATCGTCATAATAACCACAAAAATCATAACAATCATAATAATAGTCATAATAATCATAGCAAAAACCATAATAGACGTAATTACCATAGTAATAGTTATACTAACTGTAGCAATCATAACATTGTAATAATAAACAGAATAATCATGGAAATAGCCTAATAATCGTTATTATATCCATAATAATCATAATAGTCGTAATCACCATAAGAATCTCAGTGATGATCATAATAATCCTCACAATCATACTAAGAAACATAATAATCCTAATAATCATGATAATAACCATAATAGACTCGGAAACAACCCTAATAACCATTATAACAGCCATGATAACCATAATAACCATAATAGCTATAGTAATCTGACTGATGATCATAATTATCGTGCTATCAACCATTATAATCATAGTAATCGTCATAATAACCACAACAATCATAACAATCATAGCAACAATCATAATAGCCGTAATAATCATAGTAATCGTTATACTATCTGTAATAATCATAACATCGTTATAACATACAGAATAATCACGGAAATAACCTAATACTCGTTATTACAACCATAATAATCTTAATAACCATTATAACCAGAATAATCGTATTAATGATCATAATAATGCTCACAATCATACTAAGAAACATAATAATCATAATAATCATGATAATAACCATAATAGACTTGGAAACAACCCTAATAACCATTATAATAGCCATAATAACCATAATAACCATAATAACTATAGTAATCTGACTGATGATCATAACTACCATGCTATCAACAATTATAATCATGGTAATCGTCATAATAACCACAACAATCATAACAATCATAATAATAGTCATAGTAATCATAGGAACAATCATAATAGACGTAATAATCGTGGTAATGGTTATACTGACTGTAATTATCATAACATCGTAATGATAAACAGAATAATCATGCAAATTGCCTAATAATCGTTATTACAGCCATATAATTCTTAATAACCATAATAAGCAGAATAACCACAATAATGGTCATAATAATCCTCACAATCATACTAAAAAACATCATAATCATAATAATCATGAAAATAACCATAATAGACTTGGAAACAACCCTGATAACCATTATAATAGTCATAATAACCATAATAACCGTAATAACTATAATAATCTGACTGATGATCATAACTGCCATGCTATCAACAGCTATAATCGAAGTAATCGTCATAATAACGACAACAAACATAACAATCATAATAATAATAATAATAATAAACATGGCAATAACCATAATAAACTTGGAAACAACCGTAATAACCATTATAATAGCCATGATAACCATATTAATCATAATAGCTATAGTAATCTGAATGATGATCATGATTACCATGCTATCAACCATTATAATCATAGTAATCGTCATAATAACCACAAAAATCATAACAATCATAATAATAGTCATAATAATCATAGCAAAAACCATAATAGACGTAATTACCATAGTAATAGTTATACTAACTGTAGCAATCATAACATTGTAATAATAAACAGAATAATCATGGAAATAGCCTAATAATCGTTATTATAGCCATAATAATCATAATAGTCGTAATCACCATAAGAATCTCAGTGATGATCATAATAATCCTCACAATCATACTAAGAAACATAATAATCCTAATAATCATGATAATAACCATAATAGACTTGGAAACAACCCTAATAACCATTATAACAGCCATAATAACCATAATAACCATAATAGCTATAGTAATCTGACTGATGATCATAATTATCGTGCTATCAACCATTATAATCATAGTAATCGTCATAATAACCACAACAAACATATCAATCATAATAATAATGATAATAAACATGACAATAACCATAATAAACTTGGAAACAACCATAATAACAATTATAATAGCCCTGATAATGATATTCATCATAATAGCTATAGTAATCTGAATGATGATCATGATTACCATGCTATCAACCAATATAATCATAGTAATCGTCATGATAACCACAACAATCATGACAATCATAATTATAATCATAATTATCATAGCAACAATCATAATAGCCGTGATAATCATAGTAATCGTTACACTGACCGTAATAATCATAACATTGTTATAATATACAGAATAATCATGCAAATAACCTAATAATCGTTATTACAGCCATAATAATATTAATAACCATAATAACCAGAATAATAGTAGTAATGATCATAATAACCCTCACAGTAATACTAAGCAACATTATAATCATAATAATCATTAAAATAAACATAATAGACTTGGAAACGATCATAATAACCAATATAATAGACATAATAACCATAATAATCTTAATAGCCATAGTAATCCGAATGATGACCATAATAACCATGCTATCAACCATTATAATCATAGTAATCGTCATAATAACCACAACAATCATAACAATCATAGGAATAATCATAATTATCATAGCGACAATCATAATAGGTCGTAATAATCATAGTAATAGTTATACTAACCGTAATAGTCATAACATCGTAATAATAAACAGAATGATCATAGAAATTACCTAATAATCGTTATTATTGCCATAATAATCGTAATAGTCGTAATCACCATAAGAATGTCATTGATGATCATAGTATTCGTCATAATCATGCTAAGAAACATAATAATCATAATAATCATGATAATAACAATAGTAGACATGTAAACAACCATAACAAACATTATAATAGCCATAATAACCTTAATAATCATAATAGCTATAGTAATCTGTATGATGATCATAGTAACCATGCTATCAACCAATATAATCATAGTAATCGTCATGATAGTCACAACAATCATGACAATCATAATTATAATCATAATTATCATAGCAACAATCATAATAGCCGTGATAATCATAGTAATCGTTATACTAACTGTAATAATCATAACATCGTTATAATATACAGAATAATCATGGAAATAACCTAATAATCGTTATTACAGCCATAATAATCTTAATAGCCATAATAACCAGAATAATAATAATAATGGTCATAATAATCCACACAATCATACTAAAAAACATCATAATCATAATAATCATGATAATAACCATAATAGTCTTGGAAACAACCCTAATAACCATTATAACAGCCATAATAACCATAATAACCATAATAGCTATAGTAATCTGTATGATGATCATAGTAACAATGCTATCAACCAATATGATCATAGTAATCGTCATGATAACCACAACAATCATGACAATCATAATTATAATCATAATTATCATAGCAACAATCATAATAGCCGTGATAATCATAGTAATCGTTACACTGACCGTAATAATCATAACATCGTTATAGTATACAGAATAATCATGCAAATAATCTAATAATCGTTATTACAGCCATAATAATCTTAATAACCATAATAACCAGAATAATAATAGTAATGATCATAATAACCCTCACAGTAATACTAAGCAACATTATAATCATAATAATCATTATAATAAACATAATAGACTTGGAAACGATCATAATAACCAATATAATAGACATAATAACCATAATAATCTTAATAGCCATAGTAATCCGAATGATGACCATAATAACCATGCTATCAACCAATATAATCATAGTAATCGTCATAATACCCACAACAATCATAACAATCATAGCAACAATCATAATAGCCGTAATAATCGTAGTAATCGTTATACTAACTGTAATAATGATAACATCGTTATAATATACAGAATAATCATGGAAATAACCTAATACTCGTTATTACAACCATAATAATCTTAATAGCCATTATAACCAGAATAATCGTAACAATGATCATAATAATTCTCACAATCATACTAGGAAACATAATAATCATAATAATCATGATAATAACAATAGTAGACATGTAAACAACCATAACAAACATTATAATAGCCATAATAACCATAATAATCATAATAGCTATAGTAATCTGTATGATAATCATAGTAACCATGCTATCAACCAATATAATCATAGTAATCGTCATGATAGTCACAACAATCGTGACAATCACAATTATAATCATAATTATCATAGCAACAATCATAATAGACGTGATAATCATAGTAATCGCTATACTAACTGTAATAATCATAACATCGTTATAATATACAGAATAATCATGGAAATAACCTAATAATCGTTATTACAGCCATAATAATCTTAATAGCCATAACAACCAGAATAATAATAATAATGATCATAATAACCCTCACAATCATGCTAAGGAACTTTATAATCATGATAATCATAATAATAACCTTAATAGATTTGGAAACAATCATAATAACCAATATAATAGACATAATAAACATAATAATCATAACAGCTATAGTAATCTGAATGATGATCATGATTACCATGCTATCAACCAATATAATCATAGTAATCGTCATGATAACCACAACAATCATGACAATCATAATTATAATCATAATTATCATAGCAACAATCATAATAGCCGTGATAATCATAGTAATCGTTACACTGACCGTAATAATCATAACATCGTTATAATATACAGAATAATCACGCAAATAACCTAATAATCGTTATTACAGCCATAATAACCTTAATAACCATAATAACCAGAATAATAATAGTAATGATCATAATAACCCTCACAGTAATACTAAGCAACATTATAATCATAATAATCATTATAATAAACATAATAGACTTGGAAACGATCATAATAACCAATATAATAGACATAATAACCATAATAATCTTAATAGCCATAGTAATCCGAATGATGACCATAATAACCATGCTATCAACCATTATAATCATAGTAATCGTCATAATACCCACAACAATCATAACAATCATAGCAACAATCATAATAGCCGTAATAATCGTAGTAATCGTTATACTAACTGTAATAATGATAACATCGTTATAATATACAGAATAATCATGGAAATAACCTAATACTCGTTATTACAACCATAATAATCTTAATAGCCATTATAACCAGAATAATCGTAACAATGATCATAATAATTCTCACAATCATACTAGGAAACATAATAATCATAATAATCATGATAATAACCATAATAGACTTGGAAACAACCCTAATAACCATTATAATAGCCATAATAACCATAATAACCATTATAGCTATATTAATCTGACTGATGATCATGACTACCATACTATCAACCATTATAATCATAGTAATCGTCATAATAACCACAACAATCATAAAAATCATAATAATAATCATAATTACCATAGCAACAATCATAATAGCCGTAATAATCATAGTAATAGTTATACTAACCGTAATAGTCATAACATCGTAATAATAAACAGAATGATCAGGAAAAAAACCTAATAATGGTTATTATAGCCATAATAATCGTAATAGTCGTAATCGCCGTAAGAATCTCAGTGATGATCATAATACTCGTCGTAATCATACTAAGAAACATAGTAATCATAATAATAATGATAATAACCGTAATAGACTTGGAATCAATCATAATAACCATTATAATAGCCATAATAACCATAATAATCGTAATAGCTATAGTAATCTGAATGATGATCATAATAACCATGCTATGAACCATTATAATCATGGTAATCGTCATAATAAACACAACAATCATAACAATCATAGGAATAATCATAATTATCATAGCGACAATCATAATAGGTCGTAATAATCATAGTAATAGTTATACTAACCGTAATAGTCATAACATCGTAATAATAAACAGAATGATCATAGAAATTACCTAATAATCGTTATTATTGCCATAATAATCGTAATAGTCGTAATCACCATAAGAATGTCATTGATGATCATAGTATACGTCATAATCATGCTAAGAAACATAATAATCATAATAATCATGATAATAACCATAATAGACTTGGAACCAGCCATAATAACCATTATATTAGCCATAACAACCATAATAATCATAATAGTTATACTAATCTGAATGGTGATCATAATTACCATGCTATCAACAATTATAATCATAGTAATCGTCATAAACCCCACAACAAACATAACAATCATAATAATAATGATAATAAACATGACAATAACCATAATAAACTTGGAAACAACCATAATAACCATTATAATAGCCATGATAAACGTATTAATCATAATAGCTATAGTAATCTGAATGATGATCATGATTTCTATGCCATCAACCATTATAATCATAGTAACCCTCATAATAACCACAACAATCATAACAATCATAATAATAATCATAATAATCATAGCACAATCATAATAGCCGTAATAGTCATAGTAATAGTTATACTAACTGTAATAATCGTAACATCGTAATAATCAACAGAATAATCAAGGAAATAACCTAATAATCGTTATTACAGACATAATAATCTAAACAACCATAATAACCAGAATTATCATAATAATGATCATAATAATCCTCACAATCATACTAAGAAACATAATAATCATAATAATCATGATAGTAACCATAATAGACTTGGAAACAACCCTAATAACCATTATAATAGCCATAATAACCATAATAACCATTATAGCTATATTAATCTGACTGATGATCATAACTACCATACTATCAACCATTATAATCATAGTAATCGTCATAATAACCACAACAGTCATAAAAATCATAATAATAATCATAATTACCATAGCAACAATCATAATAGCCGTAATAATCATAGTAATAGTTATACTAACCGTAATAGTCATAACATCGTAATAATAAACAGAATGATCAGGAAAAAAACCTAATAATGGTTATTATAGCCATAATAATCGTAATAGTCGTAATCACCATAAGAATGTCATTGATGATCATAGCATTCGTCATAATCATGCTCAGAAACATACTAATCATAATAATCATGATAATAACCATAATAGACTAGGAAACAGCCACAATAACCATTATAATAGCCATAACAACCGTAATAATCATAATAGTTATAGTAATCTGAATGATGATCATAATAACCATGCTATCAACCATTATAATCATAGTAATCGTCATAATACCCACAACAATCGTAACAATCATAGCAACAATCATAATAGCCGTAATAATCATAGTAATCGTTATACTAACAGTAATAATCTTAACATCGTTATAATATACAGAATAATCATGGAAATAACCTAATACTCGTTATTACAACCATAATAATCTTAATAGCCATTATAACCAGAATAATCGTAATAATGATCATAATAATTCTCACAATCATACTAGGAAACATAATAATCATAATAATCATGATAATAACCATAATAGACTTGGAAACAACCCTAATAACCATTATAATAGCCATAATAACCATAATAACCATTATAGCTATATTAATCTGACTGATGATCATAACTACCATACTATCAACCATTATAATCATAGTAATCGTCATAATAACCACAACAATCATAAAAATCATAATAATAATCATAATTACCATAGCAACAATCATAATAGCCGTAATAATCATAGTAATAGTTATACTAACCGTAATAGTCATAACATCGTAATAATAAACAGAATGATCATAGAAATTACCTAATAATCGTTATTATTGCCATAATAATCGTAATTGTCGTAATCACCATAAGAATGTCATTGATGATCATAGTATTCGTCATAATCATGCTAAGAAATATAATAATCATAATAATCATGATAATAACCATAATAGACTTGGAAACAGCCATAATAACCATTATATTAGCCATAACAACCATAATAATCTTAACAGCCATAGTAATCCGAATGATGACCATAATAACCATGCTATCAACCATTATAATCATAGTAATCGTCATGATAACCACGACAATCATAACAATCATAGGAATAACCATAATTATCATAGCAACAATCATAATAGGTCGTAATAATCATAGTAATAGTTATACTAACCGTAATAGTCATAACATCGTAATAATAAACAGAATGATCATAGAAATTACCTAATAATCGTTATTATTGCCATAATAATCGTAATAGTCGTAATCACCATAAGAATGTCATTGATGATCATAGTATTCGTCATAATCATGCTAAGAAACATAATAATCATAATAATCATGATAATAACCATAATAGACTTGGAAACAGCCATAATAACCATTATATTAGCCATAACAACCATAATAATCATAATAGTTATACTAATCTGAATGATGATCATAATTACCATGCTATCAACAATTATAATCATAGTAATCGTCATAAACCCCACAACAAACATAACAATCATAATAATAATGATAATAAACATGACAATAACCATAATAAACTTGGAAACAACCATAATAACCATTATAATAGCCATGATAACCGTATTAATCATAATAGCTATAGTAACCTGAATGATGATCATGATTTCTATTCCATCAACCATTATAATCACAGTAACCCTCATAATAACCACAACAATCATAACAATCATAATAATAATCATAATAATCATAGCACAATCATAATAGCCGTAATAGTCATAGTAATAGTTATACTAACTGTAATAATCATAACATCGTAATAATAAACAGAATAATCAAGGAAATAACCTAATAATCGTTATTACAGACATGATAATCTAAACAACCATAATAACCAGAATTATCATAATAATGATCATAATAATCCTCACAATCATACTAGGAAACATAATAATCATAATAATCATGATAATAACCATAATAGACTTGGAAACAACCCTAATAACCATTATAATAGCCATAATAACCATAATAATCATAATAGCTATAGTAATCTGTATGATGATCATAGTAACCATGCTATCAACCAATATAATCATAGTAATCGTCATGATAGTCACAACAATCATGACAATCATAATTATAATCATAATTATAATAGCAACAATCATAATAGCCGTGATAATCATAGTAATCGTTATACTAACTGTAATAATCATAACATCGTTATAATATACAGAATAATCATGGAAATAACCTAATAATCGTTATTACAGCCATAATAATCTTAATAGCCATAATAACCAGAATAATAATAATAATGGTCATAATAATCCACACAATCATACTAAAAAACATCATAATCATAATAATCATGATAATAACCATAATAGACTTGGAAACAACCCTAATAACCATTATAACAGCCATAATAACCATAATAACCATAATAGCTATAGTAATCTGTATGATGATCATAGTAACAATGCTATCAACCAATATGATCATAGTAATCGTCATGATAACCACAACAATCATGACAATCATAATTATAATCATAATTATCATAGCAACAATCATAATAGCCGTGATAATCATAGTAATCGTTACACTGACCGTAATAATCATAACATCGTTATAGTATACAGAATAATCATGCAAATAATCTAATAATCGTTATTACAGCCATAATAATCTTAATAACCATAATAACCAGAATAATAATAGTAATGATCATAATAACCCTCACAGTAATACTAAGCAACATTATAATCATAATAATCATTATAATAAACATAATAGACTTGGAAACGATCATAATAACCAATATAATAGACATAATAACCATAATAATCTTAATAGCCATAGTAATCCGAATGATGACCATAATAACCATGCTATCAACCAATATAATCATAGTAATCGTCATAATACCCACAGCAATCATAACAATCATAGCAACAATCATAATAGCCGTAATAATCGTAGTAATCGTTATACTAACTGTAATAATGATAACATCGTTATAATATACAGAATAATCATGGAAATAACCTAATACTCGTTATTACAACCATAATAATCTTAATAGCCATTATAACCAGAATAATCGTAACAATGATCATAATAATTCTCACAATCATACTAGGAAACATAATAATCATAATAATCATGATAATAACCATAATAGACCTGAAAACAACCCTAATAACCATTATAATAGCCATAATAACCATAATAACCATTATAGCTATATTAATCTGACTGATGATCATAACTACCATACTATCAACCATTATAATCATAGTAATCGTCATAATAACCACAACTGTCATAAAAATCATTATAATAATCATAATTACCATAGCAACAATTATAATAGCCGTAATAATCATAGTAATAGTTATACTAACCGTAATAGTCATAACATCGTAATAATAAACAGAATGATCAGGAAAAAAACCTAATAATGGTTCTTATAGCCATAATAATCGTAATAGTCGTAATCACCATAAGAATGTCATTGATGATTATAGTATTCGTCATAATCATGCTCAGAAACATAATAATCATAATAATCATGATAATAACCATAATAGACTTGGAAACAGCCACAATAACCATTATAATAGCCATAAGAACCGTAATAATCATAATAGTTGTAGCAATCTGAATGATGATCATAATAACCATGCTATCAACCATTATAATCATAGTAATCGTCATAATACCCACAACAATCATAACAATCACAGCAACAATCATAATAGTCGTAATAATCATAGTAATCGTTATACTAACGGTAATAATCATAACATCGTTATAATATACAGAATAATCATGGAAATAACCTAATACTCGTTATTGCAACCATAATAATCTTAATAGCCATTATAACCAGAATAATCGTAATAATGATCATAATAATTCTCACAATCATACTAGGAAACATAATAATCATAATAATCATGATAATAACCATAATAGACTTGGAAACAACCCTAATAACCATTATAATAGCCATAATAACCATAATAATCATAACAGCTATAGTAACCTGAATTATGATCATAATAACCATGCTAGCAACCATTATAATCATGGTAATCGTCATAATAACCACAACGGTCATAACAATCATACTAATAGTCATAATAATCATAGCAACAATCATAATAGACGTAATAATCATAGTAATAGTTATACTAACTGAAATAATCATAACATTGTAATAATAAACAGATTAATCATGGAAATAACCTAATAACCGTTATTATAGCCATAATAATCGTAATAGTCGTAATCGCCATAAGAATCTCAGTGATTATCATAATACTCGTCATAATCGTACTAAGAAACATAATAATCATAATAATCATGATAATAGCCATAATAGACATGGAAACAACCATAATAACCATTATATTAGCCATAACCACCATAATAATCATAATAGTTATAGTAATCTGAATGATGTTCATAATTACCATGCTATCAACAATTATAATCATAGTAATCGTCATAAACCCCACAACAAACATAACAATCATAATAATAATGATAATAAACATGACAATAACCATAATAAACTTGGAAACAACCATAATAACCATTATAATAGCCATGATAACCGTATTAATCATAATAGCTATAGTAATCTGAATGATGATCATGATTTCTATGCCATCAACCATTATAATCATAGTAACCCTCATAATAACCACAACAATCATAACAATCATAATAATAATCATAATAATCATAGCACAATCATAATAGCCGCAATAGTCATAGTAGTAGTTATACTAACTGTAATAATCATAACATCGTAATAATAAACAGAATAATCAAGGAAATAACCTAATAATCGTTATTACAGACATAATAATCTAAACAACCATAATAACCAGAATTATCATAATAATGATCATAATAATCCTCACAATCATACTAGGAAACATAATAATCATAATAATCATGATAATAACCATAATAGACTTGGAAACAACCCTAATAACCATTATAATAGCCATAATAACCATAATAACCATTATAGCTATATTAATCTGACTGATGATCATAACTACCATACTATCGACCATTATAATCATAGTAATCGTCATAATAACCACAACAATCATAAAAATCATAATAATAATCATAATTACCATAGCAACAATCATAATAGCCGTAATAATCATAGTAATAGTTATACTAACCGTAATAGTCATAACATCGTAATAATAAACAGAATGATCATAGAAATTACCTAATAATCGCTATTACAGCCATAATAATCGTAATAGTCGTAATGGCCATAAGAATCTCAGTGATTATCATAATATTCGTCATAATCGTACTAAGAAACATAATAAACATAATAATCATGATAATAACAATAGTAGACATGTAAACAACCATAACAAACATTCTAATAGCCATAATAACCATAATAATCATAATAGCTATAGTAATCTGTATGATGATCATAGTAACCATGCTATCAACCAATATAATCATAGTAATCGTCATGATAGTCACAACAATCATGACAATCATGATTATAATCATAATTATCATAGCAACAATCATAATAGCCGTGATAATCATAGTAATCGTTATACTAACTGTAATAATCATAACATCGTTATAATATACAGAATAATCATGGAAATAACCTAATAATCGTTATTACAGCCATAATAATCTTAATAGCCATAATAACCAGAATAATAATAATAATGGTCATAATAATCCACACAATCATACTAAAAAACATCATAATCATAATAATCATGATAATAACCATAATAGACTTGGAAACAACCCTAATAACCATTATAACAGCCATAATAACCATAATAACCATAATAGCTATAGTAATCTGTATGATGATCATAGTAACAATGCTATCAACCAATATAATCATAGTAATCGTCATGATAACCACAACAATCATGACAATCATAATTATAATCATAATTATCATAGCAACAATCATAATAGCCGTGATAATCATAGTAATCGTTACACTGACCGTAATAATCATAACATCGTTATAGTATACAGAATAATCATGCAAATAATCTAATAATCGTTATTACAGCCATAATAATCTTAATAACCATAATAACCAGAATAATAATAGTAATGATCATAATAACCCTCACAGTAATACTAAGCAACATTATAATCATAATAATCATTATAATAAACTTAATAGACATGGAAACGATCATAATAACCAATATAATAGACATAATAACCATAATAAACTCAATAGCCATAGTAATCCGAATGATGACCATAATAACCATGCTATCAACCATTATAATCATAGTAATCGTCATAATACCCACAACAATCATAACAATCATAGCAACAATCATAATAGCCGTAATAATCGTAGTAATCGTTATACTAACTGTAATAATGATAACATCGTTATAATATACAGAATAATCATGGAAATAACCTAATACTCGTTATTACAACCATAATAATCTTAATAGCCATTATAACCAGAATAATCGTAACAATGATCATAATAATTCTCACAATCATACTAGGAAACATAATAATCATAATAATCATGATAATAACCATAATAGACTTGGAAACAACCCTAATAACCATTATAATAGCCATAATAACCATAATAACCATTATAGCTATATTAATCTGACTGATGATCATAACTACCATACTATCAACCATTATAATCATAGTAATCGTCATAATAACCACAACAGTCATAAAAATCATAATAATAATCATAATTACCACAGCAACAATCATAATAGCCGTAATAATCATAGTAATAGTTGTACTAACCGTAATAGTCATAACATCGTAATAATAAACAGAATGATCATAGAAATTACCTAATAATCGTTATTATTGCCATAATAATCGTAATTGTCGTAATCACCATAAGAATGTCATTGATGATCATAGTATTCGTCATAATCGTGCTAAGAAATATAATAATCATAATAATCATGATAATAACCATAATAGACTTGGAAACAGCCATAATAACCATTATATTAGCCATAACAACCATAATAATCTTAACAGCCATAGTAATCCGAATGATGACCATAATAACCATGCTATCAACCATTATAATCATAGTAATCGTCATGATAACCACGACAATCATAACAATCATAGGAATAATCATAATTATCATAGCAACAATCATAATAGGTCGTAATAATCATAGTAATAGTTATACTAACCGTAATAGTCATAACATCGTAATAATAAACAGAATGATCATAGAAATTACCTAATAATCGTTATTATTGCCATAATAATCGTAATAGTCGTAATCACCATAAGAATGTCATTGATGATCATAGTATTCGTCATAATCATGCTAAGAAACATAATAATCATAATAATCATGATAATAACCATAAAAGACTTGGAAACAGCCATAATAACCATTATATTAGCCATAACAACCATAATAATCATAATAGTTATACTAATCTGAATGATGATCATAATTACCATGCTATCAACAATTATAATCATAGTAATCGTCATAAACCCCACAACAAACGTAACAATCATAATAATAATGATAATAAACATGACAATAACCATAATAAACTTGGAAACAACCATAATAACCATTATAATAGCCATGATAACCGTATTAATCATAATAGCTATAGTAATCTGAATGATGATCATGATTTCTATTCCATCAACCATTATAATCATAGTAACCCTCATAATAACCACAACAATCATAACAATCATAATAATAATCATAATAATCATAGCACAATCATAATAGCCGTAATAGTCATAGTAATAGTTATACTAACTGTAATAATCATAACATCGTAATAATAAACAGAATAATCAAGGAAATAACCTAATAATCGTTATTACAGACATAATAATCTAAACAACCATAATTACCAGAATTACCATAATAATGATCATAATAATCCTCACAATCATACTAGGAAACATAATAATCATAATAATCATGATAATAACCATAATAGACTTGGAAACAACCCTAATAACCATTATAATAGCCATAATAACCATAATAACCATTATAGCTATATTAATCTGACTGATGATCATAACTACCATACTATCGACCATTATAATCATAGTAATCGTCATAATAACCACAACAATCATAAAAATCATAATAATAATCATAATTACCATAGCAACAATCATAATAGCCGTAATAATCATAGTATTAGTTATACTAAACGTAATAGTCATAACATCGTAATAATAAACAGAATGATCATAGAAATTACCTAATAATCGCTATTACAGCCATAATAATCGTAATAGTCGTAATCGCCATAAGAATCTCAGTGATTATCATAATATTCGTCATAATCGTACTAAGAAACATAATAAACATAATAATCATGATAATAACAATAGTAGACATGTAAACAACCATAACAAACGTTCTAATAGCCATAATAACCATAATAATCATAATAGCTATAGTAATCTGTATGATGATCATAGTAACCATGCTATCAACCAATATAATCATAGTAATCGTCATGATAGTCACAACAATCATGACAATCATAATTATAATCATAATTATCATAGCAACAATCATAATAGCCGTGATAATCATAGTAATCGTCATACTAACTGTAATAATCATAACATCGTTATAATATACAGAATAATCATGGAAATAACCTAATAATCGTTATTACAGCCATAATAATCTTAATAGCCATAATAACCAGAATAATAATAATAATGGTCATAATAATCCACACAATCATACTAAAAAACATCATAATCATAATAATCATGATAATAACCATAATAGACTTGGAAACAACCCTAATAACCATTATAACAGCCATAATAACCATAATAACCATAATAGCTATAGTAATCTGTATGATGATCATAGTAACAATGCTATCAATCAATATAATCATAGTAATCGTCATGATAACCACAACAATCATGACAATCATAGTTATAATCATAATTATCATAGCAACAATCATAATAGCCGTGATAATCATAGTAATCGTTACACTGACCGTAATAATCATAACATCGTTATAGTATACAGAATAATCATGCAAATAATCTAATAATCGTTATTACAGCCATAATAATCTTAATAACCATAATAACCAGAATAATAATAGTAATGATCATAATAACCCTCACAGTAATACTAAGCAACATTATAATCATAATAATCATTATAATAAACATAATAGACTTGGAAACGATCATAATAACCAATATAATAGACATAATAACCATAATAATCTTAATAGCCATAGTAATCCGAATGATGACCACAAAAACCATGCTATCAACCAATATAATCATAGTAATCGTCATAATACCCACAACAATCATAACAATCATAGCAACAATCCTAATAGCCGTAATAATCGTAGTAATCGTTATACTAACTGTAATAATGATAACATCGTTATAATATACAGAATAATCATGGAAATAACCTAATACCCGTTATTACAACCATAATAATCTTAATAGCCATTATAACCAGAATAATCGTAACAATGATCATAATAATTCTCACAATCATACTAGGAAACATAATAATCATAATAATCATGATAATAACCATAATAGACTTGGAAACAACCCTAATAACCATTATAATAGCCATAATAACCATAATAACCATTATAGCTATATTAATCTGACTGATGATCATAACTACCATACTATCAACCATTATAATCATAGTAATCGTCATAATAACCACAACTGTCATAAAAATCATTATAATAATCATAATTACCATAGCAACAATCATAATAGCCGTAATAATCATAGTAATAGTTATACTAACCGTAATAGTCATAACATCGTAATAATAAACAGAATGATCAGGAAAAAAACCTAATAATGGTTCTTATAGCCATAATAACCGTAATAGTCGTAATCACCATAAGAATGTCATTGATGATTATAGTATTCGTCATAATCATGCTCAGAAACATAATAATCATAATAATCATGATAATAACCATAATAGACTTGGAAACAGCCACAATAACCATTATAATAGCCATAACAACCGTAATAATCATAATAGTTGTAGCAATCTGAATGATGATCATAATAACCATGCTATCAACCATTATAATCATAGTAATCGTCATAATACCCACAACAATCATAACAATCACAGCAACAATCATAATAGCCGTAATAATCATAGTAATCGTTATACTAACGGTAATAATCATAACATCGTTATAATATACAGAATAATCATGGAAATAACCTAATACTCGTTATTACAACCATAATAACCTTAATAGCCATTATAACCAGAATAATCGTAATAATGATCATAATAATTCTCACAATCATACTAGGAAACATAATAATCATAATAATCATGATAATAACCATAATAGACTTGGAAACAACCCTAATAACCATTATAATAGCCATAATAACCATAATAATCATAACAGCTATAGTAACCTGAATTATGATCATAATAACCATGCTAGCAACCATTATAATCATGGTAATCGTCATAATAACCACAACGGTCATAACAATCATACTAATAGTCATAATAATCATAGCAACAATCATAATAGACGTAATAATCATAGTAATAGTTATACTAACTGTAATAATCATAACATTGTAATAATAAACAGATTAATCATGGAAATAACCTAATAACCGTTATTATAGCCATAATAATCGTAATAGTCGTAATCGCCATAAGAATCTCAGTGATTATCATAATACTCGTCATAATCGTACTAAGAAACATAATAATCATAATAATCATGATAATAGCCATAATAGACATGGAAACAACCATAATAACCATTATATTAGCCATAACCACCATAATAATCATAATAGTTATAGTAATCTGAATGATGATCATAATTACCATGCTATCAACAATTATAATCATAGTAATCGTCATAAACCCCACAACAAACATAACAATCATAATAATAATGATAATAAACATGACAATAACCATAATAAACTTGGAAACAACCATAATAACCATTATAATAGCCATGATAACCGTATTAATCATAATAGCTATAGTAATCTGAATGATGATCATGATTTCTATGCCATCAACCATTATAATCATAGTAACCCTCATAATAACCACAACAATCATAACAATCATAATAATAATCATAATAATCATAGCACAATCATAATAGCCGCAATAGTCATAGTAGTAGTTATACTAACTGTAATAATCATAACATCGTAATAATAAACAGAATAATCAAGGAAATAACCTAATAATCGTTATTACAGACATAATAATCTAAGCAACCATAATAACCAGAATTATCATAATAATGATCATAATAATCCTCACAATCATACTAATAAACATAATAATCATAATAATCATGATAGTAACCATAATAGACTTGGAAACAACCCTAATAACCATTATAATAGCCATAATAACCATAATAACCATAATAGCTATATTAATCTGACTGATGATCATAATTTCTATGCTATCAATAATTATAATCATAGTAATCGTCATAATACCCACAACAAACATAACAATCATAATAATAATGATGATAAACATGACAATAACCATAATAAACGTGGAAACAACCATAATAGCCATTATAATAGCCCTGATAATGATATTCATCATAATAGCTATAGTAATCTGAATGATGATCATGATTACCATGCTATCAACCAGTATAATCATAGTAATCGTCATAATAACCACAACAATCATAACAATCATAAGAATAATCATAATAATCATAGCAACAGTCAGAATAGCCGTAATAGTCATAGTAATTGCTATACTAACTGTAATAATCATAATATCGTAATAATAAACAGAATAATCATGGAAATAACCTAATAATCGTTATTACAGCCATAATAATCGTAATAGTCGTAATCGCCATAAGAATCTCAGTGATTATCTTAATATTCGTCATAATCGTACTAAGAAACATAATAATCATAATAATCATGATAATAACCATAATAGACATGGAAACAACCATAACAACCATTATAATAGCTATAATAACCATAATAACCCTTATAGCTATATTAATCTGACTGATGATCATAACTACCATACTATCAACCATTATAATCATAGTAATCGTCATAATAACCACAACAATCATAACAATCATAATAATAGTCATAGTAATCATAGGAACAATCATAATAGACGTAATAACCATGGTAATGGTTATACTGACTGTAATTATCATAACATCGTAATGATAAACAGAATAATCATGCAAATAGCCTAATAATCGTTATTACTGCCATATAATTCTTAATAACCATAATAAGCAGAATAACCATAGTAATGGTCATAATAATTCTCACAATCATACTAGGAAACATAATAATCATAATAATCATGATAATAACCATAATAGACTTGGAAACAACCCTAATAACCATTATAATAGCCATAATAACCATAATAACCATTATAGCTATATTAATCTGACTGATGATCATAACTACCATACTATCAACCATTATAATCATAGTAATCGTCATAATAACCACAACAATCTTAACAATCATAATAATAATCATAATAATCATAGCAACAATCATAATAGACGTAATAGTCATAGTAATAGTTATACTAACTGTAATAATCATAACATCGTAATAATAAACAGAATAATCAAGGAAATAACCTAATAATCGTTATTACAGACATAATAATCTAAACAACCATAATAACCAGATTTATCATAATAATGAACATAATAATCCTCACAATCATACTAAGAAACATAATAATCATAATAATCATGATAGTAACCATAATAGACTTGGAAACAACCCTAATAACCATTATAATAGCCATAATAACCATAATAACCATAATAACTATAGTAATCTGACTGATGATCATAATTACCATGCTATCAACAATTATAATCATGGTAATCGTCATAATAATCACAACAATCATAACAATCATAATAATAGTCATAGTAATCATAGGAACAATCATAATAGACGTAATAATCATGGTAATGGTTATACTGACTGTAATTATCATAACATCGTAATGATAAACAGAATAATCATGCAAATAGCCTAATAATCGTTATTACAGCCATATAATTCTTAATAACCATAATAAGCAGAATAACCATAATAATGGTCATAATAATCCTCACAATCATACTAAAAAACATCATAATCATAATAATCATGATAATAACCATAATAGACTTGGAAACAACCCTAATAACCATCATAACAGCCATAATAACCATAATAACCATAATAGCTATAGTAATCTGTATGATGATCATAGTAACCATGCTATCAACCAATATAATCATAGTAATCGTCATGATAACCACAACAATCATGACAATCATAATTATAAACATAATTATCATAGCAACAATCATAATAGCCGTGATAATCATAGTAATCGTTACACTGACTGTAATAATCATAACATCGTTATAATATACAGAATAATCATGGAAATAACCTAATAATCGTTATTACAGACATAATAACCTTAATAACCATTATAACCAGAATAATCGTAGTAATGATCATAATAATTCTCACAATCATACTAAGAAACATAATAATCATAGTAATCATGATAATAAGAATGATAGACTTGGAAACAACCCTAATAACCATTATAATAGCCATAATAACCATAATAACCATAATAGCTATATTAATCTGACTGATGATCACAATTACCATGCTATCAATAATTATAATCATAGTAATCGTCATAATACCCACAACAAACATAACAATCATAATAATAATGATAATAAACATGACAATAACCATAATAAACGTGGAAACAACCATAATAGCCATTATAATAGCCCTGATAATGATATTCATCATAATAGCTATAGTAATCTGAATGATGATCATGATTACCATGCTATCAACCATTATAACCATAGTAATCATCATAATAACCACAACAATCATAACAATCATAAGAATAATCATAATAATCATAGCAACAGTCAGAATAGCCGTAATAGTCATAGTAATAGCTATACTAACTGTAATAATCATAATATCGTAATAATAAACAGAATAATCATGGAAATAACCTAATACTCGTTATTACAACCATAATAATCTTAATAGCCATTATAACCAGAATAATCGTAGCAATGATCATAATAATTCTCACAATCATACTAGGAAACATAATAATCATAATAATCATGATAATAACCATAATAGACTTGGAAACAACCCTAATAACCATTATAATAGCCATAATAACCATAATAATCATAACAGCTATAGTAACCTGAATTATGATCATAATAACCATGCTAGCAACCATTATAATCATGGTAATCGTCATAATAACCACAACGGTCATAACAATCATACTAATAGTCATAATAATCATAGCAACAATCATAATAGACGTAATAATCATAGTAATAGTTATACTAACTGTAATAATCATAACATTGTAATAATAAACAGATTAATCATGGAAATAACCTAATAACCGTTATTATAGCCATAATAATCGTAATAGTCGTAATCGCCATAAGAATCTCAGTGATTATCATAATACTCGTCATAATCGTACTAAGAAACATAATAATCATAATAATCATGATAATAGCCATCATAGACATGGAAACAACCATAATAACCATTATATTAGCCATAACCACCATAATAATCATAATAGTTATAGTAATCTGAATGATGATCATAATTACCATGCTATCAACAATTATAATCATAGTAATCGTCATAAACCCCACAACAAACATAACAATCATAATAATAATGATAATAAACATGACAATAACCATAATAAACTTGGAAACAACCATAATAACCATTATAATAGCCATGATAACCGTATTAATCATAATAGCTATAGTAATCTGAATGATGATCATGATTTCTATGCCATCAACCATTATAATCATAGTAACCCTCATAATAACCACAACAATCATAACAATCATAATAATAATCATAATAATCATAGCACAATCATAATAGCCGCAATAGTCATAGTAGTAGTTATACTAACTGTAATAATCATAACATCGTAATAATAAACAGAATAATCAAGGAAATAACCTAATAATCGTTATTACAGACATAATAATCTAAGCAACCATAATAACCAGAATTATCATAATAATGATCATAATAATCCTCACAATCATACTAATAAACATAATAATCATAATAATCATGATAGTAACCATAATAGACTTGGAAACAACCCTAATAACCATTATAATAGCCATAATAACCATAATAACCATAATAGCTATATTAATCTGACTGATGATCATAATTTCTATGCTATCAATAATTATAATCATAGTAATCGTCATAATACCCACAACAAACATAACAATCATAATAATAATGATGATAAACATGACAATAACCATAATAAACGTGGAAACAACCATAATAGCCATTATAATAGCCCTGATAATGATATTCATCATAATAGCTATAGTAATCTGAATGATGATCATGATTACCATGCTATCAACCAGTATAATCATAGTAATCGTCATAATAACCACAACAATCATAACAATCATAAGAATAATCATAATAATCATAGCAACAGTCAGAATAGCCGTAATAGTCATAGTAATTGCTATACTAACTGTAATAATCATAATATCGTAATAATAAACAGAATAATCATGGAAATAACCTAATAATCGTTATTACAGCCATAATAATCGTAATAGTCGTAATCGCCATAAGAATCTCAGTGATTATCTTAATATTCGTCATAATCGTACTAAGAAACATAATAATCATAATAATCATGATAATAACCATAATAGACATGGAAACAACCATAACAACCATTATAATAGCTATAATAACCATAATAACCCTTATAGCTATATTAATCTGACTGATGATCATAACTACCATACTATCAACCATTATAATCATAGTAATCGTCATAATAACCACAACAATCATAACAATCATAATAATAGTCATAGTAATCATAGGAACAATCATAATAGACGTAATAACCATGGTAATGGTTATACTGACTGTAATTATCATGACATCGTAATGATAAACAGAATAATCATGCAAATAGCCTAATAATCGTTATTACTGCCATATAATTCTTAATAACCATAATAAGCAGAATAACCATAGTAATGGTCATAATAATTCTCACAATCATACTAGGAAACATAATAATCATAATAATCATGATAATAACCATAATAGACTTGGAAACAACCCTAATAACCATTATAATAGCCATAATAACCATAATAACCATTATAGCTATATTAATCTGACTGATGATCATAACTACCATACTATCAACCATTATAATCATAGTAATCGTCATAATAACCACAACAATCATAAAAATCATAATAATAATCATACTTACCATAGCAACAATCATAATAGCCGTAATAATCATAGTAATAGTTATACTAACCGTAATAGTCATAACATCGTAATAATAAACAGAATGATCATAGAAATTACCTAATAATCGTTATTATTGCCATAATAATCGTAATAGTCGTAATCACCATAAGAATGTCATTGATGATCATAGTATTCGTCATAATCATGCTAAGAAACATAATAATCATAATAATCATGATAACAACCATAATAGACCTGGAAACAGCCATAATAACCATTATATTAGCCATAGCAACCATAATAATCATAATAGTTATAGTAATCTGAATGATGATCATAATTACCATGCTATCAACAATTATAATCATAGTAATCGTCATAAACCCCACAACAAACATAACAATCATAATAATAATGATTATAAACATGACAATAACCATAATAAACTTGGAAAAGACCATAATAACCATTATAATAGCCATGATAACCGTATTAATCATAATAGCTATAGTAATCTGAATGATGATCATGATTTCTATGCCATCAACCATTATAATCATAGTAACCCTCATAATAACCACAACAATCATAACAATCATAATAATAATCATAATAATCATAGCACAATCATAATAGCCGTAATAGTCATAGTAATAGTTATACTAACTGTAATAATCGTAACATCGTAATAGTAAACAGATTAATCAAGGAAATAACCTAATAATCGTTATTACAGACATAATAATCTAAACAACCATAATAACCAGAATTATCATAATAATGATCATAATAATCCTCACAATCACACTAAGAGACATAATAATCATAATAATCATGATAATAACCATAATAGACATGGAAACAACCCTAATAACCATTATAACAGCCATAATAACCATAATAACCATAATAGCTATAGTAATCTGTATGATGATCATAGTAACCATGCTATCAACCAATATAATCATAGTAATCGTCATGATAACCACAACAATCATGACAATCATAATTATAATCATAATTATCATAGCAACAATCATAATAGCCGTGATAATCATAGTAATCGTTACACTGACTGTAATAATCATAACATCGTTATAATATACAGAATAATCATGGAAATAACCTAATAATCGTTATTACAGACATAATAATCTTAATAACCATTATAACCAGAATAATCGTAGTAATGATCATAATAATTCTCACAATCATACTAAGAAACATAATAATCATAATAATCATGATTATAACCATAATAGACATGGAAACAGCCATAATAACCATTATATTAGCCATAACAACCATAATAATCATAATAGTTATACTAATCTGAATGATGATCATAATTACCATGCTATCAACAATTATAATCATAGTAATCGTCATAAACCCCACAACAAACATAACAATCATAATAATAATGATAATAAACCTGACAATAACCATAATAAACTTGGAAACAACCATAATAACCATTATAATAGCCATGATAACCGTATTAATCGTAATAGCTATAGTAATCCGAATGATGATCATGATTACCATGCTATCAACCATTATAATCATAGTAACCCTCACAATAACCACAACAATCATAACAATCATAATAATAGTCATAATAATCATAGCACAATCATAATAGCCGTAATAGTCATAGTAATAGTTATACTAACTGTAATAATCATAACATCGTAATAATAAACAGAATAATCATGGAAATAACCTAATAATCGTTATTACATCCATAATAATCTTAATAACCTTAATAACCAGAATAATAATAATAATGACCATAATAACCCTCACAATCATGCTAAGGAACTTTATAATCATAATAATCATAATAATAACCATAATAGATTTGGAAACAATTATAATAACCAATATAATAGACATAATAAACATAATAATCATAACAGCTATAGTAACCTGAATTATGATCATAATAACCATGCTAGCAACCATTATAATCATGGTAATCGTCATAATAACCACAACAGTCATAACAATCATACTAATAGTCATAATAATCATAGCAACAATCATAATAGACGTAATAATCATAGTAATAGTTATACTAACTGTAATAATCATAACATCGTTATAATATACAGAATAATCATGGAAATAACCTAATAATCGTTATTACAGACATAATAATCTTAATAGCCATTATAACCAGAATAATCGTAATAATGATCATAATAATTCCCACAATCATACTAGGAAACATAATAATCATAATAATCATGATAATAACCATAATAGACTTGGAAACAACCTTAATAACCATTATAATAGCCATTATAACCATAATAACCATTATAGCTATATTAATCTGACTGATGATCATAACTACCATACTATCAACCATTATAATCATAGTAACCCTCATAATAACCACAACAATCATAACAATCATAATAATAATCATAATAATCATAGCACAATCATAATAGCCGTAATAGTCATAGTAATAGTTATACTAACTGTAATAATCATAACATCGTAATAATAAACAGAATAATCAAGGAAATAACCTAATAATCGTTATTACAGACATAATAATCTAAACAACCATAATAACCAGAATTATCATAATAATGATCATAATAATCCTCACAATCATACTAAGAAACATAATAATCATAATAATCATGATAGTAAGCATAATAGACTTGGAAACAACCCTAATAACCATTATAATAGCCATAATAACCATAATAACCATTATAGCTATATTAATCTGACTGATGATCATAACTACCATACTATCAACCATTATAATCATAGTAATCGTCATAATAACCACAACAGTCATAAAAATCATTATAATAATCATAATTACCATAGCAACAATCATAATAGCCGTAATAATCATAGTAATAGTTATACGAACCGTAATAGTCATAACATCGTAATAATAAACAGAATGATCAGGAAAAAAACCTAATAATGGTTATTATAGCCATAATAATCGTAATAGTCGTAATCACCATAGGAATGTCATTGATGATTATAGTATTCGTCATAATCATGCTCAGAAACATAATAATCATAATAATCATGATAATAACCATAATAGACTTGGAAACAACCCTAATAACAATTATAATAACCATAATAACCATAATAACCATAATAGCTATATTAATCTGACTGATGATCATAATTACCATGCTATCAACAATTATAATCGTAGTAATCGTCATAAACCCCACAACAAACATAACAATCATAATAATAATGATAATAAACATGACAATAACCATAATAAACTTGGAAACAACCATAATAACCATTATAATAGCCATGATAACCTTATTAATCGTAATAGCTATAGTAATCCGAATGATGATCATGATTACCATGCTATCAACCATTATAATCATAGTAACCCTCACAGTAACCACAACAATCATAACAATCATAATAATAGTCATAATAATCATAGCACAATCATAATAGCCGTAATAGTCATAGTAATAGTTATACTAACTGTAATAATCATAACATCGTAATAATAAACAGAATAATCATGGAAATAACCTAATAATCGTTATTACATCCATAATAATCTTAATAACCTTAATAACCAGAATAATAATAATAATGACCATAATAACCCTCACAATCATGCTAAGGAACTTTATAATCATAATAATCATAATAATAACCATAATAGATTTGGAAACAATTATAATAACCAATATAATAGACATAATAAACATAATAATCATAACAGCTATAGTAACCTGAATTATGATCATAATAACCATGCTAGCAACCATTATAATCATGGTAATCGTCATAATAACCACAACAGTCATAACAATCATACTAATAGTCATAATAATCATAGCAACAATCATAATAGACGTAATAATCATAGTAATAGTTATACTAACTGTAATAATCATAACATCGTTATAATATACAGAATAATCATGGAAATAACCTAATAATCGTTATTACAGACATAATAATCTTAATAGCCATTATAACCAGAATAATCGTAATAATGATCATAATAATTCCCACAATCATACTAGGAAACATAATAATCATAATAATCATGATAATAACCATAATAGACTTGGAAACAACCTTAATAACCATTATAATAGCCATTATAACCATAATAACCATTATAGCTATATTAATCTGACTGATGATCATAACTACCATACTATCAACCATTATAATCATAGTAACCCTCATAATAACCACAACAATCATAACAATCATAATAATAATCATAATAATCATCGCACAATCATAATAGCCGTAATAGTCATAGTAATAGTTATACTAACTGTAATAATCATAACATCGTAATAATAAACAGAATAATCAAGGAAATAACCTAATAATCGTTATTACAGACATAATAATCTAAACAACCATAATAACCAGAATTATCATAATAATGATCATAATAATCCTCACAATCATACTAAGAAACATAATAATCATAATAATCATGATAGTAACCATAATAGACTTGGAAACAACCCCAATAACCATTATAATAGCCAAAATAACCATAATAACCATTATAGCTATATTAATCTGACTGATGATCATAACTACCATACTATCAACCATTATAATCATAGTAATCGTCATAATAACCACAACAGTCATAAAAATCATTATAATAATCATAATTACCATAGCAACAATCATAATAGACGTGATAATCATAGTAATCGTTACACTGACTGTAATAATCATAACATTGTAAGAATAAACAGATTAATCATGCAAATAACCTAATAATCGTTATTACAGCCATAATAATCTTAATAACCATAATAACCAGAATAATAACACTAATGATCATAATAACCCTCACAGTAATACTAAGCAACATTATAATCATAATAATCATTATAATAAACATAATAGACTTGGAAACGATCATAATAACCAATATAATAGACATAATAACCATAATAATCTTAATAGCCATAGTAATCCGAATGATGACCATATTAACCATGCTATCAACCATTATAATCATTGTAATCGTCATAATACCCACAACAATCATAACAATCATAGCAACAATCATAATAGCCGTAATAATCATAGTAATCGTTATACTAACTGTAATAAACATAACATCGTTATAATATACAGAATAATCATGGAAATAACCTAATACTCGTTGGTACAACCATAATAATCTTAATAGCCATTATAACCAGAATAATCGTAACAGTGATCATAATAATTCTCACAATCATACTAGGAAACATAATAATCATAATAATCATGATAATAACCATAATAGACTTGGAAACAACCCTAATAACCATTATAATAGCCATAATAACCATAATAACCATTATAGCTATATTAATCTGACTGATGATCATAACTACCATACTATCAACCATTATAATCATAGTAATCGTCATAATAACCACAACAGTCATAAAAATCATAATAATAATCATAATTACCATAGCAACAATCATAATAGCCGTAATAATCATAGTAATAGTTATACTAACCGTAATAGTCATAACATCGTAATAATAAACAGAATGATCAGGAAAAAAACCTAATAATGGTTATTATAGCCATAATAATCGTAATAGTCGTAATCACCATAAGAATGTCATTGATGATCATAGTATTCGTCATAATCATGCTCAGAAACATAATAATCATAATAATCATGATAATAACCATAATAGACTTGGAAACAGCCCTAATAACCATTATAATAGCCATAATAACCATAATAACTATAGTAATCTGACTGATGATCATAATTACCATGCTATCAACCATTATAATCATGGTAATCGTCATAATAACCACAACAAACATAACAATCATAATAATAATGATAATAAACATGACAATAACCATAATAAACTTGGAAACAACCATAATAACCATTATAATAGCCATGATAACCGTATTAATCGTAATAGCTATAGTAATCTGAATGATGATCATGATTACCATGCTATCAACCATTATAATCATAGTAACCCTCACAATAACCACATCAATCATAACAATCATAATAATAGTCATAATAATCATAGCACAATCATAATAGCCGTAATAGTCATAGTAATAGTTATACTAACTGTAATAATCATAACATCGTAATAATAAACAGAATAATCATGGAAATAACGTAATAATCGTTATTACATCCATAATAATCTTAATAACCTTAATAACCAGAATAATAATAATAATGACCATAATAACCCTCACAATCATGCTAAGGAACTTTATAATCATAATAATCATAATAATAACCATAATAGATTTGGAAACAATTATAATAACCAATATAATGGACATAATAAACATAATAATCATAACAGCTATAGTAACCTGAATTATGATCATAATAACCATGCTAGCAACCATTATAATCATGGTAATCGTCATAATAACCACAACAGTCATAACAATCATACTAATAGTCATAATAATCATAGCAACAATCATAATAGACGTAATAATCATAGTAATAGTTATACTAACTGTAATAATCATAACATCGTTATAATATACAGAATAATCATGGAAATAACCTAATAATCGTTATTACAGACATAATAATCTTAATAGCCATTATAACCAGAATAATCGTAATAATGATCATAATAATTCTCACAATCATACTAGGAAACATAATAATCATAATAATCATGATAATAACCATAATAGACTTGGAAACAACCTTAATAACCATTATAATAGCCATAATAACCATAATAACCATTATAGCTATATTAATCTGACTGATGATCATAACTACCATACTATCAACCATTATAATCATAGTAACCCTCATAATAACCACAACAATCATAACAATCATAATAATAATCATAATAATCATAGCACAATCATAATAGCCGTAATAGTCATAGTAATAGTTATACTAACTGTAATAATCATAACATCCAAATAATAAACAGAATAATCAAGGAAATAACCTAATAATCGTTATTACAGACATAATAATCTAAACAACCATAATAACCAGAATTATCATAATAATGATCATAATAATCCTCACAATCATACTAAGAAACATAATAATCATAATAATCATGATAGTAACCATAATAGACTTGGAAACAACCCTAATAACCATTATAATAGCCATAATAACCATAATAACCATAATAACTATAGTAATCTGACTGATGATCATAATTACCATGCTATCAACAATTATAATCATGGTAATCGTCATAATAACCACAACAATCAGAACAATCATAATAATAGTCATAGTAATCATAGGAACAATCATAATAGACGTAATAATCATGGTAATGGTTATACTGACTGTAATTATCATAACATCGTAATGATAAACAGAATAATCATGCAAATAGCCTAATAATCGTTATTACAGCCATATAATTCTTAATAACCATAATAAGCAGAATAACCATAATAATGGTCATAATAATCCTCACAATCATACTAAAAAACATCATAATCATAATAATCATGATAATAACCATAATAGACTTGGAAACAACCCTAATAACCATTATAACAGCCATAATAACCATAATAACCATAATAGCTATAGTAATCTGTATGATGATCATAGTAACCATGCTATCAACCAATATAATCATAGTAATCGTCATGATAACCACAACAATCATGACAATCATAATTATAATCATAATTATCATAGCAACAATCATAATAGCCGTGATAATCATAGTAATCGTTACACTGACTGTAATAATCATAACATCGTTATAATATACAGAATAATCATGGAAATAACCTAATAATCGTTATTACAGCCATAATAATCTTAATAACCATAATAACCAGAATAATAATAGTAATGATCATAATAACCCTCACAGTAATACTAAGCAACATTATAATCATAATAATCATTATAATAAACATAATAGACTTGGAAACGATCATAATAACCAATATAATAGACATAATAACCAAAATAATCTTTATAGCAATAGTAATCCGAATGATGACCATAATAACCATGCTATCAACCATTATAATCATCGTAATCGTCATAATACCCACAACAATCATAATAATAATCATAATAATCATAGCAACAGTCATAATAGACGTAATAATCGTAGTAATAGTTATACTGGCTGTAATAATCATAACATCGTTATAATATACAGAATAATCATGGAAATAACCTAATAATCGTTATTACAGACATAATAATCTTAATAACCATTATAACCAGAATAATCGTAGTAATGACCATAATAATTCTCACAATCATACTAGGAAACATAATAATCATAATAATCATGATAATAACCATAATAGACTTGGAAACAACCCTAATAACCATTATAATAGCCATAATAACCATAATAACCATTATAGCTATATTAATCTGACTGATGATCATAACTACCATACTATCAACCATTATAATCATAGTAATCGTCATAATAACCACAACAATCATAAAAATCATAATAATAATCATAATTACCATAGCAACAATCATAATAGCCGTTATAATCATAGTAATAGTTATACTAACTGTAATAATCATAACATCGTAATAATAAACAGAATAATCAAGGAAATAACCTAATAATCGTTATTACAGACATAATAATCTAAACAACCATAATAACCAGAATTATCATAATAATGATCATAATAATCCTCACAATCATACTAAGAAACATAATAATCAGAATAATCATGATAGTAACCATAATAGACTTGGAAACAACCCTAATAACCATTATAATAGCCATAATAACCATAATAACCATTATAGCTATATTAATCTGACTGATGATCATAACTACCATACTATCAACCATTATAATCATAGTAATCGTCATAATAACCACAACAGTCATAAAAATCATTATAATAATCATAATTACCATAGCAACAATCATAATAGCCGTAATAATCATAGTAATAGTTATACGAACCGTAATAGTCATAACATCGTAATAATAAACAGAATGATCAGGAAAAAAACCTAATAATGGTTATTATAGCCATAATAATCGTAATAGTCGTAATCACCATAGGAATGTCATTGATGATTATAGTATTCGTCATAATCATGCTCAGAAACATAATAATCATAATAATCATGATAATAACCATAATAGACTTGGAAACAACCCTAATAACAATTATAATAACCATAATAACCATAATAACCATAATAGCTATATTAATCTGACTGATGATCATAATTACCATGCTATCAACAATTATAATCGTAGTAATCGTCATAAACCCCACAACAAACATAACAATCATAATAATAATGATAATAAACATGACAATAACCATAATAAACTTGGAAACAACCATAATAACCATTATAATAGCCATGATAACCTTATTAATCGTAATAGCTATAGTAATCCGAATGATGATCATGATTACCATGCTATCAACCATTATAATCATAGTAACCCTCACAGTAACCACAACAATCATAACAATCATAATAATAGTCATAATAATCATAGCACAATCATAATAGCCGTAATAGTCATAGTAATAGTTATACTAACTGTAATAATCATAACATCGTAATAATAAACAGAATAATCATGGAAATAACCTAATAATCGTTATTACATCCATAATAATCTTAATAACCTTAATAACCAGAATAATAATAATAATGACCATAATAACCCTCACAATCATGCTAAGGAACTTTATAATCATAATAATCATAATAATAACCATAATAGATTTGGAAACAATTATAATAACCAATATAATAGACATAATAAACATAATAATCATAACAGCTATAGTAACCTGAATTATGATCATAATAACCATGCTAGCAACCATTATAATCATGGTAATCGTCATAATAACCACAACAGTCATAACAATCATACTAATAGTCATAATAATCATAGCAACAATCATAATAGACGTAATAATCATAGTAATAGTTATACTAACTGTAATAATCATAACATCGTTATAATATACAGAATAATCATGGAAATAACCTAATAATCGTTATTACAGACATAATAATCTTAATAGCCATTATAACCAGAATAATCGTAATAATGATCATAATAATTCCCACAATCATACTAGGAAACATAATAATCATAATAATCATGATAATAACCATAATAGACTTGGAAACAACCTTAATAACCATTATAATAGCCATTATAACCATAATAACCATTATAGCTATATTAATCTGACTGATGATCATAACTACCATACTATCAACCATTATAATCATAGTAACCCTCATAATAACCACAACAATCATAACAATCATAATAATAATCATAATAATCATCGCACAATCATAATAGCCGTAATAGTCATAGTAATAGTTATACTAACTGTAATAATCATAACATCGTAATAATAAACAGAATAATCAAGGAAATAACCTAATAATCGTTATTACAGACATAATAATCTAAACAACCATAATAACCAGAATTATCATAATAATGATCATAATAATCCTCACAATCATACTAAGAAACATAATAATCATAATAATCATGATAGTAACCATAATAGACTTGGAAACAACCCCAATAACCATTATAATAGCCAAAATAACCATAATAACCATTATAGCTATATTAATCTGACTGATGATCATAACTACCATACTATCAACCATTATAATCATAGTAATCGTCATAATAACCACAACAGTCATAAAAATCATTATAATAATCATAATTACCATAGCAACAATCATAATAGACGTGATAATCATAGTAATCGTTACACTGACTGTAATAATCATAACATTGTAAGAATAAACAGATTAATCATGCAAATAACCTAATAATCGTTATTACAGCCATAATAATCTTAATAACCATAATAACCAGAATAATAACACTAATGATCATAATAACCCTCACAGTAATACTAAGCAACATTATAATCATAATAATCATTATAATAAACATAATAGACTTGGAAACGATCATAATAACCAATATAATAGACATAATAACCATAATAATCTTAATAGCCATAGTAATCCGAATGATGACCATATTAACCATGCTATCAACCATTATAATCATTGTAATCGTCATAATACCCACAACAATCATAACAATCATAGCAACAATCATAATAGCCGTAATAATCATAGTAATCGTTATACTAACTGTAATAAACATAACATCGTTATAATATACAGAATAATCATGGAAATAACCTAATACTCGTTGGTACAACCATAATAATCTTAATAGCCATTATAACCAGAATAATCGTAACAGTGATCATAATAATTCTCACAATCATACTAGGAAACATAATAATCATAATAATCATGATAATAACCATAATAGACTTGGAAACAACCCTAATAACCATTATAATAGCCATAATAACCATAATAACCATTATAGCTATATTAATCTGACTGATGATCATAACTACCATACTATCAACCATTATAATCATAGTAATCGTCATAATAACCACAACAGTCATAAAAATCATAATAATAATCATAATTACCATAGCAACAATCATAATAGCCGTAATAATCATAGTAATAGTTATACTAACCGTAATAGTCATAACATCGTAATAATAAACAGAATGATCAGGAAAAAAACCTAATAATGGTTATTATAGCCATAATAATCGTAATAGTCGTAATCACCATAAGAATGTCATTGATGATCATAGTATTCGTCATAATCATGCTCAGAAACATAATAATCATAATAATCATGATAATAACCATAATAGACTTGGAAACAGCCCTAATAACCATTATAATAGCCATAATAACCATAATAACTATAGTAATCTGACTGATGATCATAATTACCATGCTATCAACCATTATAATCATGGTAATCGTCATAATAACCACAACAAACATAACAATCATAATAATAATGATAATAAACATGACAATAACCATAATAAACTTGGAAACAACCATAATAACCATTATAATAGCCATGATAACCGTATTAATCGTAATAGCTATAGTAATCTGAATGATGATCATGATTACCATGCTATCAACCATTATAATCATAGTAACCCTCACAATAACCACATCAATCATAACAATCATAATAATAGTCATAATAATCATAGCACAATCATAATAGCCGTAATAGTCATAGTAATAGTTATACTAACTGTAATAATCATAACATCGTAATAATAAACAGAATAATCATGGAAATAACGTAATAATCGTTATTACATCCATAATAATCTTAATAACCTTAATAACCAGAATAATAATAATAATGACCATAATAACCCTCACAATCATGCTAAGGAACTTTATAATCATAATAATCATAATAATAACCATAATAGATTTGGAAACAATTATAATAACCAATATAATGGACATAATAAACATAATAATCATAACAGCTATAGTAACCTGAATTATGATCATAATAACCATGCTAGCAACCATTATAATCATGGTAATCGTCATAATAACCACAACAGTCATAACAATCATACTAATAGTCATAATAATCATAGCAACAATCATAATAGACGTAATAATCATAGTAATAGTTATACTAACTGTAATAATCATAACATCGTTATAATATACAGAATAATCATGGAAATAACCTAATAATCGTTATTACAGACATAATAATCTTAATAGCCATTATAACCAGAATAATCGTAATAATGATCATAATAATTCTCACAATCATACTAGGAAACATAATAATCATAATAATCATGATAATAACCATAATAGACTTGGAAACAACCTTAATAACCATTATAATAGCCATAATAACCATAATAACCATTATAGCTATATTAATCTGACTGATGATCATAACTACCATACTATCAACCATTATAATCATAGTAACCCTCATAATAACCACAACAATCATAACAATCATAATAATAATCATAATAATCATAGCACAATCATAATAGCCGTAATAGTCATAGTAATAGTTATACTAACTGTAATAATCATAACATCCAAATAATAAACAGAATAATCAAGGAAATAACCTAATAATCGTTATTACAGACATAATAATCTAAACAACCATAATAACCAGAATTATCATAATAATGATCATAATAATCCTCACAATCATACTAAGAAACATAATAATCATAATAATCATGATAGTAACCATAATAGACTTGGAAACAACCCTAATAACCATTATAATAGCCATAATAACCATAATAACCATAATAACTATAGTAATCTGACTGATGATCATAATTACCATGCTATCAACAATTATAATCATGGTAATCGTCATAATAACCACAACAATCAGAACAATCATAATAATAGTCATAGTAATCATAGGAACAATCATAATAGACGTAATAATCATGGTAATGGTTATACTGACTGTAATTATCATAACATCGTAATGATAAACAGAATAATCATGCAAATAGCCTAATAATCGTTATTACAGCCATATAATTCTTAATAACCATAATAAGCAGAATAACCATAATAATGGTCATAATAATCCTCACAATCATACTAAAAAACATCATAATCATAATAATCATGATAATAACCATAATAGACTTGGAAACAACCCTAATAACCATTATAACAGCCATAATAACCATAATAACCATAATAGCTATAGTAATCTGTATGATGATCATAGTAACCATGCTATCAACCAATATAATCATAGTAATCGTCATGATAACCACAACAATCATGACAATCATAATTATAATCATAATTATCATAGCAACAATCATAATAGCCGTGATAATCATAGTAATCGTTACACTGACTGTAATAATCATAACATCGTTATAATATACAGAATAATCATGGAAATAACCTAATAATCGTTATTACAGCCATAATAATCTTAATAACCATAATAACCAGAATAATAATAGTAATGATCATAATAACCCTCACAGTAATACTAAGCAACATTATAATCATAATAATCATTATAATAAACATAATAGACTTGGAAACGATCATAATAACCAATATAATAGACATAATAACCAAAATAATCTTTATAGCAATAGTAATCCGAATGATGACCATAATAACCATGCTATCAACCATTATAATCATCGTAATCGTCATAATACCCACAACAATCATAATAATAATCATAATAATCATAGCAACAGTCATAATAGACGTAATAATCGTAGTAATAGTTATACTGGCTGTAATAATCATAACATCGTTATAATATACAGAATAATCATGGAAATAACCTAATAATCGTTATTACAGACATAATAATCTTAATAACCATTATAACCAGAATAATCGTAGTAATGACCATAATAATTCTCACAATCATACTAGGAAACATAATAATCATAATAATCATGATAATAACCATAATAGACTTGGAAACAACCCTAATAACCATTATAATAGCCATAATAACCATAATAACCATTATAGCTATATTAATCTGACTGATGATCATAACTACCATACTATCAACCATTATAATCATAGTAATCGTCATAATAACCACAACAATCATAAAAATCATAATAATAATCATAATTACCATAGCAACAATCATAATAGCCGTTATAATCATAGTAATAGTTATACTAACTGTAATAATCATAACATCGTAATAATAAACAGAATAATCAAGGAAATAACCTAATAATCGTTATTACAGACATAATAATCTAAACAACCATAATAACCAGAATTATCATAATAATGATCATAATAATCCTCACAATCATACTAAGAAACATAATAATCAGAATAATCATGATAGTAACCATAATAGACTTGGAAACAACCCTAATAACCATTATAATAGCCATAATAACCATAATAACCATTATAGCTATATTAATCTGACTGATGATCATAACTACCATACTATCAACCATTATAATCATAGTAATCGTCATAATAACCACAACAGTCATAAAAATCATTATAATAATCATAATTACCATAGCAACAATCATAATAGCCGTAATAATCATAGTAATAGTTATACGAACCGTAATAGTCATAACATCGTAATAATAAACAGAATGATCAGGAAAAAAACCTAATAATGGTTATTATAGCCATAATAATCGTAATAGTCGTAATCACCATAGGAATGTCATTGATGATTATAGTATTCGTCATAATCATGCTCAGAAACATAATAATCATAATAATCATGATAATAACCATAATAGACTTGGAAACAACCCTAATAACAATTATAATAACCATAATAACCATAATAACCATAATAGCTATATTAATCTGACTGATGATCATAATTACCATGCTATCAACAATTATAATCGTAGTAATCGTCATAGTACCCACAACAAACATAACAATCATAATAATAGTGATAATAAACATGACAATAACCATAATAAACTTGGAAACAACCATAATAACCATTATAATAGCCATGATAACCGTATTAATCGTAATAGCTATAGTAATCTGAATGATGATCATGATTACCATGCTATCAACCATTATAATCATAGTAACCCTCACAATAACCACAACAATCATAACAATCATAATAATAGTCATAATAATCATAGGAACAATCATAATAGACGTAATAATCATAGTAATAGTTATACTAACTGTAATAATCATAACATAGTAATAATAAACAGAATAATCATGGAAATAACCTAATAATCGTTATTACATCCATAATAATCTTAATAACCTTAATAACCAGAGTAATAATAATAATGATCATAATAACCCTCACAATCATGCTAAGGAACTTTATAATCATAATAATCATAATAATAACCATAATAGATTTGGAAACAATTATAATAACCAATATAATAGACATAATAAACATAATAATCATAACAGCTATAGTAACCTGAATTATGATCATAATAACCATGCTAGCAACCATTATAATCATGGTAATCGTCATAATAACCACAACAGTCATAACAATCACACTAATAGTCATAATAATCATAGCAACAATCATAATAGACGTGATAATCATAGTAATCGTTACACTGACTGTAATAATCATAACATTGTAAGAATAAACAGATTAATCATGCAAATAACCTAATAATCGTTATTACAGCCATAATAATCTTAATAACCATAATAACCAGAATAATAACACTAATGATCATAATAACCCTCACAGTAATACTAAGCAACATTATAATCATAATAATCATTATAATAAACATAATAGACTTGGAAACGATCATAATAACCAATATAATAGACATAATAACCATAATAATCTTAATAGCCATAGTAATCCGAATGATGACCATATTAACCATGCTATCAACCATTATAATCATTGTAATCGTCATAATACCCACAACAATCATAACAATCATAGCAACAATCATAATAGCCGTAATAATCATAGTAATCGTTATACTAACTGTAATAAACATAACATCGTTATAATATACAGAATAATCATGGAAATATCCTAATACTCGTTGGTACAACCATAATAATCTTAATAGCCATTATAACCAGAATAATCGTAACAATGATCATAATAATTCTCACAATCATACTAGGAAACATAATAATCATAATAATCATGATAATAACCATAATAGACTTGGACACAACCCTAATAACCATTATAATAGCCATAATAACCATAATAACCATTATAGCTATATTAATCTGACTGATGATCATAACTACCATACTATCAACCATTATAATCATAGTAATCGTCATAATAACCACAACAGTCATAAAAATCATAATAATAATCATAATTACCATAGCAACAATCATAATAGCCGTAATAATCATAGTAATAGTTATACTAACCGTAATAGTCATAACATCGTAATAATAAACAGAATGATCAGGAAAAAAACCTAATAATGGTTATTATAGCCATAATAATCGTAATAGTCGTAATCACCATAAGAATGTCATTGATGATCATAGTATTCGTCATAATCATGCTCAGAAACATAATAATCATAATAATCATGATAATAACCATAATAGACTTGGAAACAGCCCTAATAACCATTATAATAGCCATAATAACCATAATAACCATAATAACTATAGTAATCTGACTGATGATCATAATTACCATGCTATCAACCATTATAATCATGGTAATCGTCATAATAACCACAACAAACATAACAATCATAATAATAATGATAATAAACATGACAATAACCATAATAAACTTGGAAACAACCATAATAACCATTATAATAGCCATGATAACCGTATTAATCGTAGTAGCTATAGTAATCTGAATGATGATCATGATTACCATGCTATCAACCATTATAATCATAGTAACCCTCACAATAACCACAACAATCATAACAATCATAATAATAGTCATAATAATCATAGCACAATCATAATAGCCGTAATAGTCATAGTAATAGTTATACTAACTGTAATAATCATAACATCGTAATAATAAACAGAATAATCATGGAAATAACGTAATAATCGTTATTACATCCATAATAATCTTAATAACCTTAATAACCAGAATAATAATAATAATGACCATAATAACCCTCACAATCATGCTAAGGAACTTTATAATCATAATAATCATAATAATAACCATAATAGATTTGGAAACAATTATAATAACCAATATGATGGACATAATAAACATAATAATCATAACAGCTATAGTAACCTGAATTATGATCATAATAACCATGCTAGCAACCATTATAATCATGGTAATCGTCATAATAACCACAACAGTCATAACAATCATACTAATAGTCATAATAATCATAGCAACAATCATAATAGACGTAATAATCATAGTAATAGTTATACTAACTGTAATAATCATAACATCGTTATAATATACAGAATAATCATGGAAATAACCTAATAATCGTTATTACAGACATAATAATCTTAATAGCCATTATAACTAGAATAATCGTAATAATGATCATAATAATTCTCACAATCATACTAGGAAACATAATAATCATAATAATCATGATAATAACCATAATAGACTTGGGAACAACCCTAATAACCATTATAATAGCCATAATAACCATAATAACCATTATAGCTATATTAATCTGACTGATGATCATAACTACCATACTATCAACCATTATAATCATAGTAATCGTCATAATAACCACAACAGTCATAAAAATCATAATAATAATCATAATTACCATAGCAACAATCATAATAGCCGTAATAATCATAGTAATAGTTATACTAACCGTAATAGTCATAACATCGTAATAATAAACAGAATGATCAGGAAAAAAACCTAATAATGGTTATTATAGCCATAATAATCGTAATAGTCGTAATCACCATAAGAATGTCATTGATGATCATAGTATTCGTCATAATCATGCTAAGAAACATAATAATCATAATAATCATGATAATAACCATAATAGACTTGGAAACAGCCATAATAACCATTATATTAGCCATAACAACCATAATAATCATAATAGTTATAGTAATCTGAATGATGATCATAATTACCATGCTATCAACAATTAGAATCATAGTAATCGTTATAAACCCCACAACAAACATAACAATCATAATAATAATAATAATAAACATGACAATAACCATAATAAACTTGGAAACAACCATAATAACCATTATAATAGCCATAATAACCATAATAACCATAATAACTATAGTAATCTGACTGATGATCAAAATTACCATGCTATCAACAATTATAATCATGGTAATCGTCATAATAACCACAACAATCATAACAATCATAATAATAGTCATAGTAATCATAGGAACAATCATAATAGACGTAATAATCATGGTAATGGTTATACTGACTGTAATTATCATAACATCGTAATGATAAACAGAATAATCATGCAAATAGCCTAATAATCGTTATTACAGCCATATAATTCTTAATAACCATAATAAGGAGAATAACCACAATAATGGTCATAATAATCCTCACAATCATACTAAAAAACATCAGAATCACAATAATCATGAAAATAACCATAATAGACTTGGAAACAACCCTAATAACCATTATAATAGCCATAATAACCATAATAACCGTAATAGCTATAATAATCTGACTGATGATCATAACTACCATGCTATCAACAACTATAATCAAAGTAATCGTCATAATAACGACAACACACATAACAATCATAATAATAATAATAATAATAAACATGGCAATAACCATAATAGACTTGGAAGCAACCGTAATAACCATTATAATAGCCATGATAATCATATTAATCATAATAGCTATAGTAATCTGAATGATGATCATGATGAATGATGATTACCAAGCTATCAACCATTATAATCATAGTAATCGTCATAATAACCACAAAAATCATAACAATCATAATAATAGTCATAATAATCATAGCAAAAACCATAATAGACGTAATTACCATAGTAATAGTTATACTAACTGTAGCAATCATAACATTGTAATAATAAACAGAATAATCATGGAAATAGCCTAATAATCGTTATTATAGCCATAATAATCATAATAGTCGTAATCACCATAAGAATCTCAGTGATGATCATAATAATCCTCACAATCATACTAAGAAACATAATAATCCTAATAATCATGATAATAACCATAATAGACTTGGAAACAACCCTAATAACCATAATAACCATAATAGCTATAGTAATCTGACTGATGATCATAATTATCGTGCTATCAACCATTATAATCATAGTAATCGTCATAATAACCACAACAAACATATCAATCATAATAATAATGATAATAAACATGACAATAACCATAATAAACTTGGAAACAACCATAATAACAATTATAATAGCCCTGATAATGATATTCATCATAATAGCTATAGTAATCTGAATGATGATCATGATTACCATGCTATCAACCAATATAATCATAGTAATCGTCATGATAACCACAACAATCATGACAATCATAATTATAATAATAATTATCATAGCAACAATCATAATAGCCGTGATAATCATAGTAATCGTTACACTGACCGTAATAATCATAACATCGTTATAATATACAGAATAATCATGCAAATAACCTAATAATCGTTATTACAGCCATAATAATCTTAATAACCATAATAACCAGAATAATAATAGTAATGATCATAATAACCGTCACAGTAATACTAAGCAACATTATAATCATAATAATCATTATAATAAACATAATAGACTTGGAAACGATCATAATAACCAATATAATAGACATAATAACCATAATAATCTTAATAGCCATAGTAATCGGAATGATGACCATAATAACCATGATATCAACCATTATAATCATAGTAATCGTCATAATACCCACAACAATCATAACAATCATAGCAACAATCATAATAGCCGTAATAATCATAGTAATCGTTATACTAACTGTAATAATCATAACATCGTTATGATATACAGAATAATCATGGAAATAACCTAATACTCGTTATTACAACCATAATAATCTTAATAGCCATTATAACCAGAATAATCGTAACAATGATCATAATAATTCTCACAATTATACTAGGAAACATAATAATCATAATAATCATGATAATAACCATAATAGACTTGGAAACAACCCTAATAACCATTATAATAGCCATAATAACCATAATAACCATTATAGCTATATTAATCTGACTGATGATCATAACTACCATACTATCAACCATTATAATCATAGTAATCGTCATAATAACCACAACAATCATAACAATCATAATAATAGTCATAGTAATCATAGGAACAATCATAATAGACGTAATAATCATGGTAATTGTTATACTGACTGTAATTATCATAACATCGTAATGATAAACAGAATAATCATGCAAATAGCCTAATAATCGTTATTACAGCCATATAATTCTTAATAACCATAATAAGCAGAATAACCATAATAATGGTCATAATAATCCTCACAATCATACTAAAAAACATCATAATCATAATAATCATGATAATAACCATAATAGACTTGGAAACAACCCTAATAACGATTATAACATCCATAATAACCATAATAACCATAATAGCTATAGTAATCTGTATGATGATCATAGTAACCATGCTATCAACCATTATAATCATAGTAACCCTCACAATAACCACAACAATCATAACAATCATAATAATAGTCATAATAATCATAGGAACAATCATAATAGACGTAATAATCATAGTAATAGTTATACTAACTGTAATAATCATAATATAGTAATAATAAACAGAATAATCATGGAAATAACCTAATAATCGTTATTACATCCATAATAATCTTAATAACCTTAATAACCAGGATAATAATAATAATGATCATAATAACCCTCACAATCATGCTAAGGAACTTTATAATCATAATAATCATAATAATAACCATAATAGATTTGGAAACAATTATAATAACCAATATAATAGACATAATAAACATAATAATCATAACAGCTATAGTAACCTGAATTATGATCATAATAACCATGCTAGCAACCATTATAATCATGGTAATCGTCATAATAACCACAACAGTCATAACAATCATACTAATAGTCATAATAATCATAGCAACAATCATAATAGACGTAATAATCATAGTAATAGTTATACTAACTGTAATAATCATAACATTGTAATAATAAACAAATTAATCATGGAAATAACCTAATAACCGTTATTATAGCCATAATAATCGTAATAGTCGTAATCGCCATAAGAATCTCAGTGATTATCATAATACTCGTCATAATCGTACTAAGAAACATAATAATCATAATAATCATGATAATAACCATAATAGACATGGAAACAACCATAATAACCATTATATTAGCCATAACCACCATAATAATCATAATAGTTATAGTAATCTGAATGATGATCATAATTACCATGCTATCAACAATTAGGATCATAGTAATCGTCATAAACCCCACAACAAACATAACAATCATAATAATAATAATAATAAACATGACAATAACCATAATAAACTTGGAAACAACCATAATAACCATTATAATAGCCATAATAACCATAATAACCATAATAACTATAGTAATCTGACTGATGATCAAAATTACCATGCTATCAACAATTATAATCATGGTAATCGTCATAATAACCACAACAATCATAACAATCATAATAATAGTCATAGTAATCATAGGAACAATCATAATAGACGTAATAACCATGGTAATGGTTATACTGACTGTAATTATCATAACATCGTAATGATAAACAGAATAATCATGCAAATAGCCTAATAATCGTTATTACAGCCATATAATTCTTAATAACCATAATAAGGAGAATAACCACAATAATGGTCATAATAATCCTCACAATCATACTAAAAAACATCACAATCACAATAATCATGAAAATAACCATAATAGACTTGGAAACAACCCTAATAACCATTATAATAGCCATAATAACCATAATAACCGTAATAGCTATAATAATCTGACTGATGATCATAACTACCATGCTATCAACAACTATAATCAAAGTAATCGTCATAATAACGACAACACACATAACAATCATAATAATAATAATAATAATAAACATGGCAATAACCATAATAGACTTGGAAACAACCGTAATAACCATTATAATAGCCATGATAATCATATTAATCATAATAGCTATAGTAATCTGAATGATGATCATGATGAATGATGATTACCATGCTATCAACCATTATAATCATAGTAATCGTCATAATAACCACAAAAATCATAACAATCATAATAATAGTCATAATAATCATAGCAAAAACCATAATAGACGTAATTACCATAGTAATAGTTATACTAACTGTAGCAATCATAACATTGTAATAATAAACAGAATAATCATGGAAATAGCCTAATAATCGTTATTATAGCCATAATAATCATAATAGTCGTAATCACCATAAGAATCTCAGTGATGATCATAATAATCCTCACAATCATACTAAGAAACATATTAATCCTAATAATCATGATAATAACCATAATAGACTTGGAAACAACCCTAATAACCATTATAACAGCCATAATAACCATAATAACCATAATAGCTATAGTAATCTGACTGATGATCATAATTATCGTGCTATCAACCATTATAATCATAGTAATCGTCATAATAACCACAACAAACATATCAATCATAATAATAATGATAATAAACATGACAATAACCATAATAAACTTGGAAACAACCATAATAACAATTATAATAGCCCTGATAATGATATTCATCATAATAGCTATAGTAATCTGAATGATGATCATGATTACCATGCTATCAACCAATATAATCATAGTAATCGTCATGATAACCACAACAATCATGACAATCATAATTATAATCATAATTATCATAGCAACAATCATAATAGCCGTGATAATCATAGTAATCGTTACACTGACCGTAATAATCATAACATCGTTATAATATACAGAATAATCATGCAAATAACCTAATAATCGTTATTACAGCCATAATAATCTTAATAACCATAATAACCAGAATAATAATAGTAATGATCATAGTAACCGTCACAGTAATACTAAGCAACATTATAATCATAACAATCATTATAATAAACATAATAGACTTGGAAACGATCATAATAACCAATATAATAGACATAATAACCATAATAATCTTAATAGCCATAGCAATCGGAATGATGACCATAATAACCATGATATCAACCATTATAATCATAGTAATCGTCATAATACCCACAACAATCATAACAATCATAGCAACAATCATAATAGCCGTAATAATCATAGTAATCGTTATACTAACTGTAATAATCATAACATCGTTATGATATACAGAATAATCATGGAAATAACCTAATACTCGTTATTACAACCATAATAATCTTAATAGCCATTATAACCAGAATAATCGTAACAATGATCATAATAATTCTCACAATTATACTAGGAAACATAATAATCATAATAATCATGATAATAACCATAATAGACTTGGAAACAGCCATAATAACCATTATGTTAGCCATAACAACCATAATAATCATAATAGTTATACTAATCTGAATGATTATCATAATTACCATGCTATCAACAATTATAATCATAGTAATCGTCATAAACCCCACAACAAACATAACAATCATAATAATAATGATAATAAACATGACAATAACCATAATAAACTTGGAAACAACCATAGTAACCATTATAATAGCCATGATAACCGTATTAATCATAATAGCTATAGTAATCTGAAAGATGATCATGATTTCTATGCCATCAACCATTATAATCATAGTAACCTTCATAATAACCACAACAATCATAACAATCATAATAATAATCATAATAATCATAGCCCAATCATAATAGCCGTAATAGTCATAGTAATAGTTATACTAACTGTAATAATCATAACATCGTAATAATAAACAGAATAATCAAGGAAATAACCTAATAATCGTTATTACAGACATAATAATCTAAACAACCATAATAACCAGAATTATCATAATAATGATCATAATAATCCTCACAATCATACTAAGAAACATAACAATCATAATAATAATAATAATAATAAACATGGCAATAACCATAATAGACTTGGAAACAACCGTAATAACCATTATAATAGCCATGATAATCATATTAATCATAATAGCTATAGTAATCTGAATGATGATCATGATTACCATGCTATCAACCATTATAATCATAGTAATCGTCATAATAACCACAAAAATCATAAGAATCATAATAATAGTCATAATAATCATAGCAAAAATCATAATAGACGTAATTACCATAGTAATAGTTATACTAACTGTAGCAATCATAACATTGTAATAATAAACAGAATAATCACGGAAATAGCCTAATAATCGTTATTATAGCCATAATAATCATAATAGTCGTAATCACCATAAGAATCGCAGTGATGATCGTAATAATCGTCACAATCATACTAAGAAACATAATAATCATAATAATCATGATAATAACCATAATAGACTTGGAAACAGCCCTAATAACCATTATAACAGCCATAATAACCATAATAACCATAATAGCTATAGTAATCTGACTGATGATCATAATTATCGTGCTATCAACCATTATAATCATAGTAATCGTCATAATAACCACAACAAACATATCAATCATAATAATAATGATAATAAACATGACAATAACCATAATAAACTTGGAAACAACCATAATAACAATTATAATAGCCCTGATAATGATATTCATCATAATAGCTGTAGTAATCTGAATGATGATCATGATTACCATGCTATCAACCAATATAATCATAGTAATCGTCATGATAACCACAACAATCATGACAATCATAATTATAATAATAATTATCATAGCAACAATCATAATAGCCGTGATAATCATAGTAATCGTTACACTGACCGTAATAATCATAACATCGTTATAATATACAGAATAATCATGCAAATAACCTAATAATCGTTATTACAGCCATAATAATCTTAATAACCATAATAACCAGAATAATAATAGTAATGATCATAATAACCGTCACAGTAATACTAAGCAACATTATAATTATAATAATCATTATAATAAACATAATAGACTTGGAAACGATCATAATAACCAATATAATAGACATAATAACCATAATAATCTTAATAGCCATAGTAATCGCAATGATGACCATAATAACCATGATATCAACCATTATAATCATAGTAATCGTCATAATACCCACAACAATCATAACAATCATAGCAACAATCATAATAGCCGTAATAATCATAGTAATCGTTATACTAACTGTAATAATCATAACATCGTTATGATATACAGAATAATCATGGAAATAACCTAATACTCGTTATTACAACCATAATAATCTTAATAGCCATTATAACCAGAATAATCGTAACAATGATCATAATAATTCTCACAATTATACTAGGAAACATAATAATCATAATAATCATGATAATAACCATAATAGACTTGGAAACAACCCTAATAACCATTATAATAGCCATAATAACCATAATAACCATTATAGCTATATTCATCTGACTGATGATCATAACTACCATACTATCAACCATTATAATCATAGTAATCGTCATAATAACCACAACAATCATAACAATCATAATAATAGTCATAGTAATCATAGGAACAATCATAATAGACGTAATAATCATGGTAATTGTTATACTGACTGTAATTATCATAACATCGTAATGATAAACAGAATAATCATGCAAATAGCCTAATAATCGTTATTACAGCCATATAATTCTTAATAACCATAATAAGCAGAATAACCATAATAATGGTCATAATAATCCTCACAATCATACTAAAAAACATCATAATCATAATAATCATGATAATAACCATAATAGACTTGGAAACAACCCTAATAACGATTATAACAGCCATAATAACCATAATAACCATAATAGCTATAGTAATCTGTATGATGATCATAGTAACCATGCTATCAACCATTATAATCATAGTAACCCTCACAATAACCACAACAATCATAACAATCATAATAATAGTCATAATAATCATAGGAACAATCATAATAGACGTAATAATCATAGTAATAGTTATACTAACTGTAATAATCATAATATAGTAATAATAAACAGAATAATCATGGAAATAACCTAATAATCGTTATTACATCCATAATAATCTTAATAACCTTAATAACCAGGATAATAATAATAATGATCATAATAACCCTCACAATCATGCTAAGGAACTTTATAATCATAATAATCATAATAATAACCATAATAGATTTGGAAACAATTATAATAACCAATATAATAGACATAATAAACATAATAATCATAACAGCTATAGTAACCTGAATTATGATCATAATAACCATGCTAGCAACCATTATAATCATGGTAATCGTCATAATAACCACAACAGTCATAACAATCATACTAATAGTCATAATAATCATAGCAACAATCATAATAGACGTAATAATCATAGTAATAGTTATACTAACTGTAATAATCATAACATTGTAATAATAAACAAATTAATCATGGAAATAACCTAATAACCGTTATTATAGCCATAATAATCGTAATAGTCGTAATCGCCATAAGAATCTCAGTGATTATCATAATACTCGTCATAATCGTACTAAGAAACATAATAATCATAATAATCATGATAATAACCATAATAGACATGGAAACAACCATAATAACCATTATATTAGCCATAACCACCATAATAATCATAATAGTTATAGTAATCTGAATGATGATCATAATTACCATGCTATCAACAATTAGAATCATAGTAATCGTTATAAACCCCACAACAAACATAACAATCATAATAATAATAATAATAAACATGACAATAACCATAATAAACTTGGAAACAACCATAATAACCATTATAATAGCCATAATAACCATAATAACCATAATAACTATAGTAATCTGACTGATGATCAAAATTACCATGCTATCAACAATTATAATCATGGTAATCGTCATAATAACCACAACAATCATAACAATCATAATAATAGTCATAATTACCATAGCAACAATCATAATAGCCGTAATAATCATAGTAATAGTTATACTAACCGTAATAGTCATAACATCGTAATAATAAACAGAATGATCAGGAAAAAAACCTAATAATGGTTATTATAGCCATAATAATCGTAATAGTCGTAATCACCATAAGAATGTCATTGATGATCATAGTATTCGTCATAATCATGCTCAGAAACATAATAATCATAATAATCATGATAATAACCATAATAGACTTGGAAACAGCCACAATAACCATTATAATAGCCATAACAACCGTAATAATCATAATAGTTATAGTAATCTGAATGATGATCATAATAACCATGCTATCAACCATTATAATCATAGTAATCGTCATAATACCCACAACAATCATAACAATCATAGCAACAATCATAATAGCCGTAATAATCATAGTAATCGTTATACTAACTGTAATAATCATAACATCGTTATAATATACAGAATAATCATGGAAATAACCTAATACTCGTTATTACAACCATAATAATCTTAATAGCCATTATAACCAGAATAATCGTAATAATGATCATAATAATTCTCACAATCATACTAAGAAACATAATAATCATAGTAATCATGACAATAAGCATGATAGACTTCGAAACAACCCTAATAACCATTATAATAGCCATAATAACCATAATAACCATAATAACTATAGTAATCTGACTGATGATCATAACTACCATGCTATCAACAATTATAATCATGGTAATCGTCATAATAACCACAACAATCATAACAATCATAATAATAGTCATAGTAATCATAGGAACAATCATAATAGACGTAATAATCATGGTAATGGTTATACTGACTGTAATTATCATAACATCGTAATGATAAACAGAATAATCATGCAAATTGCCTAATAATCGTTATTACAGCCATATAATTCTTAATAACCATAATAAGCAGAATAACCACAATAATGGTCATAATAATCCTCACAATCATACTAAAAAACATCATAATCATAATAATCATGAAAATAACCATAATAGACTTGGAAACAACCCTAATAACCATTATAATAGTCATAATAACCATAATAACCGTAATAGCTATAATAATCTGACTGATGATCATAACTGCCATGCTATCAACAGCTATAATCAAAGTAATCGTCATAATAACGACAACAAACATAACAATCATAATAATAATAATAATAATAAACATGACAATAACCATAATAAACCTGGAAACAACCGTAATAACCATTATAATAGCCATGATAACCATATTAATCATAATAGCTATAGTAATCTGAATGATGATCATGATTACCATGCTATCAACCATTATAATCATAGTAATCGTCATAATAACCACAAAAATCATAACAATCATAATAATAGTCATAATAATCATAGCAAAAACCATAATAGACGTAATTACCATAGTAATAGTTATACTAACTGTAGCAATCATAACATTGTAATAATAAACAGAATAATCATGGAAATAGCCTAATAATCGTTATTATAGCCATAATAATCATAATAGTCGTAATCACCATAAGAATCTCAGTGATGATCATAATAATCCTCACAATCATACTAAGAAACATAATAATCTTAATAATCATGATAATAACCATAATAGACTTGGAAACAACCCTAATAACCATTATAACAGCCATAATAACCATAATAACCATAATAGCTATAGTAATCTGACTGATGATCATAATTATCGTGCTATCAACCATTATAATCATAGTAATCGTCATAATAACCACAACAAACATATCAATCATAATAATAATGATAATAAACATGACAATAACCATAATAAACTTGGAAACAACCATAATAACAATTATAATAGCCCTGATAATGATATTCATCATAATAGCTATAGTAATCTGAATGATGATCATGATTACCATGCTATCAACCAATATAATCATAGTAATCGTCATGATAACCACAACAATCTTGACAATCATAATTATAATAATAATTATCATAGCAACAATCATAATAGCCGTGATAATCATAGTAATCGTTACACTGACCGTAATAATCATAACATCGTTATAATATACAGAATAATCATGCAAATAACCTAATAATCGTTATTACAGCCATAATAATCTTAATAACCATAATAACCAGAATAATAATAGTAATGATCATAATAACCGTCACAGTAATACTAAGCAACATTATAATCATAATAATCATTATAATAAACATAATAGACTTGGAAACGATCATAATAACCAATATAATAGACATAATAACCATAATAATCTTAATAGCCATAGTAATCGGAATGATGACCATAATAACCATGATATCAACCATTATAATCATAGTAATCGTCATAATACCCACAACAATCATAACAATCATAGCAACAATCATAATAGCCGTAATAATCATAGTAATCGTTATACTAACTGTAATAATCATAACATCGTTATGATATACAGAATAATCATGGAAATAACCTAATTCTCGTTATTACAACCATAATAATCTTAATAGCCATTATAACCAGAATAATCGTAACAATGATCATAATAATTCTCACAATTATACTAGGAAACATAATAATCATAATAATCATGATAATAACCATAATAGACTTGGAAACAACCCTAATAACCATTATAATAGCCATAATAACCATAATAACCATTATAGCTATAGTAATCTGACTGATGATCAAAATTACCATGCTATCAACAATTATAATCATGGTAATCGTCATAATAACCACAACAATCATAACAATCATAATAATAGTCATAGTAATCATAGGAACAATCATAATAGACGTAATAATCATGGTAATGGTTATACTGACTGTAATTATCATAACATCGTAATGATAAACAGAATAATCATGCAAATAGCCTAATAATCGTTATTACAGCCATATAATTCTTAATAACCATAATAAGGAGAATAACCACAATAATGGTCATAATAATCCTCACAATCATACTAAAAAACATCACAATCACAATAATCATGAAAATAACCATAATAGACTTGGAAACAACCCTAATAACCATTATAATAGGCATAATAACCATAATAACCGTAATAGCTATAATAATCTGACTGATGATCATAACTACCATGCTATCAACAACTATAATCAAAGTAATCGTCATAATAACGACAACACACATAACAATCATAATAATAATAATAATAATAAACATGGCAATAACCATAATAGACTTGGAAACAACCGTAACAACCATTATAATATCCATGATAATCATATTAATCATAATAGCTATAGTAATCTGAATGATGATCATGATGAATGATGATTACCATGCTATCAACCATTATAATCATAGTAATCGTCATAATAACCACAAAAATCATAACAATCATAATAATAGTCATAATAATCATAGCAAAAACCATAATAGACGTAATTACCATAGTAATAGTTATACTAACTGTAGCAATCATAACATTGTAATAATAAACAGAATAATCATGGAAATTGCCTAATAATCGTTATTATAGCCATAATAATCATAATAGTCGTAATCACCATAAGAATCTCAGTGATGATCATAATAATCCTCACAATCATACTAAGAAACATAATAATCCTAATAATCATGATAATAACCATAATAGACTTGGAAACAACCCTAATAACCATTATAACAGCCATAATAACCATAATAACCATAATAGCTATAGTAATCTGACTGATGATCATAATTATCGTGCTATCAACCATTATAATCATAGTAATCGTCATAATAACCACAACAAACATGTCAATCATAATAATAATGATAGTAAACATGACAATAACCATAATAAACTTGGAAACAACCATAATAACAATTATAATAGCCCTGATAATGATATTCATCATAATAGCTATAGTAATCTGAATGATGATCATGATTACCATGCTATCAACCAATATAATCATAGTAATCGTCATGATAACCACAACAATCATGACAATCATAATTATAATCATAATTATCATAGCAACAATCATAATAGCCGTGATAATCATAGTAATCGTTACACTGACCGTAATAATCATAACATCGTTATAATATACAGAATAATCATGGAAATAACCTAATACCCGTTATTACAACCATAATAATCTTAATAGCCATTATAACCAGAATAATCGTAACAATGATCATAATAATTCTCACAATCATACTAGGAAACATAATAATCATAATAATCATGATAATAACCATAATAGACTTGGAAACAACCCTAATAACCATTATAATAGCCATAATAACCATAATAACCATTATAGCTATATTAATCTGACTGATGATCATAACTACCATACTATCAACCATTATAATCATAGTAATCGTCATAATAACCACAACAGTCATAAAAATCATAATAATAATCATAATTACCATAGCAACAATCATAATAGCCGTAATAATCATAGTAATAGTTATACTAACCGTAATAGTCATAACATCGTAATAATAAACAGAATGATCAGGAAAAAAACCTAATAATGGTTATTATAGCCATAATAATCGTAATAGTCGTAATCACCATAAGAATGTCATTGATGATCATAGTATTCGTCATAATCATGCTCAGAAACATAATAATCATAATTATCATGATAATAACCATAATAGACTTGGAAACAGCCACAATAACCATTATAATAGCCATAACAACCGTAATAATCATAATAGTTATAGTAATCTGAATGATGATCATAATAACCATGCTATCAACCATTATAATCATAGTAATCGTCATAATACCCACAACAATCATAACAATCATAGCAACAATCATAATAGCCGTAATAATCATAGTAATCGTTATACTAACTGTAATAATCATAACATCGTTATAATATACAGAATAATCATGGAAATAACCTAATACTCGTTATTACAACCATAATAATCTTAATAGCCATTATAACCAGAATAATCGTAATAATGATCATAATAATTCTCACAATCATACTAGGAAACATAATAATCATAATAATCATGATAATAACCATAATAGACTTGGAAAGAGCCCTAATAACCATTATTATAGCCATAATAACCATAATAACTATAGTAATCTGACTGATCATCATAATTACCATGCTATCAACAATTATAATCATGGTAATCGTCATAATAACCACAACAATCATAACAATCATAATAATAGTCATAGTAATCATAGGAACAATCATAATAGACGTAATAATCATGGTAATGGTTATACTGACTGTAATTATCATAACATCGTAATGATAAACAGAATAATCATGCAAATAGCCTAATAATCGTTATTACAGCCATATAGTTCTTAATAACCATAATAAGCAGAATAACCATAATAATGGTCATAATAATCCTCACAATCATACTAAAAAACATCATAATCATAATAATCATGATAATAACCATAATAGACATGGAAACAACCCTAATAACCATTATAACAGCCATAATAACCATAATAACCATAATAGCTATAGTAATCTGTATGATGATCATAGTAACCATGCTATCAACCAATATAATCATAGTAATCGTCATGATAACCACGACAATCATGACAATCATAATTATAACCATAATTTTCATAGCAACAATCATAATAGCCGTGATAATCATAGTAATCGTTACACTGACTGTAATAATCATAACATCGTTATAATATACAGAATAATCATGGAAATAACCTAATAATCGTTATTACAGACATAATAATCTTAATAACCATTATAACCAGAATAATCGTAGTAATGATCATAATAATTCTCACAATCATACTAAGAAACATAATAATCATAGTAATCATGACAATAAGCATGATAGACTTCGAAACAACCCTAATAACCATTATAATAGCCATAATAACCATAATAACCATAATAGCTATATTAATCTGACTGATGATCATAATTACCATGCTATCAATAATTATAATCATAGTAATCGTCATAATACCCACAACAAACATAACAATCATAATAATAATGATAATAAACATGACAATAACCATAATAAACGTGGAAACAACCATAATAGCCATTATAATAGCCCTGATAATGATATTCATCATAATAGCTATAGTAATCTGAATGATGATCATGATTACCATGCTATCAACCATTATAATCATAGTAATCATCATAATAACCACAACAATCATAACAATCATAAGAATAATCATAATAATCATAGCAACAGTCAGAATAGCCGTAATAGTCATAGTAATAGCTATACTGACTGTAATAATCATAATATCGTAATAATAAACAGAATAATCATGGAAATAACCTAATACTCGTTATTACAACCATAATAATCTTAATAGCCATTATAACCAGAATAATCGTAACAATGATCATAATAATTCTCACAATCATACTAAGAAACATAATAATCCTAATAATCATGATAATAACCATAATAGACTTGGAAACAACCCTAATAACCATTATAACAGCCATAATAACCATAATAACCATAATAGCTATAGTAATCTGACTGATGATCATAATTATCGTGCTATCAACCATTATAATCATAGTAATCGTCATAATAACCACAACAAACATATCAATCATAATAATAATGATAATAAACATGACAATAACCATAATAAACTTGGAAACAACCATAATAACAATTATAATAGCCCTGATAATGATATTCATCATAATAGCTATAGTAATCTGAATGATGATCATGATTACCATGCTATCAACCAATATAATCATAGTAATCGTCATGATAACCACAACAATCATGACAATCATAATTATAATCGTAATTATCATAGCAACAATCATAATAGCCGTGATAATCATAGTAATCGTTACACTGACCGTAATAATCATAACATCGTTATAATATACAGAATAATCATGCAAATAACCTAATAATCGTTATTACAGCCATAATAATCTTAATAACCATAATAACCAGAATAATAACAGTAATGATCATAATAACCGTCACAGTAATACTAAGCAACATTATAATCATAATAATCATTATAATAAACATAATAGACTTGGAAACGATCATAATAACCAATATAATAGACATAATAACCATAATAACCTTAATAGCAATAGTAATCCGAATGATGACCATAATAACCATGCTATCAACCATTATAATCATAGTAATCGTCATAATACCCACAACAATCGTAACAATCATAGCAACAATCATAATAGCCGTAATAATCATAGTAATCGTTATACTAACTGTAATAATCATAACATCGTTATAATATACAGAATAATCATGGAAATAACCTAATACTCGTTATTACAACCATAATAATCTTAATAGCCATTATAACCAGAATAATCGTAACAATGATCATAATAATTCTCACAAGCATACTAGGAAACATAATAATCATAATAATCATGATAATAACCATACTACACTTGGAAACAGCCACAATAACCATTATAATAGCCATAACAACCGTAATAATCATAATAGTTATAGCAATCTGAATGATGATCATAATAACCATGCTATCAACCATTATAATCATAGTAATCGTCATAATACCCACAACAATCATAACAATCATAGCAACAATCATAATAGCCGTAATAATCATAGTAATCGTTATACTAACTGTAATAATCATAACATCGTTATAATATACAGAATAATCATGGAAATAACCTAATACTCGTTATTACAACCATAATAATCTTAATAGCCATTATAACCAGAATAATCGTAATAATGATCATAATAATTCTCACAATCATACTAGGAAACATAATAATCATAATAATCATGATAATAACCATAATAGACTTGGGAACAACCCTAATAACCATTATAATAGCCATAATAACCATAATAACCATTATAGCTATATTAATCTGACTGATGATCATAACTACCATACTATCAACCATTATAATCATAGTAATCGTCATAATAACCACAACAGTCATAAAAATCATAATAATAATCATAATTACCATAGCAACAATCATAATAGCCGTAATAATCATAGTAATAGTTATACTAACCGTAATAGTCATAACATCGTAATAATAAACAGAATGATCAGGAAAAAAACCTAATAATGGTTATTATAGCCATAATAATCGTAATAGTCGTAATCACCATAAGAATGTCATTGATGATCATAGTATTCGTCATAATCATGCTCAGAAACATAATAATCATAATAATCATGATAATAACCATAATAGACTTGGAAACAGCCACAATAACCATTATAATAGCCATAACAACCGTAATAATCATAATAGTTATAGTAATCTGAATGATGATCATAATAACCATGCTATCAACCATTATAATCATAGTAATCGTCATAATACCCACAACAATCATAACAATCATAGCAACAATCATAATAGCCGTAATAATCATAGTAATCGTTATACTAACTGTAATAATCATAACATCGTTATAATATACAGAATAATCATGGAAATAACCTAATACTCGTTATTACAACCATAATAATCTTAATAGCCATTATAACCAGAATAATCGTAATAATGATCATAATAATTCTCACAATCATACTAAGAAACATAATAATCATAGTAATCATGACAATAAGCATGATAGACTTCGAAACAACCCTAATAACCATTATAATAGCCATAATAACCATAATAACCATAATAGCTATATTAATCTGACTGATGATCATAATTACCATGCTATCAATAATTATAATCATAGTAATCGTCATAATACCCACAACAAACATAACAATCATAATAATAATGATAATAAACATGACAATAACCATAATAAACGTGGAAACAACCATAATAGCCATTATAATAGCCCTGATAATGATATTCATCATAATAGCTATAGTAATCTGAATGATGATCATGATAACCATGCTATCAACCATTATAATAATAGTAATCATCATAATAACCACAACAATCATAACAATCATAAGAATAATCATAATAATCATAGCAACAGTCAGAATAGCCGTAATAGTCATAGTAATAGCTATACTAACTGTAATAATCATAATATCGTAATAATAAACAGAATAATCATGGAAATAACCTAATACTCGTTATTACAACCATAATAATCTTAATAGCCATTATAACCAGAATAATCGTAACAATGATCATAATAATTCTCACAATCATACTAGGAAACATAATAATCATAATAATCATGATAATAACCATAATAGACTTGGAAACAACCCTAATAACCATTATAATAGCCATAATAGCCATAATAACCATTATAGCTATATTAATCTGACTGATGATCATAACTACCATACTATCAACCATTATAATCATAGTAATCGTCATAATAACCACAACAGTCATAAAAATCATAATAATAATCATAATTACCATAGCAACAATCATAATAGCCGTAATAATCATAGTAATAGTTATACTATCCGTAATAGTCATAACATCGTAATAATAAACAGAATGATCAGGAAAAAAACCTAATAATGGTTATTATAGCCATAATAATCGTAATAGTCGTAATCACCATAAGAATGTAATTGATGATCATAGTATTCGTCATAATCATGCTCAGAAACATAATAATCATAATAATCATGATAATAACCATAATAGACTTGGAAACAGCCACAATAACCATTATAATAACCATAACAACCGTAATAATCATAATAGTTATAGTAATCTGAATGATGATCATAATAACCATGCTATCAACCATTATAATCATAGTAATCGTCATAATACCCACAACAATCATAACAATCATAGCAACAATCATAATAGCCGTAATAATCATAGTAATCGTTATACTAACTGTAATAATCATAACATCGTTATAATATACAGAATAATCATGGAAATAACCTAATACTCGTTATTACAACCATAATAATCTTAATAGCCATTATAACCAGAATAATCGTAATAATGATTATAATAATCCTCACAATCATACTAAAAAACATCATAATCATAATAATCATGAAAATAACCATAATAGACTTGGAAACAACCCTAATAACCATTATAATAGTCATAATAACCATAATAACCGTAATAGCTATAATAATCTGACTGATGATCATAACTACCATGCTATCAACAACTATAATCAAAGTAATCGTCATAATAACGACAACAAACATAACAATCATAATAATAATAATAATAATAATAAACATGGCAATAACCATAATAAACTTGGAAACAACCGTAATAACCATTATAATAGCCATGATAACCATATTAATCATAATAGCTATAGTAATCTGAATGATGATCATGATTACCATGCTATCAACCATTATAATCATAGTAATCGTCATAATAACCACAAAAATCATAACAATCATAATAATAGTCATAATAATCATAGCAAAAACCATAATAGACGTAATTACCATAGTAATAGTTATACTAACTGTGGCAATCATAACATTGTAATAATAAACAGAATAATCATGGAAATAGCCTAATAATCGTTATTATAGCCATAATAATCATAATAGTCGTAATCACCATAAGAATCTCAGTGATGATCATAATAATCCTCACAATCATACTAAGAAACATAATAATCCTAATAATCATGATAATAACCATAATAGACTAGGAAACAACCCTAATAACCATTATAACAGCCATAATAACCATAATAACCATAATAGCTATAGTAATCTGACTGATGATCATAATTATCGTGCTATCAACCATTATAATCATAGTAATCGTCATAATAACCACAACAAACATATCAATCATAATAATAATGATAATAAACATGACAATAACCATAATAAACTTGGAAACAACCATAATAACAATTATAATAGCCCTGATAATGATATTCATCATAATAGCTATAGTAATCTGAATGATGATCATGATTACCATGCTATCAACCAATATAATCATAGTAATCGTCATGATAACCACAACAATCATGACAATCATAATTATAATCATAATTATCATAGCAACAATCATAATAGCCGCGATAATCATAGTAATCGTTACACTGACCGTAATAATCATAACATCGTTATAATATACAGAATAATCATGCAAATAACCTAATAATCGTTATTACAGCCATAATAATCTTAATAACCATAATAACCAGAATAATAATAGTAATGATCATAATAACCCTCACAGTAATACTAAGCAACATTATAATCATAATAATCATTATAATAAACATAATAGACTTGGAAACGATCATAATAACCAATATAATAGACATAATAACCATAATAATCTTAATAGCCATAGTAATCCGAATGATGACCATTATAACCATGCTATCAACCATTATAATCATAGTAATCGTCATAATACCCACAACAATCATAACAATCATAGCAACAATCATAATAGCCGTAATAATCATGGTAATCGTTATACTAACTGTAATAATCATAACATCGTTATGATATACAGAATAATCATGGAAATAACCTAATACTCGTTATTACAACCATAATAATCTTAATAGCCATTATAACCAGAATAATCGTAACAATGATCATAATAATTCTCACAATCATACTAGGAAACATAATAATCATAATAATCATGATAATAACCATAATAGACTTGGAAACAACCCTAATAACCATTATAATAGCCATAATAGCCATAATAACCATTATAGCTATATTAATCTGACTGATGATCATAACTACCATACTATCAACCATTATAATCATAGTAATCGTCATAATAACCACAACAGTCATAAAAATCATAATAATAATCATAATTACCATAGCAACAATCATAATAGCCGTAATAATCATAGTAATAGTTATACTAACCGTAATAGACAGAACATCGTAATAATAAACAGAATGATCAGGAAAAAAACCTAATAATGGTTATTATAGCCATAATAATCGCAATAGTCGTAATCACCATAAGAATGTCGTTGATGATCATAGTATTCGTCATAATCATGCTCAGAAACATAATAATCATAATAATCATGATAATAACCATAATAGACTTGGAAACAGCCACAATAACCATTATAATAGCCATAACAACCGTAATAATCATAATAGTTATAGTAATCTGAATGATGATCATAATAACCATGCTATCAACCATTATAATCATAGTAATCGTCATAATACCCACAACAATCATAACAATCATAGCAACAATCATAATAGCCGTAATAATCATAGTAATCGTTATACTAACTGTAATAATCATAACATCGTTATAATATACAGAATAATCATGGAAATAACCTAATACTCGTTATTACAACCATAATAATCTTAATAGCCATTATAACCAGAATAATCGTAATAATGATCATAATAATCCTCACAATCATACTAAAAAACATCATAATCATAATAATCATGAAAATAACCATAATAGACTTGGAAACAACCCTAATAACCATTATAATAGTCATAATAACCATAATAACCGTAATAGCTATAATAATCTGACTGATGATCATAACTACCATGCTATCAACAACTATAATCAAAGTAATCGTCATAATAACGACAACAAACATAACAATCATAATAATAATAATAATAATAAACATGGCAATAACCATAATAAACTTGGAAACAACCGTAATAACCATTATAATAGCCATGATAACCATAATAACCATAATAGCTATAGTAATCTGACTGATGATCATAATTATCGTGCTATCAACCATTATAATCATAGTAATCGTCATAATAACCACAACAAACATATCAATCATAATAATAATGATAATAAACATGACAATAACCATAATAAACTTGGAAACAACCATAATAACAATTACAATAGCCCTGATAATGATATTCATCATAATAGCTATAGTAATCTGAATGATGATCATGATTACCATGCTATCAACCAATATAATCATAGTAATCGTCATGATAACCACAACAATCATGACAATCATAATTATAATCATAATTATCATAGCAACAATCATAATAGCCGTGATAATCATAGTAATCGTTACACTGACTGTAATAATCATAACATCGTTATAATATACAGAATAATCATGGAAATAACCTAATAATCGTTATTACAGCCATAATAATCTTAATAACCATAATAACCAGAATAATAGTAGTAATGATCATAATAACCCTCACAGTAATACTAAGCAACATAATAATCATAATAATCATTTTAATAAACATAATAGACTTGGAAACGATCATAATAACCAATATAATAGACATAATATCCAAAATAATCTTAATAGCCATAGTAATCCGAATGATGACCATAATAACCATGCTATCAACCATTATAATCATAGTAATCGTCATAATACCCACAACAATCATAACAATCATAGCAACAATCATAATAGCCGTAATAATCGTAGTAATCGTTATACTAACTGTAATAATCATAACATCGTTATAACATACAGAATATTCACGGAAATAACCTAATACTCGTTATTACAACCATAATAATCTTAATAACCATTATAACCAGAATAATCGTATTAATGATCATAATAATTCTCACAATCATACTAAGAAACATAATAATCATAATAATCATGATAATAACCATAATAGACTTGGAAACAACCCTAATAACCATTATAATAGCCATAATAACCATAATAACCATAATAACTATAGTAATCTGACTGATGATCATAACTACCATGCTATCAACAATTATAATCATGGTAATCGTCATAATAACCACAACAATCATAACAATCATAATAATAGTCATAGTAATCATAGGAACAATCATAATAGACGTAATATTCATGGTAATGGTTATACTGACTGTAATTATCATAACATCGTAATGATAAACAGAATAATCATGCAAATTGCCTAATAATCGTTATTACAGCCATATAATTCTTAATAACCATAATAAGCAGAATAACCACAATAATGGTCATAATAATCCTCACAATCATACTAAAAACCATCATAATCATAATAATCATGATAATAACCATAATAGACTTGGAAACATCCCTAATAACCAATATAATAGACATAATAACAATAATAATCGTAACAGCCACAGTAATCCGAATGATGACCATAATAACCATGCTATCAACCATTATAATCATAGTCATCGTCATAATACCCACAACAATCATAACAATCATAGCAACAATCATAATAGCCGTAATAATCGTAGTAATCGTTATACTAACTGTAATAATCATAACATCGTTATAACATACAGAACAATCACGGAAATAACCTAATACTCGTTATTACAACCATAATAATCTTAATAACCATTATAACCAGAATAATCGTATTAATGATCATAATAATTCTCACAATCATACTAGGAAGCATAATAATCATAATAATCATGATAATAACCATAATAGACTTGGAAACAACCATAATAACCATTATAATAGACATGATAACCGTATTAATCATAATAGCTATAGTAATCTGAATAATGATCATGATTACCATGCTATCAACCATTATAATCATAGTAACCCTCATAATAACCACAACAATCATAACAATCATAATAATAATCATAATAATCATAGCACAATCATAATAGCCGTAATAGTCATAGTAATAGTTATACTAACTGTAATAATCATAACATCGTAATAATAAACAGAATAATCAAGGAAATAACCTAATAGTCGTTATTACAGACATAATAATCTAAACAACCATAATAACCAGAATTATCATAATAATGATCATAATAACCCTCACAATCATACTAAGAAACATAATAATCATAATAATCATGATAATAACCATAATAGACTTGGAAACAACCCTAATAACCATTATAATAGCCATAATAACCATAATAACCATAATAACTATAGTAATCTGACTGATGATCATAACTACCATGCTATCAACAATTATAATCATGGTAATCGTCATAATAACCACAACAATCATAACAATCATAATAATAGTCATAGTAATCATAGGAACAATCATAATAGACGTAATAATCATGGTAATGGTTATACTGACTGTAATTATCATAACATCGTAATGATAAACAGAATAATCATGCAAATAGCCTAATAATCGTTATTACAGCCATATAATTCTTAATAACCATAATAAGCAGAATAACCACAATAATGGTCATAATAATCCTCACAATCATACTAAAAAACATCATAATCATAATAATCATGAAAATAACCATAATAGACTTGGAAACAACCCTAATAACCATTATAATAGTCATAATAACCATAATAACCGTAATAGCTATAATAATCTGACTGATGATCATAACTACCATGCTATCAACAACTATAATCAAAGTAATCGTCATAATAACGACAACAAACATAACAATCATAATAATAATAATAATAATAATAAACATGGCAATAACCATAATAAACTTGGAAACAACCGTAATAACCATTATAATAGCCATGATAACCATATTAATCATAATAGCTACAGTAATCTGAATGATGATCATGATTACCATGCTATCAACCATTATAATCATAGTAACCGTCATAATAACCACAAAAATCATAACAATCATAATAATAGTCATAATAATCATAGCAAAAACCATAATAGACGTAATTACCATAGTAATAGTTATACTAACTGTAGCAATCATAACATTGTAATAATAAACAGAATAATCATGGAAATAGCCTAATAATCGTTATTATAGCCATAATAATCATAATAGTCGTAATCACCATTAGAATCTCAGTGATGATCATAATAATACTCACAATCATACTAAGAAACATAATAATCCTAATAATCATGATAATAACCATAATAGACTTGGAAACAACCCTAATAACCATTATAACAGCCATAATAACCATAATAACCATAATAGCTATAGTAATCTGACTGATGATCATAATTATCGTGCTATCAACCATTATAATCATAGTAATCGTCATAATAACCACAACAAACATATCAATCATAATAATAATGATAATAAACATGACAATAACCATAATAAACTTGGAAACAACCATAATAACAATTATAATAGCCCTGATAATGATATTCATCATAATAGCTATAGTAATCTGAATGATGATCATGATTACCATGCTATCAACCAATATAATCATAGTAATCGTCATGATAACCACAACAATCATGACAATCATAATTATAATCATAATTATCATAGCAACAATCATAATAGCCGCGATAATCATAGTAATCGTTACACTGACCGTAATAATCATAACATCGTTATAATATACAGAATAATCATGCAAATAACCTAATAATCGTTATTACAGCCATAATAATCTTAATAACCATAATAACCAGAATAATAATAGTAATGATCATAATAACCCTCACAGTAATACTAAGCAACATTATAATCATAATAATCATTATAATAAACATAATAGACTTGGAAACGATCATAATAACCAATATAATAGACATAATAACCATAATAATCTTAATAGCCATAGTAATCCGAATGATGACCATTATAACCATGCTATCAACCATTATAATCATAGTAATCGTCATAATACCCACAACAATCATAACAATCATAGCAACAATCATAATAGCCGTAATAATCATGGTAATCGTTATACTAACTGTAATAATCATAACATCGTTATGATATACAGAATAATCATGGAAATAACCTAATACTCGTTATTACAACCATAATAATCTTAATAGCCATTATAACCAGAATAATCGTAACAATGATCATAATAATTCTCACAATCATACTAGGAAACATAATAATCATAATAATCATGATAATAACCATAATAGACTTGGAAACAACCCTAATAACCATTATAATAGCCATAATAGCCATAATAACCATTATAGCTATATTAATCTGACTGATGATCATAACTACCATACTATCAACCATTATAATCATAGTAATCGTCATAATAACCACAACAGTCATAAAAATCATAATAATAATCATAATTACCATAGCAACAATCATAATAGCCGTAATAATCATAGTAATAGTTATACTAACCGTAATAGACAGAACATCGTAATAATAAACAGAATGATCAGGAAAAAAACCTAATAATGGTTATTATAGCCATAATAATCGTAATAGTCGTAATCACCATAAGAATGTCGTTGATGATCATAGTATTCGTCATAATCATGCTCAGAAACATAATAATCATAATAATCATGATAATAACCATAATAGACTTGGAAACAGCCACAATAACCATTATAATAGCCATAACAACCGTAATAATCATAATAGTTATAGTAATCTGAATGATGATCATAATAACCATGCTATCAACCATTATAATCATAGTAATCGTCATAATACCCACAACAATCATAACAATCATAGCAACAATCATAATAGCCGTAATAATCATAGTAATCGTTATACTAACTGTAATAATCATAACATCGTTATAATATACAGAATAATCATGGAAATAACCTAATACTCGTTATTACAACCATAATAATCTTAATAGCCATTATAACCAGAATAATCGTAATAATGATCATAATAATCCTCACAATCATACTAAAAAACATCATAATCATAATAATCATGAAAATAACCATAATAGACTTGGAAACAACCCTAATAACCATTATAATAGTCATAATAACCATAATAACCGTAATAGCTATAATAATCTGACTGATGATCATAACTACCATGCTATCAACAACTATAATCAAAGTAATCGTCATAATAACGACAACAAACATAACAATCATAATAATAATAATAATAATAAACATGGCAATAACCATAATAAACTTGGAAACAACCGTAATAACCATTATAATAGCCATGATAACCATAATAACCATAATAGCTATAGTAATCTGACTGATGATCATAATTATCGTGCTATCAACCATTATAATCATAGTAATCGTCATAATAACCACAACAAACATATCAATCATAATAATAATGATAATAAACATGACAATAACCATAATAAACTTGGAAACAACCATAATAACAATTATAATAGCCCTGATAATGATATTCATCATAATAGCTATAGTAATCTGAATGATGATCATGATTACCATGCTATCAACCAATATAATCATAGTAATCGTCATGATAACCACAACAATCATGACAATCATAATTATAATCATAATTATCATAGCAACAATCATAATAGCCGTGATAATCATAGTAATCGTTACACTGACTGTAATAATCATAACATCGTTATAATATACAGAATAATCATGGAAATAACCTAATAATCGTTATTACAGCCATAATAATCTTAATAACCATAATAACCAGAATAATAATAGTAATGATCATAATAACCCTCACAGTAATACTAAGCAACATAATAATCATAATACTCATTATAATAAACATAATAGTCTTGGAAACGATCATAATAACCAATATAATAGACATAATATCCAAAATAATCTTAATAGCCATAGTAATCCGAATGATGACCATAATAACCATGCTATCAACCATTATAATCATAGTAATCGTCATAATACCCACAACAATCATAACAATCATAGCAACAATCATAATAGCCGTAATAATCGTAGTAATCGTTATACTAACTGTAATAATCATAACATCGTTATAACATACAGAATAATCACGGAAATAACCTAATACTCGTTATTACAACCATAATAATCTTAATAACCATTATAACCAGAATAATCGTATTAATGATCATAATAATTCTCACAATCATACTAAGAAACATAATAATCATAATAATCATGATAATAACCATAATAGACTTGGAAACAACCCTAATAACCATTATAATAGCCATAATAACCATAATAACCATAATAACTATAGTAATCTGACTGATGATCATAACTACCATGCTATCAACAATTATAATCATGGTAATCGTCATAATAACCACAACAATCATAACAATCATAATAATAGTCATAGTAATCATAGGAACAATCATAATAGACGTAATATTCATGGTAATGGTTATACTGACTGTAATTATCATAACATCGTAATGATAAACAGAATAATCATGCAAATTGCCTAATAATCGTTATTACAGCCATATAATTCTTAATAACCATAATAAGCAGAATAACCACAATAATGGTCATAATAATCCTCACAATCATACTAAAAACCATCATAATCATAATAATCATGATAATAACCATAATAGACTTGGAAACATCCCTAATAACCAATATAATAGACATAATAACAATAATAATCGTAACAGCCACAGTAATCCGAATGATGACCATAATAACCATGCTATCACCCATTATAATCATAGTCATCGTCATAATACCCACAACAATCATAACAATCATAGCAACAATCATAATAGCCGTAATAATCGTAGTAATCGTTATACTAACTGTAATAATCATAACATCGTTATAACATACAGAATAATCACGGAAATAACCTAATACTCGTTATTACAACCATAATAATCTTAATAACCATTATAACCAGAATAATCGTATTAATGATCATAATAATTCTCACAATCATACGAGGAAGCATAATAATCATAATAATCATGATAATAACCATAATAGACTTGGAAACAACCATAATAACCATTATAATAGACATGATAACCGTATTAATCATAATAGCTATAGTAATCTGAATAATGATCATGATTACCATGCTATCAACCATTATAATCATAGTAATCGTCATAATACCCACAACAATCATAACAATCATAGCAACAATCATAATAGCCGTAATAATCATAGTAATCGTTATACTAACTGTAATAATCATAACATCGTTATAATATACAGAATAATCATGGAAATAACCTAATACTCGTTATTACAACCATAATAATCTTAATAGCCATTATAACCAGAATAATCGTAATAATGATCATAATAATCCTCACAATCATACTAAAAAACATCATAATCATAATAATCATGAAAATAACCATAATAGACTTGGAAACAACCCTAATAACCATTATAATAGTCATAATAACCATAATAACCGTAATAGCTATAATAATCTGACTGATGATCATAACTACCATGCTATCAACAACTATAATCAAAGTAATCGTCATAATAACGACAACAAACATAACAATCATAATAATAATAATAATAATAAACATGGCAATAACCATAATAAACTTGGAAACAACCGTAATAACCATTATAATAGCCATGATAACCATAATAACCATAATAGCTATAGTAATCTGACTGATGATCATAATTATCGTGCTATCAACCATTATAATCATAGTAATCGTCATAATAACCACAACAAACATATCAATCATAATAATAATGATAATAAACATGACAATAACCATAATAAACTTGGAAACAACCATAATAACAATTATAATAGCCCTGATAATGATATTCATCATAATAGCTATAGTAATCTGAATGATGATCATGATTACCATGCTATCAACCAATATAATCATAGTAATCGTCATGATAACCACAACAATCATGACAATCATAATTATAATCATAATTATCATAGCAACAATCATAATAGCCGTGATAATCATAGTAATCGTTACACTGACTGTAATAATCATAACATCGTTATAATATACAGAATAATCATGGAAATAACCTAATAATCGTTATTACAGCCATAATAATCTTAATAACCATAATAACCAGAATAATAATAGTAATGATCATAATAACCCTCACAGTAATACTAAGCAACATAATAATCATAATACTCATTATAATAAACATAATAGTCTTGGAAACGATCATAATAACCAATATAATAGACATAATATCCAAAATAATCTTAATAGCCATAGTAATCCGAATGATGACCATAATAACCATGCTATCAACCATTATAATCATAGTAATCGTCATAATACCCACAACAATCATAACAATCATAGCAACAATCATAATAGCCGTAATAATCGTAGTAATCGTTATACTAACTGTAATAATCATAACATCGTTATAACATACAGAATAATCACGGAAATAACCTAATACTCGTTATTACAACCATAATAATCTTAATAACCATTATAACCAGAATAATCGTATTAATGATCATAATAATTCTCACAATCATACTAAGAAACATAATAATCATAATAATCATGATAATAACCATAATAGACTTGGAAACAACCCTAATAACCATTATAATAGCCATAATAACCATAATAACCATAATAACTATAGTAATCTGACTGATGATCATAACTACCATGCTATCAACAATTATAATCATGGTAATCGTCATAATAACCACAACAATCATAACAATCATAATAATAGTCATAGTAATCATAGGAACAATCATAATAGACGTAATATTCATGGTAATGGTTATACTGACTGTAATTATCATAACATCGTAATGATAAACAGAATAATCATGCAAATTGCCTAATAATCGTTATTACAGCCATATAATTCTTAATAACCATAATAAGCAGAATAACCACAATAATGGTCATAATAATCCTCACAATCATACTAAAAACCATCATAATCATAATAATCATGATAATAACCATAATAGACTTGGAAACATCCCTAATAACCAATATAATAGACATAATAACAATAATAATCGTAACAGCCACAGTAATCCGAATGATGACCATAATAACCATGCTATCACCCATTATAATCATAGTCATCGTCATAATACCCACAACAATCATAACAATCATAGCAACAATCATAATAGCCGTAATAATCGTAGTAATCGTTATACTAACTGTAATAATCATAACATCGTTATAACATACAGAATAATCACGGAAATAACCTAATACTCGTTATTACAACCATAATAATCTTAATAACCATTATAACCAGAATAATCGTATTAATGATCATAATAATTCTCACAATCATACGAGGAAGCATAATAATCATAATAATCATGATAATAACCATAATAGACTTGGAAACAACCATAATAACCATTATAATAGACATGATAACCGTATTAATCATAATAGCTATAGTAATCTGAATAATGATCATGATTACCATGCTATCAACCATTATAATCATAGTAACCCTCATAATAACCACAACAATCATAACAATCATAATAATAATCATAATAATCATAGCACAATCATAATAGCCGTAATAGTCATAGTAATAGTTATACTAACTGTAATAATCATAACATCGTAATAATAAACAGAATAATCAAGGAAATAACCTAATAGTCGTTATTACAGACATAATAATCTAAACAACCATAATAACCAGAATTATCATAATAATGATCATAATAACCCTCACAATCATACTAAGAAACATAATAATCATAATAATCATGATAATAACCATAATAGACTTGGAAACAACCCTAATAACCATTATAATAGCCATAATAACCATAATAACCATAATAACTATAGTAATCTGACTGATGATCATAACTACCATGCTATCAACAATTATAATCATGGTAATCGTCATAATAACCACAACAATCATAACAATCATAATAATAGTCATAGTAATCATAGGAACAATCATAATAGACGTAATAATCATGGTAATGGTTATACTGACTGTAATTATCATAACATCGTAATGATAAACAGAATAATCATGCAAATAGCCTAATAATCGTTATTACAGCCATATAATTCATAATAACCATAATAAGCAGAATAACCACAATAATGGTCATAATAATCCTCACAATCATACTAAAAAACATCATAATCATAATAATCATGAAAATAACCATAATAGACTTGGAAACAACCCTAATAACCATTATAATAGTCATAATAACCATAATAACCGTAATAGCTATAATAATCTGACTGATGATCATAACTACCATGCTATCAACAACTATAATCAAAGTAATCGTCATAATAACGACAACAAACATAACAATCATAATAATAATAATAATAATAATAAACATGGCAATAACCATAATAAACTTGGAAACAACCGTAATAACCATTATAATAGCCATGATAACCATATTAATCATAATAGCTATAGTAATCTGAATGATGATCATGATTACCATGCTATCAACCATTATAATCATAGTAATCGTCATAATAACCACAAAAATCATAACAATCATAATAATAGTCATAATAATCATAGCAAAAACCATAATAGACGTAATTACCATAGTAATAGTTATACTAACTGTAGCAATCATAACATTGTAATAATAAACAGAATAATCATGGAAATAGCCTAATAATCGTTATTATAGCCATAATAATCATAATAGTCGTAATCACCATTAGAATCTCAGTGATGATCATAATAATCCTCACAATCATACTAAGAAACATAATAATCCTAATAATCATGATAATATCCATAATAGACTTGGAAACAACCCTAATAACCATTATAACAGCCATAATAACCATAATAACCATAATAGCTATAGTAATCTGACTGATGATCATAATTATCGTGCTATCAACCATTATAATCATAGTAATCGTCATAATAACCACAACAAACATATCAATCATAATAATAATGATAATAAACATGACAATAACCATAATAAACTTGGAAACAACCATAATAACAATTATAATAGCCCTGATAATGATATTCATCATAATAGCTATAGTAATCTGAATGATGATCATGATTACCATGCTATCAACCAATATAATCATAGTAATCGTCATGATAACCACAACAATCATGACAATCATAATTATAATCATAATTATCATAGCAACAATCATAATAGCCGCGATAATCATAGTAATCGTTACACTGACCGTAATAATCATAACATCGTTATAATATACAGAATAATCATGCAAATAACCTAATAATCGTTATTACAGCCATAATAATCTTAATAACCATAATAACCAGAATAATAATAGTAATGATCATAATAACCCTCACAGTAATACTAAGCAACATTATAATCATAATAATCATTATAATAAACATAATAGACTTGGAAACGATCATAATAACCAATATAATAGACATAATAACCATAATAATCTTAATAGCCATAGTAATCCGAATGATGACCATTATAACCATGCTATCAACCATTATAATCATAGTAATCGTCATAATACCCACAACAATCATAACAATCATAGCAACAATCATAATAGCCGTAATAATCATGGTAATCGTTATACTAACTGTAATAATCATAACATCGTTATGATATACAGAATAATCATGGAAATAACCTAATACTCGTTATTACAACCATAATAATCTTAATAGCCATTATAACCAGAATAATCGTAGCAATGATCATAATAATTCTCACAATCATACTAGGAAACATAATAATCATAATAATCATGATAATAACCATAATAGACTTGCAAACAACCCTAATAACCATTATAATAGCCATAATAGCCATAATAACCATTATAGCTATATTAATCTGACTGATGATCATAACTACCATACTATCAACCATTATAATCATAGTAATCGTCATAATAACCACAACAGTCATAAAAATCATAATAATAATCATAATTACCATAGCAACAATCATAATAGCCGTAATAATCATAGTAATAGTTATACTAACCGTAATAGACAGAACATCGTAATAATAAACAGAATGATCAGGAAAAAAACCTAATAATGGTTATTATAGCCATAATAATCGTAATAGTCGTAATCACCATAAGAATGTCGTTGATGATCATAGTATTCGTCATAATCATGCTCAGAAACATAATAATCATAATAATCATGATAATAACCATAATAGACTTGGAAACAGCCACAATAACCATTATAATAGCCATAACAACCGTAATAATCATAATAGTTATAGTAATCTGAATGATGATCATAATAACCATGCTATCAACCATTATAATCATAGTAATCGTCATAATACCCACAACAATCATAACAATCATAGCAACAATCATAATAGCCGTAATAATCATAGTAATCGTTATACTAACTGTAATAATCATAACATCGTTATAATATACAGAATAATCATGGAAATAACCTAATACTCGTTATTACAACCATAATAATCTTAATAGCCATTATAACCAGAATAATCGTAATAATGATCATAATAATCCTCACAATCATACTAAAAAACATCATAATCATAATAATCATGAAAATAACCATAATAGACTTGGAAACAACCCTAATAACCATTATAATAGTCATAATAACCATAATAACCGTAATAGCTATAATAATCTGACTGATGATCATAACTACCATGCTATCAACAACTATAATCAAAGTAATCGTCATAATAACGACAACAAACATAACAATCATAATAATAATAATAATAATAAACATGGCAATAACCATAATAAACTTGGAAACAACCGTAATAACCATTATAATAGCCATGATAACCATAATAACCATAATAGCTATAGTAATCTGACTGATGATCATAATTATCGTGCTATCAACCATTATAATCATAGTAATCGTCATAATAACCACAACAAACATATCAATCATAATAATAATGATAATAAACATGACAATAACCATAATAAACTTGGAAACAACCATAATAACAATTATAATAGCCCTGATAATGATATTCATCATAATAGCTATAGTAATCTGAATGATGATCATGATTACCATGCTATCAACCAATATAATCATAGTAATCGTCATGATAACCACAACAATCATGACAATCATAATTATAATCATAATTATCATAGCAACAATCATAATAGCCGTGATAATCATAGTAATCGTTACACTGACTGTAATAATCATAACATCGTTATAATATACAGAATAATCATGGAAATAACCTAATAATCGTTATTACAGCCATAATAATCTTAATAACCATAATAACCAGAATAATAATAGTAATGATCATAATAACCCTCACAGTAATACTAAGCAACATAATAATCATAATAATCATTATAATAAACATAATAGTCTTGGAAACGATCATAATAACCAATATAATAGACATAATATCCAAAATAATCTTAATAGCCATAGTAATCCGAATGATGACCATAATAACCATGCTATCAACCATTATAATCATAGTAATCGTCATAATACCCACAACAATCATAACAATCATAGCAACAATCATAATAGCCGTAATAATCGTAGTAATCGTTATACTAACTGTAATAATCATAACATCGTTATAACATACAGAATAATCACGGAAATAACCTAATACTCGTTATTACAACCATAATAATCTTAATAACCATTATAACCAGAATAATCGTATTAATGATCATAATAATTCTCACAATCATACTAAGAAACATAATAATCATAATAATCATGATAATAACCATAATAGACTTGGAAACAACCCTAATAACCATTATAATAGCCATAATAACCATAATAACCATAATAACTATAGTAATCTGACTGATGATCATAACTACCATGCTATCAACAATTATAATCATGGTAATCGTCATAATAACCACAACAATCATAACAGTCATAATAATAGTCATAGTAATCATAGGAACAATCATAATAGACGTAATAATCATGGTAATGGTTATACTGACTGTAATTATCATAACATCGTAATGATAAACAGAATAATCATGCAAATTGCCTAATAATCGTTATTACAGCCATATAATTCTTAATAACCATAATAAGCAGAATAACCACAATAATGGTCATAATAATCCTCACAATCATACTAAAAAACATCATAATCATAATAATCATGAAAATAACCATAATAGACTTGGAAACAACCCTAATAACCATTATAATAGTCATAATAACCATAATAACCGTAATAGCTATAATAATCTGACTGATGATCATAACTACCATGCTATCAACAACTATAATCAAAGTAATCGTCATAATAACGACAACAAACATAACAATCATAATAATAATAATAATAATAAACATGGCAATAACCATAATAAACTTGGAAACGACCGTAATAACCATTATAATAGCCATGATAACCATATTAATCATAATAGCTATAGTAATCTGAATGATGATCATGATTACCATGCTGTCAACCATTATAATCATGGTAATCGTCATAATAACCACAACAATCATAACAATCATAATAATAGTCATAGTAATCATAGGAACAATCATAATAGACGTAATATTCATGGTAATGGTTATACTGACTGTAATTATCATAACATCGTAATGATAAACAGAATAATCATGCAAATTGCCTAATAATCGTTATTACAGCCATATAATTCTTAATAACCATAATAAGCAGAATAACCACAATAATGGTCATAATAATCCTCACAATCATACTAAAAACCATCATAATCATAATAATCATGATAATAACCATAATAGACTTGGAAACATCCCTAATAACCAATATAATAGACATACTAACAATAATAATCGTAACAGCCACAGTAATCCGAATGATGACCATAATAACCATGCTATCAACCATTATAATCATAGTCATCGTCATAATACCCACAACAATCATAACAATCATAGCAACAATCATAATAGCCGTAATAATCGTAGTAATCGTTATACTAACTGTAATAATCATAACATCGTTATAACATACAGAACAATCACGGAAATAACCTAATACTCGTTATTACAACCATAATAATCTTAATAACCATTATAACCAGAATAATCGTATTAATGATCATAATAATTCTCACAATCATACTAGGAAGCATAATAATCATAATAATCATGATAATAACCATAATAGACTTGGAAACAACCATAATAACCATTATAATAGACATGATAACCGTATTAATCATAATAGCTATAGTAATCTGAATAATGATCATGATTACCATGCTATCAACCATTATAATCATAGTAACCCTCATAATAACCACAACAATCATAACAATCATAATAATAATCATAATAATCATAGCACAATCATAATAGCCGTAATAGCCATAGTAATAGTTATACTAACTGTAATAATCATAACATCGTAATAATAAACAGAATAATCAAGGAAATAACCTAATAGTCGTTATTACAGACATAATAATCTAAACAACCATAATAACCAGAATTATCATAATAATGATCATAATAACCCTCACAATCATACTAAGAAACATAATAATCATAATAATCATGATAATAACCATAATAGACTTGGAAACAACCCTAATAACCATTATAATAGCCATAATAACCATAATAACCATAATAACTATAGTAATCTGACTGATGATCATAACTACCATGCTATCAACAATTATAATCATGGTAATCGTCATAATAACCACAACAATCATAACAATCATAATAATAGTCATAGTAATCATAGGAACAATCATAATAGACGTAATAATCATGGTAATGGTTATACTGACTGTAATTATCATAACATCGTAATGATAAACAGAATAATCATGCAAATAGCCTAATAATCGTTATTACAGCCATATAATTCTTAATAACCATAATAAGCAGAATAACCACAATAATGGTCATAATAATCCTCACAATCATACTAAAAAACATCATAATCATAATAATCATGAAAATAACCATAATAGACTTGGAAACAACCCTAATAACCATTATAATAGTCATAATAACCATAATAACCGTAATAGCTATAATAATCTGACTGATGATCATAACTACCATGCTATCAACAACTATAATCAAAGTAATCGTCATAATAACGACAACAAACATAACAATCATAATAATAATAATAATAATAATAAACATGGCAATAACCATAATAAACTTGGAAACAACCGTAATAACCATTATAATAGCCATGATAACCATATTAATCATAATAGCTATAGTAATCTGAATGATGATCATGATTACCATGCTATCAACCATTATAATCATAGTAATCGTCATAATAACCACAAAAATCATAACAATCATAATAATAGTCATAATAATCATAGCAAAAACCATAATAGACGTAATTACCATAGTAATAGTTATACTAACTGTAGCAATCATAACATTGTAATAATAAACAGAATAATCATGGAAATAGCCTAATAATCGTTATTATAGCCATAATAATCATAATAGTCGTAATCACCATTAGAATCTCAGTGATGATCATAATAATCCTCACAATCATACTAAGAAACATAATAATCCTAATAATCATGATAATATCCATAATAGACTTGGAAACAACCCTAATAACCATTATAACAGCCATAATAACCATAATAACCATAATAGCTATAGTAATCTGACTGATGATCATAATTATCGTGCTATCAACCATTATAATCATAGTAATCGTCATAATAACCACAACAAACATATCAATCATAATAATAATGATAATAAACATGACAATAACCATAATAAACTTGGAAACAACCATAATAACAATTATAATAGCCCTGATAATGATATTCATCATAATAGCTATAGTAATCTGAATGATGATCATGATTACCATGCTATCAACCAATATAATCATAGTAATCGTCATGATAACCACAACAATCATGACAATCATAATTATAATCATAATTATCATAGCAACAATCATAATAGCCGCGATAATCATAGTAATCGTTACACTGACCGTAATAATCATAACATCGTTATAATATACAGAATAATCATGCAAATAACCTAATAATCGTTATTACAGCCATAATAATCTTAATAACCATAATAACCAGAATAATAATAGTAATGATCATAATAACCCTCACAGTAATACTAAGCAACATTATAATCATAATAATCATTATAATAAACATAATAGACTTGGAAACGATCATAATAACCAATATAATAGACATAATAACCATAATAATCTTAATAGCCATAGTAATCCGAATGATGACCATTATAACCATGCTATCAACCATTATAATCATAGTAATCGTCATAATACCCACAACAATCATAACAATCATAGCAACAATCATAATAGCCGTAATAATCATGGTAATCGTTATACTAACTGTAATAATCATAACATCGTTATGATATACAGAATAATCATGGAAATAACCTAATACTCGTTATTACAACCATAATAATCTTAATAGCCATTATAACCAGAATAATCGTAGCAATGATCATAATAATTCTCACAATCATACTAGGAAACATAATAATCATAATAATCATGATAATAACCATAATAGACTTGCAAACAACCCTAATAACCATTATAATAGCCATAATAGCCATAATAACCATTATAGCTATATTAATCTGACTGATGATCATAACTACCATACTATCAACCATTATAATCATAGTAATCGTCATAATAACCACAACAGTCATAAAAATCATAATAATAATCATAATTACCATAGCAACAATCATAATAGCCGTAATAATCATAGTAATAGTTATACTAACCGTAATAGACAGAACATCGTAATAATAAACAGAATGATCAGGAAAAAAACCTAATAATGGTTATTATAGCCATAATAATCGTAATAGTCGTAATCACCATAAGAATGTCGTTGATGATCATAGTATTCGTCATAATCATGCTCAGAAACATAATAATCATAATAATCATGATAATAACCATAATAGACTTGGAAACAGCCACAATAACCATTATAATAGCCATAACAACCGTAATAATCATAATAGTTATAGTAATCTGAATGATGATCATAATAACCATGCTATCAACCATTATAATCATAGTAATCGTCATAATACCCACAACAATCATAACAATCATAGCAACAATCATAATAGCCGTAATAATCATAGTAATCGTTATACTAACTGTAATAATCATAACATCGTTATAATATACAGAATAATCATGGAAATAACCTAATACTCGTTATTACAACCATAATAATCTTAATAGCCATTATAACCAGAATAATCGTAATAATGATCATAATAATCCTCACAATCATACTAAAAAACATCATAATCATAATAATCATGAAAATAACCATAATAGACTTGGAAACAACCCTAATAACCATTATAATAGTCATAATAACCATAATAACCGTAATAGCTATAATAATCTGACTGATGATCATAACTACCATGCTATCAACAACTATAATCAAAGTAATCGTCATAATAACGACAACAAACATAACAATCATAATAATAATAATAATAATAAACATGGCAATAACCATAATAAACTTGGAAACAACCGTAATAACCATTATAATAGCCATGATAACCATAATAACCATAATAGCTATAGTAATCTGACTGATGATCATAATTATCGTGCTATCAACCATTATAATCATAGTAATCGTCATAATAACCACAACAAACATATCAATCATAATAATAATGATAATAAACATGACAATAACCATAATAAACTTGGAAACAACCATAATAACAATTATAATAGCCCTGATAATGATATTCATCATAATAGCTATAGTAATCTGAATGATGATCATGATTACCATGCTATCAACCAATATAATCATAGTAATCGTCATGATAACCACAACAATCATGACAATCATAATTATAATCATAATTATCATAGCAACAATCATAATAGCCGTGATAATCATAGTAATCGTTACACTGACTGTAATAATCATAACATCGTTATAATATACAGAATAATCATGGAAATAACCTAATAATCGTTATTACAGCCATAATAATCTTAATAACCATAATAACCAGAATAATAATAGTAATGATCATAATAACCCTCACAGTAATACTAAGCAACATAATAATCATAATAATCATGATAATAACCATAATAGACTTGGAAACAACCCTAATAACCATTATAATAGCCATAATAACCATAATAACCATAATAACTATAGTAATCTGACTGATGATCATAACTACCATGCTATCAACAATTATAATCATGGTAATCGTCATAATAACCACAACAATCATAACAATCATAATAATAGTCATAGTAATCATAGGAACAATCATAATAGACGTAATAATCATGGTAATGGTTATACTGACTGTAATTATCATAACATCGTAATGATAAACAGAATAATCATGCAAATAGCCTAATAATCGTTATTACAGCCATATAATTCTTAATAACCATAATAAGCAGAATAACCACAATAATGGTCATAATAATCCTCACAATCATACTAAAAAACATCATAATCATAATAATCATGAAAATAACCATAATAGACTTGGAAACAACCCTAATAACCATTATAATAGTCATAATAACCATAATAACCGTAATAGCTATAATAATCTGACTGATGATCATAACTACCATGCTATCAACAACTATAATCAAAGTAATCGTCATAATAACGACAACAAACATAACAATCATAATAATAATAATAATAATAATAAACATGGCAATAACCATAATAAACTTGGAAACAACCGTAATAACCATTATAATAGCCATGATAACCATATTAATCATAATAGCTATAGTAATCTGAATGATGATCATGATTACCATGCTATCAACCATTATAATCATAGTAATCGTCATAATAACCACAAAAATCATAACAATCATAATAATAGTCATAATAATCATAGCAAAAACCATAATAGACGTAATTACCATAGTAATAGTTATACTAACTGTAGCAATCATAACATTGTAATAATAAACAGAATAATCATGGAAATAGCCTAATAATCGTTATTATAGCCATAATAATCATAATAGTCGTAATCACCATTAGAATCTCAGTGATGATCATAATAATCCTCACAATCATACTAAGAAACATAATAATCCTAATAATCATGATAATATCCATAATAGACTTGGAAACAACCCTAATAACCATTATAACAGCCATAATAACCATAATAACCATAATAGCTATAGTAATCTGACTGATGATCATAATTATCGTGCTATCAACCATTATAATCATAGTAATCGTCATAATAACCACAACAAACATATCAATCATAATAATAATGATAATAAACATGACAATAACCATAATAAACTTGGAAACAACCATAATAACAATTATAATAGCCCTGATAATGATATTCATCATAATAGCTATAGTAATCTGAATGATGATCATGATTACCATGCTATCAACCAATATAATCATAGTAATCGTCATGATAACCACAACAATCATGACAATCATAATTATAATCATAATTATCATAGCAACAATCATAATAGCCGCGATAATCATAGTAATCGTTACACTGACCGTAATAATCATAACATCGTTATAATATACAGAATAATCATGCAAATAACCTAATAATCGTTATTACAGCCATAATAATCTTAATAACCATAATAACCAGAATGATAATAGTAATGATCATAATAACCCTCACAGTAATACTAAGCAACATTATAATCATAATAATCATTATAATAAACATAATAGACTTGGAAACGATCATAATAACCAATATAATAGACATAATAACCATAATAATCTTAATAGCCATAGTAATCCGAATGATGACCATTATAACCATGCTATCAACCATTATAATCATAGTAATCGTCATAATACCCACAACAATCATAACAATCATAGCAACAATCATAATAGCCGTAATAATCATGGTAATCGTTATACTAACTGTAATAATCATAACATCGTTATGATATACAGAATAATCATGGAAATAACCTAATACTCGTTATTACAACCATAATAATCTTAATAGCCATTATAACCAGAATAATCGTAGCAATGATCATAATAATTCTCACAATCATACTAGGAAACATAATAATCATAATAATCATGATAATAACCATAATAGACTTGCAAACAACCCTAATAACCATTATAATAGCCATAATAGCCATAATAACCATTATAGCTATATTAATCTGACTGATGATCATAACTACCATACTATCAACCATTATAATCATAGTAATCGTCATAATAACCACAACAGTCATAAAAATCATAATAATAATCATAATTACCATAGCAACAATCATAATAGCCGTAATAATCATAGTAATAGTTATACTAACCGTAATAGACAGAACATCGTAATAATAAACAGAATGATCAGGAAAAAAACCTAATAATGGTTATTATAGCCATAATAATCGTAATAGTCGTAATCACCATAAGAATGTCGTTGATGATCATAGTATTCGTCATAATCATGCTCAGAAACATAATAATCATAATAATCATGATAATAACCATAATAGACTTGGAAACAGCCACAATAACCATTATAATAGCCATAACAACCGTAATAATCATAATAGTTATAGTAATCTGAATGATGATCATAATAACCATGCTATCAACCATTATAATCATAGTAATCGTCATAATACCCACAACAATCATAACAATCATAGCAACAATCATAATAGCCGTAATAATCATAGTAATCGTTATACTAACTGTAATAATCATAACATCGTTATAATATACAGAATAATCATGGAAATAACCTAATACTCGTTATTACAACCATAATAATCTTAATAGCCATTATAACCAGAATAATCGTAATAATGATCATAATAATCCTCACAATCATACTAAAAAACATCATAATCATAATAATCATGAAAATAACCATAATAGACTTGGAAACAACCCTAATAACCATTATAATAGTCATAATAACCATAATAACCGTAATAGCTATAATAATCTGACTGATGATCATAACTACCATGCTATCAACAACTATAATCAAAGTAATCGTCATAATAACGACAACAAACATAACAATCATAATAATAATAATAATAATAAACATGGCAATAACCATAATAAACTTGGAAACAACCGTAATAACCATTATAATAGCCATGATAACCATAATAACCATAATAGCTATAGTAATCTGACTGATGATCATAATTATCGTGCTATCAACCATTATAATCATAGTAATCGTCATAATAACCACAACAAACATATCAATCATAATAATAATGATAATAAACATGACAATAACCATAATAAACTTGGAAACAACCATAATAACAATTATAATAGCCCTGATAATGATATTCATCATAATAGCTATAGTAATCTGAATGATGATCATGATTACCATGCTATCAACCAATATAATCATAGTAATCGTCATGATAACCACAACAATCATGACAATCATAATTATAATCATAATTATCATAGCAACAATCATAATAGCCGTGATAATCATAGTAATCGTTACACTGACTGTAATAATCATAACATCGTTGTAATATACAGAATAATCATGGAAATAACCTAATAATCGTTATTACAGCCATAATAATCTTAATAACCATAATAACCAGAATAATAATAGTAATGATCATAATAACCCTCACAGTAATACTAAGCAACATAATAATCATAATAATCATTATAATAAACATAATAGTCTTGGAAACGATCATAATAACCAATATAATAGACATAATATCCAAAATAATCTTAATAGCCATAGTAATCCGAATGATGACCATAATAACCATGCTATCAACCATTATAATCATAGTAATCGTCATAATACCCACAACAATCATAACAATCATAGCAACAATCATAATAGCCGTAATAATCGTAGTAATCGTTATACTAACTGTAATAATCATAACATCGTTATAACATACAGAATAATCACGGAAATAACCTAATACTCGTTATTACAACCATAATAATCTTAATAACCATTATAACCAGAATAATCGTATTAATGATCATAATAATTCTCACAATCATACTAAGAAACATAATAATCATAATAATCATGATAATAACCATAATAGACTTGGAAACAACCCTAATAACCATTATAATAGCCATAATAACCATAATAACCATAATAACTATAGTAATCTGACTGATGATCATAACTACCATGCTATCAACAATTATAATCATGGTAATCGTCATAATAACCACAACAATCATAACAGTCATAATAATAGTCATAGTAATCATAGGAACAATCATAATAGACGTAATAATCATGGTAATGGTTATACTGACTGTAATTATCATAACATCGTAATGATAAACAGAATAATCATGCAAATTGCCTAATAATCGTTATTACAGCCATATAATTCTTAATAACCATAATAAGCAGAATAACCACAATAATGGTCATAATAATCCTCACAATCATACTAAAAAACATCATAATCATAATAATCATGAAAATAACCATAATAGACTTGGAAACAACCCTAATAAACATTATAATAGTCATAATAACCATAATAACCGTAATAGCTATAATAATCTGACTGATGATCATAACTACCATGCTATCAACAACTATAAGCAAAGTAATCGTCATAATAACGACAACAAACATAACAATCATAATAATAATAATAATAATAAACATGGCAATAACCATAATAAACTTGGAAACAACCGTAATAACCATTATAATAGCCATGATAACCATATTAATCATAATAGCTATAGTAATCTGAATGATGATCATGATTACCATGCTGTCAACCATTATAATCATAGTAATCGTCATAATAACCACAAAAATCATAACAATCATAATAATAGTCATAATAATCATAGCAAAAACCATAATAGACGTAATTACAATAGTAATAGTTATACTAACTGTAGCAATCATAACATTGTAATAATAAACAGAATAATCATGGAAATAGCCTAATAATCGTTATTATAGCCATAATAATCATAATAGTCGTAATCACCATAAGAATCTCAGTGATGATCATAATAATCCTCACAATCATACTAAGAAACATAATAATCCCAATAATCATGATAATAACCATAATAGACTTGGAAACAACCCTAATAACCATTATAACAGCCATAATAACCATAATAACCATAATAGCTATATTAATCTGACTGATGATCATAATTACCATGCTATCAATAATTATAATCATAGTAATCGTCATAATACCCACAACAAACATATCAATCATAATAATAATGATAATAAACATGACAATAACCATAATAAACTTGGAAACAACCATAATAACAATTATAATAGACCTGATAATGATATTCATCATAATAGCTATAGTAATCTGAATGATGATCATGATTACCATGCTATCAACCAATATAATCATAGTAATCGTCATGATAACCACAACAATCATGACAATCATAATTATAATCATAATTATCATAGCAACAATCATAATAGCCGTAATAATCATAGTAATCGTTATACTAACTGTAATAATCATAACATCGTTATGATATACAGAATAATCATGGAAATAACCTAATACCCGTTATTACAACCATAATAATCTTAATAGCCATTATAACCAGAATAATCGTAACAATGATCATAATAATTCTCACAATCATACTAGGAAACATAATAATCATAATAATCATGATAATAACCATAATAGACTTGGAAACAACCCTAATAACCATTATAATAGCCATAATAACCATAATAACCATTATAGCTATATTAATCTGACTGATGATCATAACTACCATACTATCAACCATTATAATCATAGTAATCGTCATAATAACCACAACAGTCATAAAAATCATTATAATAATCATAATTACCATAGCAACAATCATAATAGCCGTAATAATCATAGTAATAGTTATACTAACCGTAATAGTCATAACATCGTAATAATAAACAGAATGATCAGGAAAAAAACCTAATAATGGTTATTATAGCCATAATAATCGTAATAGTCGTAATCACCATAAGAATGTCATTGATGATCATAGTATTCGTCATAATCATGCTCAGAAACATAATAATCATAATAATCATGATAATAACCATAATATACTTGGAAACAGCCACAATAACCATTATAATAGCCATAACAACCGTAATAATCATAATAGCTATAGTAATCTGTATGATGATCATAGTAACCATGCTATCAACCATTATAATCATAGTAACCCTCACAATAACCACAACAATCATAACAATCATAATAATAGTCATAATAATCATAGGAACAATCATAATAGACGTAATAATCATAGTAATAGTTATACTAACTGTAATAATCATAATATAGTAATAATAAACAGAATAATCATGGAAATAACCTAATAATCGTTATTACATCCATAATAATCTTAATAACCTTAATAACCAGGATAATAATAATAATGATCATAATAACCCTCACAATCATGCTAAGGAACTTTATAATCATAATAATCATAATAATAACCATAATAGATTTGGAAACAATTATAATAACCAATATAATAGACATAATAAACATAATAATCATAACAGCTATAGTAACCTGAATTATGATCATAATAACCATGCTAGCAACCATTATAATCATGGTAATCGTCATAATAACCACAACAGTCATAACAATCATACTAATAGTCATAATAATCATAGCAACAATCATAATAGACGTAATAATCATAGTAATAGTTATACTAACTGTAATAACCATAACATTGTAATAATAAACAAATTAATCATGGAAATAACCTAATAACCGTTATTATAGCCATAATAATCGTAATAGTCGTAATCGCCATAAGAATCTCAGTGATTATCATAATACTCGTCATAATCGTACTAAGAAACATAATAATCATAATAATCATGATAATAACCATAATAGACATGGAAACAACCATAATAACCATTATATTAGCCATAACCACCATAATAATCATAATAGTTATAGTAATCTGAATGATGATCATAATTACCATGCTATCAACAATTAGGATCATAGTAATCGTCATAAACCCCACAACAAACATAACAATCATAATAATAATAATAATAAACATGACAATAACCATAATAAACTTGGAAACAACCATAATAACCATTATAATAGCCATAATAACCATAATAACCATAATAACTATAGTAATCTGACTGATGATCAAAATTACCATGCTATCAACAATTATAATCATGGTAATCGTCATAATAACCACAACAATCATAACAATCATAATAATAGTCATAATAATCATAGGAACAATCATAATAGACGTAATAATCATGGTAATGGTTATACTGACTGTAATTATCATAACATCGTAATGATAAACAGAATAATCATGCAAATAGCCTAATAATCGTTATTACAGCCATATAATTCTTAATAACCATAATAAGGAGAATAACCACAATAATGGTCATAATAATCCTCACAATCATACTAAAAAACATCACAATCACAATAATCATGAAAATAACCATAATAGACTTGGAAACAACCCTAATAACCATTATAATAGCCATAATAACCATAATAACCGTAATAGCTATAATAATCTGACTGATGATCATAACTACCATGCTATCAACAACTATAATCAAAGTAATCGTCATAATAACGACAACACACATAACAATCATAATAATAATAATAATAATAAACATGGCAATAACCATAATAGACTTGGAAACAACCGTAATAACCATTATAATAGCCATGATAATCATATTAATCATAATAGCTATAGTAATCTGAATGATGATCATGATGAATGATGATTACCATGCTATCAACCATTATAATCATAGTAATCGTCATAATAACCACAAAAATCATAACAATCATAATAATAGTCATAATAATCATAGCAAAAACCATAATAGACGTAATTACCATAGTAATAGTTATACTAACTGTAGCAATCATAACATTGTAATAATAAACAGAATAATCATGGAAATAGCCTAATAATCGTTATTATAGCCATAATAATCATAATAGTCGTAATCACCATAAGAATCTCAGTGATGATCATAATAATCCTCACAATCATACTAAGAAACATAATAATCCTAATAATCATGATAATAACCATAATAGACTTGGAAACAACCCTAATAACCATTATAACAGCCATAATAACCATAATAACCATAATAGCTATAGTAATCTGACTGATGATCATAATTATCGTGCTATCAACCATTATAATCATAGTAATCGTCATAATAACCACAACAAACATATCAATCATAATAATAATGATAATAAACATGACAATAACCATAATAAACTTCGAAACAACCATAATAACAATTATAATAGCCCTGATAATGATATTCATCATAATAGCTATAGTAATCTGAATGATGATCATGATTACCATGCTATCAACCAATATAATCATAGTAATCGTCATGATAACCACAACAATCATGACAATCATAATTATAATCATAATTATCATAGCAACAATCATAATAGCCGTGATAATCATAGTAATCGTTACACTGACCGTAATAATCATAACATCGTTATAATATACAGAATAATCATGCAAATAACCTAATAATCGTTATTACAGCCATAATAATCTTAATAACCATAATAACCAGAATAATAATAGTAATGATCATAGTAACCGTCACAGTAATACTAAGCAACATTATAATCATAACAATCATTATAATAAACATAATAGACTTGGAAACGATCATAATAACCAATATAATAGACATAATAACCATAATAATCTTAATAGCCATAGCAATCGGAATGATGACCATAATAACCATGATATCAACCATTATAATCATAGTAATCGTCATAATACCCACAACAATCATAACAATCATAGCAACAATCATAATAGCCGTAATAATCATAGTAATCGTTATACTAACTGTAATAATCATAACATCGTTATGATATACAGAATAATCATGGAAATAACCTAATACTCGTTATTACAACCATAATAATCTTAATAGCCATTATAACCAGAATAATCGTAACAATGATCATAATAATTCTCACAATTATACTAGGAAACATAATAATCATAATAATCATGATAATAACCATAATAGACTTGGAAACAACCCTAATAACCATTATAATAGCCATAATAACCATAATAACCATTATAGCTATATTAATCTGACTGATGATCATAACTACCATACTATCAACCATTATAATCATAGTAATCGTCATAATAACCACAACAATCATAACAATCATAATAATAGTCATAGTAATCATAGGAACAATCATAATAGACGTAATAATCATGGTAATGGTTATACTGACTGTAATTATCATAACATCGTAATGATAAACAGAATAATCATGCAAATAGCCTAATAATCGTTATTACAGCCATATAATTCTTAATAACCATAATAAGCAGAATAACCATAATAATGGTCATAATAATCCTCACAATCATACTAAAAAACATCATAATCATAATAATCATGATAATAACCATAATAGACTTGGAAACAACCCTAATAACGATTATAACAGCCATAATAACCATAATAACCATAATAGCTATAGTAATCTGTATGATGATCATAGTAACCATGCTATCAACCATTATAATCATAGTAACCCTCACAATAACCACAACAATCATAACAATCATAATAATAGTCATAATAATCATAGGAACAATCATAATAGACGTAATAATCATAGTAATAGTTATACTAACTGTAATAATCATAATATAGTAATAATAAACAGAATAATCATGGAAATAACCTAATAATCGTTATTACATCCATAATAATCTTAATAACCTTAATAACCAGGATAATAATAATAATGATCATAATAACTCTCACAATCATGCTAAGGAACTTTATAATCATAATAATCATAATAATAACCATAATAGATTTGGAAACAATTATAATAACCAATATAATAGACATAATAAACATAATAATCATAACAGCTATAGTATCCTGAATTATGATCATAATAACCATGCTAGCAACCATTATAATCATGGTAATCGTCATAATAACCACAACAGTCATAACAATCATACTAATAGTCATAATAATCATAGCAACAATCATAATAGACGTAATAATCATAGTAATAGTTATACTAACTGTAATAATCATAACATTGTAATAATAAACAAATTAATCATGGAAATAACCTAATAACCGTTATTATAGCCATAATAATCGTAATAGTCGTAATCGCCATAAGAATCTCAGTGATTATCATAATACTCGTCATAATCGTACTAAGAAACATAATAATCATAATAATCATGATAATAACTATAATAGACATGGAAACAACCATAATAACCATTATATTAGCCATAACCACCATAATAATCATAATAGTTATAGTAATCTGACTGATGATCATAATTATCGTGCTATCAACCATTATAATCATAGTAATCGTCATAATAACCACAACAAACATATCAATCATAATAATAATGATAATAAACATGACAATAACCATAATAAACTTGGAAACAACCATAATAACAATTATAATAGCCCTGATAATGATATTCATCATAATAGCTATAGTAATCTGAATGATGATCATGATTACCATGCTATCAACCAATATAATCATAGTAATCGTCATGATAACCACAACAATCATGACAATCATAATTATAATCATAATTATCATAGCAACAATCATAATAGCCGTGATAATCATAGTAATCGTTACACTGACTGTAATAATCATAACATCGTTATAATATACAGAATAATCATGGAAATAACCTAATAATCGTTATTACAGCCATAATAATCTTAATAACCATAATAACCAGAATAATAATAGTAATGATCATAATAACCCTCACAGTAATACTAAGCAACATAATAATCATAATAATCATTATAATAAACATAATAGTCTTGGAAACGATCATAATAACCAATATAATAGACATAATATCCAAAATAATCTTAATAGCCATAGTAATCCGAATGATGACCATAATAACCATGCTATCAACCATTATAATCATAGTAATCGTCATAATACCCACAACAATCATAACAATCATAGCAACAATCATAATAGCCGTAATAATCGTAGTAATCGTTATACTAACTGTAATAATCATAACATCGTTATAACATACAGAATAATCACGGAAATAACCTAATACTCGTTATTACAACCATAATAATCTTAATAACCATTATAACCAGAATAATCGTATTAATGATCATAATAATTCTCACAATCATACTAAGAAACATAATAATCATAATAATCATGATAATAACCATAATAGACTTGGAAACAACCCTAATAACCATTATAATAGCCATAATAACCATAATAACCATAATAACTATAGTAATCTGACTGATGATCATAACTACCATGCTATCAACAATTATAATCATGGTAATCGTCATAATAACCACAACAATCATAACAGTCATAATAATAGTCATAGTAATCATAGGAACAATCATAATAGACGTAATAATCATGGTAATGGTTATACTGACTGTAATTATCATAACATCGTAATGATAAACAGAATAATCATGCAAATTGCCTAATAATCGTTATTACAGCCATATAATTCTTAATAACCATAATAAGCAGAATAACCACAATAATGGTCATAATAATCCTCACAATCATACTAAAAAACATCATAATCATAATAATCATGAAAATAACCATAATAGACTTGGAAACAACCCTAATAAACATTATAATAGTCATAATAACCATAATAACCGTAATAGCTATAATAATCTGACTGATGATCATAACTACCATGCTATCAACAACTATAATCAAAGTAATCGTCATAATAACGACAACAAACATAACAATCATAATAATAATAATAATAATAAACATGGCAATAACCATAATAAACTTGGAAACAACCGTAATAACCATTATAATAGCCATGATAACCATATTAATCATAATAGCTATAGTAATCTGAATGATGATCATGATTACCATGCTGTCAACCATTATAATCATAGTAATCGTCATAATAACCACAAAAATCATAACAATCATAATAATAGTCATAATAATCATAGCAAAAACCATAATAGACGTAATTACAATAGTAATAGTTATACTAACTGTAGCAATCATAACATTGTAATAATAAACAGAATAATCATGGAAATAGCCTAATAATCGTTATTATAGCCATAATAATCATAATAGTCGTAATCACCATAAGAATCTCAGTGATGATCATAATAATCCTCACAATCATACTAAGAAACATAATAATCCCAATAATCATGATAATAACCATAATAGACTTGGAAACAACCCTAATAACCATTATAACAGCCATAATAACCATAATAACCATAATAGCTATATTAATCTGACTGATGATCATAATTACCATGCTATCAATAATTATAATCATAGTAATCGTCATAATACCCACAACAAACATATCAATCATAATAATAATGATAATAAACATGACAATAACCATAATAAACTTGGAAACAACCATAATAACAATTATAATAGACCTGATAATGATATTCATCATAATAGCTATAGTAATCTGAATGATGATCATGATTACCATGCTATCAACCAATATAATCATAGTAATCGTCATGATAACCACAACAATCATGACAATCATAATTATAATCATAATTATCATAGCAACAATCATAATAGCCGTAATAATCATAGTAATCGTTATACTAACTGTAATAATCATAACATCGTTATGATATACAGAATAATCATGGAAATAACCTAATACCCGTTATTACAACCATAATAATCTTAATAGCCATTATAACCAGAATAATCGTAACAATGATCATAATAATTCTCACAATCATACTAGGAAACATAATAATCATAATAATCATGATAATAACCATAATAGACTTGGAAACAACCCTAATAACCATTATAATAGCCATAATAACCATAATAACCATTATAGCTATATTAATCTGACTGATGATCATAACTACCATACTATCAACCATTATAATCATAGTAATCGTCATAATAACCACAACAGTCATAAAAATCATTATAATAATCATAATTACCATAGCAACAATCATAATAGCCGTAATAATCATAGTAATAGTTATACTAACCGTAATAGTCATAACATCGTAATAATAAACAGAATGATCAGGAAAAAAACCTAATAATGGTTATTATAGCCATAATAATCGTAATAGTCGTAATCACCATAAGAATGTCATTGATGATCATAGTATTCGTCATAATCATGCTCAGAAACATAATAATCATAATAATCATGATAATAACCATAATATACTTGGAAACAGCCACAATAACCATTATAATAGCCATAACAACCGTAATAATCATAATAGCTATAGTAATCTGTATGATGATCATAGTAACCATGCTATCAACCATTATAATAATAGTAACCCTCACAATAACCACAACAATCATAACAATCATAATAATAGTCATAATAATCATAGGAACAATCATAATAGACGTAATAATCATAGTAATAGTTATACTAACTGTAATAATCATAATATAGTAATAATAAACAGAATAATCATGGAAATAACCTAATAATCGTTATTACATCCATAATAATCTTAATAACCTTAATAACCAGGATAATAATAATAATGATCATAATAACCCTCACAATCATGCTAAGGAACTTTATAATCATAATAATCATAATAATAACCATAATAGATTTGGAAACAATTATAATAACCAATATAATAGACATAATAAACATAATAATCATAACAGCTATAGTAACCTGAATTATGATCATAATAACCATGCTAGCAACCATTATAATCATGGTAATCGTCATAATAACCACAACAGTCATAACAATCATACTAATAGTCATAATAATCATAGCAACAATCATAATAGACGTAATAATAATAGTAATAGTTATACTAACTGTAATAATCATAACATTGTAATAATAAACAAATTAATCATGGAAATAACCTAATAACCGTTATTATAGCCATAATAATCGTAATAGTCGTAATCGCCATAAGAATCTCAGTGATTATCATAATACTCGTCATAATCGTACTAAGAAACATAATAATCATAATAATCATGATAATAACCATAATAGACATGGAAACAACCATAATAACCATTATATTAGCCATAACCACCATAATAATCATAATAGTTATAGTAATCTGAATGATGATCATAATTACCATGCTATCAACAATTAGGATCATAGTAATCGTCATAAACCCCACAACAAACATAACAATCATAATAATAATAATAATAAACATGACAATAACCATAATAAACTTGGAAACAACCATAATAACCATTATAATAGCCATAATAACCATAATAACCATAATAACTATAGTAATCTGACTGATGATCAAAATTACCATGCTATCAACAATTATAATCATGGTAATCGTCATAATAACCACAACAATCATAACAATCATAATAATAGTCATAGTAATCATAGGAACAATCATAATAGACGTAATAATCATGGTAATGGTTATACTGACTGTAATTATCATAACATCGTAATGATAAACAGAATAATCATGCAAATAGCCTAATAATCGTTATTACAGCCATATAATTCTTAATAACCATAATAAGGAGAATAACCACAATAATGGTCATAATAATCCTCACAATCATACTAAAAAACATCACAATCACAATAATCATGAAAATAACCATAATAGACTTGGAAACAACCCTAATAACCATTATAATAGCCATAATAACCATAATAACCGTAATAGCTATAATAATCTGACTGATGATCATAACTACCATGCTATCAACAACTATAATCAAAGTAATCGTCATAATAACGACAACACACATAACAATCATAATAATAATAATAATAATAAACATGGCAATAACCATAATAGACTTGGAAACAACCGTAATAACCATTATAATAGCCATGATAATCATATTAATCATAATAGCTATAGTAATCTGAATGATGATCATGATGAATGATGATTACCATGCTATCAACCATTATAATCATAGTAATCGTCATAATAACCACAAAAATCATAACAATCATAATAATAGTCATAATAATCATAGCAAAAACCATAATAGACGTAATTACCATAGTAATAGTTATACTAACTGTAGCAATCATAACATTGTAATAATAAACAGAATAATCATGGAAATAGCCTAATAATCGTTATTATAGCCATAATAATCATAATAGTCGTAATCACCATAAGAATCTCAGTGATGATCATAATAATCCTCACAATCATACTAAGAAACATAATAATCCTAATAATCATGATAATAACCATAATAGACTTGGAAACAACCCTAATAACCATTATAACAGCCATAATAACCATAATAACCATAATAGCTATAGTAATCTGACTGATGATCATAATTATCGTGCTATCAACCATTATAATCATAGTAATCGTCATAATAACCACAACAAACATATCAATCATAATAATAATGATAATAAACATGACAATAACCATAATAAACTTGGAAACAACCATAATAACAATTATAATAGCCCTGATAATGATATTCATCATAATAGCTATAGTAATCTGAATGATGATCATGATTACCATGCTATCAACCAATATAATCATAGTAATCGTCATGATAACCACAACAATCATGACAATCATAATTATAATCATAATTATCATAGCAACAATCATAATAGCCGTGATAATCATAGTAATCGTTACACTGACCGTAATAATCATAACATCGTTATAATATACAGAATAATCATGCAAATAACCTAATAATCGTTATTACAGCCATAATAATCTTAATAACCATAATAACCAGAATAATAATAGTAATGATCATAGTAACCGTCACAGTAATACTAAGCAACATTATAATCATAACAATCATTATAATAAACATAATAGACTTGGAAACGATCATAATAACCAATATAATAGACATAATAACCATAATAATCTTAATAGCCATAGCAATCGGAATGATGACCATAATAACCATGATATCAACCATTATAATCATAGTAATCGTCATAATACCCACAACAATCATAACAATCATAGCAACAATCATAATAGCCGTAATAATCATAGTAATCGTTATACTAACTGTAATAATCATAACATCGTTATGATATACAGAATAATCATGGAAATAACCTAATACTCGTTATTACAACCATAATAATCTTAATAGCCATTATAACCAGAATAATCGTAACAATGATCATAATAATTCTCACAATTATACTAGGAAACATAATAATCATAATAATCATGATAATAACCATAATAGACTTGGAAACAACCCTAATAACCATTATAATAGCCATAATAACCATAATAACCATTATAGCTATATTAATCTGACTGATGATCATAACTACCATACTATCAACCATTATAATCATAGTAATCGTCATAATAACCACAACAATCATAACAATCATAATAATAGTCATAGTAATCATAGGAACAATCATAATAGACGTAATAATCATGGTAATGGTTATACTGACTGTAATTATCATAACATCGTAATGATAAACAGAATAATCATGCAAATAGCCTAATAATCGTTATTACAGCCATATAATTCTTAATAACCATAATAAGCAGAATAACCATAATAATGGTCATAATAATCCTCACAATCATACTAAAAAACATCATAATCATAATAATCATGATAATAACCATAATAGACTTGGAAACAACCCTAATAACGATTATAACAGCCATAATAACCATAATAACCATAATAGCTATAGTAATCTGTATGATGATCATAGTAACCATGCTATCAACCATTATAATCATAGTAACCCTCACAATAACCACAACAATCATAACAATCATAATAATAGTCATAATAATCATAGGAACAATCATAATAGACGTAATAATCATAGTAATAGTTATACTAACTGTAATAATCATAATATAGTAATAATAAACAGAATAATCATGGAAATAACCTAATAATCGTTATTACATCCATAATAATCTTAATAACCTTAATAACCAGGATAATAATAATAATGATCATAATAACTCTCACAATCATGCTAAGGAACTTTATAATCATAATAATCATAATAATAACCATAATAGATTTGGAAACAATTATAATAACCAATATAATAGACATAATAAACATAATAATCATAACAGCTATAGTAACCTGAATTATGATCATAATAACCATGCTAGCAACCATTATAATCATGGTAATCGTCATAATAACCACAACAGTCATAACAATCATACTAATAGTCATAATAATCATAGCAACAATCATAATAGACGTAATAATCATAGTAATAGTTATACTAACTGTAATAATCATAACATTGTAATAATAAACAAATTAATCATGGAAATAACCTAATAACCGTTATTATAGCCATAATAATCGTAATAGTCGTAATCGCCATAAGAATCTCAGTGATTATCATAATACTCGTCATAATCGTACTAAGAAACATAATAATCATAATAATCATGATAATAACCATAATAGACATGGAAACAACCATAATAACCATTATATTAGCCATAACCACCATAATAATCATAATAGTTATAGTGATCTGAATGATGATCATAATTACCATGCTATCAACAATTAGAATCATAGTAATCGTCATAAACCCCACAACAAACATAACAATCATAATAATAATAATAATAAACATGACAATAACCATAATAAACTTGGAAACAACCATAATAACCATTATAATAGCCATAATAACCATAATAACCATAATAACTATAGTAATCTGACTGATGATCATAACTACCATGCTATCAACAATTATAATCATGGTAATCGTCATAATAACCACAACAATCATAACAATCATAATAATAGTCATAGTAATCATAGGAACAATCATAATAGACGTAATAATCATGGTAATGGTTATACTGACTGTAATTATCATAACATCGTAATGATAAACAGAATAATCATGCAAATTGCCTAATAATCGTTATTACAGCCATATAATTCTTAATAACCATAATAAGCAGAATAACCACAATAATGGTCATAATAATCCTCACAATCATACTAAAAAACATCATAATCATAATAATCATGAAAATAACCATAATAGACTTGGAAACAACCCTAATAACCATTATAATAGTCATAATAACCATAATAACCGTAATAGCTATAATAATCTGACTGATGATCATAACTGCCATGCTATCAACAGCTATAATCAAAGTAATCGTCATAATAACGACAACAAACATAACAATCATAATAATAATAATAATAATAAACATGACAATAACCATAATAAACTTGGAAACAACCGTAATAACCATTATAATAGCCATGATAACCATATTAATCATAATAGCTATAGTAATCTGAATGATGATCATGATTACCATGCTATCAACCATTATAATCATAGTAATCGTCATAATAACCACAAAAATCATAACAATCATAATAATAGTCATAATAATCATAGCAAAAACCATAATAGACGTAATTACCATAGTAATAGTTATACTAACTGTAGCAATCATAACATTGTAATAATAAACAGAATAATCATGGAAATAGCCTAATAATCGTTATTATAGCCATAATAATCATAATAGTCGTAATCACCATAAGAATCTCAGTGATGATCATAATAATCCTCACAATCATACTAAGAAACATAATAATCTTAATAATCATGATAATAACCATAATAGACTTGGAAACAACCCTAATAACCATTATAACAGCCATAATAACCATAATAACCATTATAGCTATAGTAATCTGACTGATGATCAAAATTACCATGCTATCAACAATTATAATCATGGTAATCGTCATAATAACCACAACAATCATAACAATCATAATAATAGTCATAGTAATCATAGGAACAATCATAATAGACGTAATAATCATGGTAATGGTTATACTGACTGTAATTATCATAACATCGTAATGATAAACAGAATAATCATGCAAATAGCCTAATAATCGTTATTACAGCCATATAATTCTTAATAACCATAATAAGGAGAATAACCACAATAATGGTCATAATAATCCTCACAATCATACTAAAAAACATCACAATCACAATAATCATGAAAATAACCATAATAGACTTGGAAACAACCCTAATAACCATTATAATAGCCATAATAACCATAATAACCGTAATAGCTATAATAATCTGACTGATGATCATAACTACCATGCTATCAACAACTATAATCAAAGTAATCGTCATAATAACGACAACACACATAACAATCATAATAATAATAATAATAATAAACATGGCAATAACCATAATAGACTTGGAAACAACCGTAACAACCATTATAATATCCATGATAATCATATTAATCATAATAGCTATAGTAATCTGACTGATGATCATAATTATCGTGCTATCAACCATTATAATCATAGTAATCGTCATAATAACCACAACAAACATGTCAATCATAATAATAATGATAGTAAACATGACAATAACCATAATAAACTTGGAAACAACCATAATAACAATTATAATAGCCCTGATAATGATATTCATCATAATAGCTATAGTAATCTGAATGATGATCATGATTACCATGATATCAACCAATATAATCATAGTAATCGTCATGATAACCACAACAATCATGACAATCATAATTATAATCATAATTATCATAGCAACAATCATAATAGCCGTGATAATCATAGTAATCGTTACACTGACCGTAATAATCATAACATCGTTATAATATACAGAATAATCATGGAAATAACCTAATACCCGTTATTACAACCATAACAATCTTAATAGCCATTATAACCAGAATAATCGTAACAATGATCATAATAATTCTCACAATCATACTAGGAAACATAATAATCATAATAATCATGATAATAACCATAATAGACTTGGAAACAACCCTAATAACCATTATAATAGCCATAATAACCATAATAACCATTATAGCTATATTAATCTGACTGATGATCATAACTACCATACTATCAACCATTATAATCATAGTAATCGTCATAATAACCACAACAGTCATAAAAATCATAATAATAATCATAATTACCATAGCAACAATCATAATAGCCGTAATAATCATAGTAATAGTTATACTAACCGTAATAGTCATAACATCGTAATAATAAACAGAATGATCAGGAAAAAAACCTAATAATGGTTATTATAGCCATAATAATCGTAATAGTCGTAATCACCATAAGAATGTCATTGATGATCATAGTATTCGTCATAATCATGCTCAGAAACATAATAATCATAATTATCATGATAATAACCATAATAGACTTGGAAACAGCCACAATAACCATTATAATAGCCATAACAACCGTAATAATCATAATAGTTATAGTAATCTGAATGATGATCATAATAACCATGCTATCAACCATTATAATCATAGTAATCGTCATAATACCCACAACAATCATAACAATCATAGCAACAATCATAATAGCCGTAATAATCATAGTAATCGTTATACTAACTGTAATAATCATAACATCGTTATAATATACAGAATAATCATGGAAATAACCTAATACTCGTTATTACAACCATAATAATCTTAATAGCCATTATAACCAGAATAATCGTAATAATGATCATAATAATTCTCACAATCATACTAGGAAACATAATAATCATAATAATCATGATAATAACCATAATAGACTTGGAAAGAGCCCTAATAACCATTATTATAGCCATAATAACCATAATAACTATAGTAATCTGACTGATCATCATAATTACCATGCTATCAACAATTATAATCATGGTAATCGTCATAATAACCACAACAATCATAACAATCATAATAATAGTCATAGTAATCATAGGAACAATCATAATAGACGTAATAATCATGGTAATGGTTATACTGACTGTAATTATCATAACATCGTAATGATAAACAGAATAATCATGCAAATAGCCTAATAATCGTTATTACAGCCATATAATTCTTAATAACCATAATAAGCAGAATAACCATAATAATGGTCATAATAATCCTCACAATCATACTAAAAAACATCATAATCATAATAATCATGATAATAACCATAATAGACTTGGAAACAACCCTAATAACGATTATAACAGCCATAATAACCATAATAACCATAATAGCTATAGTAATCTGTATGATGATCATAGTAACCATGCTATCAACCATTATAATCATAGTAACCCTCACAATAACCACAACAATCATAACAATCATAATAATAGTCATAATAATCATAGGAACAATCATAATAGACGTAATAATCATAGTAATAGTTATACTAACTGTAATAATCATAATATAGTAATAATAAACAGAATAATCATGGAAATAACCTAATAATCGTTATTACATCCATAATAATCTTAATAACCTTAATAACCAGGATAATAATAATAATGATCATAATAACTCTCACAATCATGCTAAGGAACTTTATAATCATAATAATCATAATAATAACCATAATAGATTTGGAAACAATTATAATAACCAATATAATAGACATAATAAACATAATAATCATAACAGCTATAGTAACCTGAATTGTGATCATAATAACCATGCTAGCAACCATTATAATCATGGTAATCGTCATAATAACCACAACAGTCATAACAATCATACTAATAGTCATAATAATCATAGCAACAATCATAATAGACGTAATAATCATAGTAATAGTTATACTAACTGTAATAATCATAACATTGTAATAATAAACAAATTAATCATGGAAATAACCTAATAACCGTTATTATAGCCATAATAATCGTAATAGTCGTAATCGCCATAAGAATCTCAGTGATTATCATAATACTCGTCATAATCGTACTAAGAAACATAATAATCATAATAATCATGATAATAACCATAATAGAAATGGAAACAACCATAATAACCATTATATTAGCCATAACCACCATAATAATCATAATAGTTATAGTGATCTGAATGATGATCATAATTACCATGCTATCAACAATTAGAATCATAGTAATCGTCATAAACCCCACAACAAACATAACAATCATAATAATAATAATAATAAACATGACAATAACCATAATAAACTTGGAAACAACCATAATAACCATTATAATAGCCATAATAACCATAATAACCATAATAACTATAGTAATCTGACTGATGATCATAACTAACCATACTATCAACCAGTATAATCATAGTAATCGTCATAATAACCACAACTGTCATAAAAATCATTATAATAATCATAATTACCATAGCAACAATCATAATAGCTGTAATAATCATAATAATAGTTATACTAACCGTAATAGTCATAACATCGTAGTAATAAACAGAATGATCAGGAAAAAAACCTAATAATGTTTATTATAGCCATAATAATCGTAATAGTCGTAATCACCATAAGAATGTCATTGATTATTATACTATTCTTCATAATCATGCTCAGAAACATAATAATCATAATAATCATGATAATAACCATAATAGACTTGGAAACAGCCACAATAACCATTATAATAGCCATAACAACCGTAATAATCATAATAGTTATAGCAATCTGAATGATGATCATAATAACCATGCTATCAACCATTATAATCATAGTAATCGTCATAATACCCACAACAACCATAACAATCATAGCAACAATCATAATAGCCGTAATAATCATAGTAATCGTTATACTAACTGTAATAATCATAACATCGTTATAATATACAGAATAATCATGGAAATAACCTAATACTCGTTATTACAACCATAATAATCTTAATAGCCATTATAACCAGAATAATCGTAATAATGATCATAATAATTCTCACAATCATACTAGGAAACATAATAATCATAATAATCATGATAATAACCATAATAGACTTGGAAACAACCCTAATAACCATTATAATAGCCATAATAACCATAATAACCATTATAGCTATATTAATCTGACTGATGATCATAACTACCATACTATCAACCATTATAATCATAGTAATCGTCATAATAACAACAACAATCATAAAAATCATAATAATAATCATAATTACCATAGCAACAATCATAATAGCCGTAATAATCGTAGTAATAGTTATACGAACCGTAATAGTCATAACATCGTAATAATAAACAGAATGATCAGGAAAAAAACCTAATAATGGTTATTGTAGCCATAATAATCGTAATAGTCGTAATCACCATAAGAATGTCATTGATGACTATAGTATTCTTCATAATCATGCTCAGAAACATAATAATCATAATAATCATGATAATAACCATAATAGACTTGGAAACAACCCTAATAACAATTATAATAACCATAATAACCATAATAACCATAATAGCTATATTAATCTGACTGATGATCATAATTACCATGCTATCAACAATTATAATCATAGTAATCGTCATAGTACCCACAACAAACATAACAATCATAATAATAGTGATAATAAACATGACAATAACCATAATAAACTTGGAAACAACCATAATAACCATTATAATAGCCATGATAACCGTATTAATCGTAATAGCTATAGTAATCTGAATGATGATCATGATTACCATGCTATCAACCATTATAATCATAGTAACCCTCACAATAACCACAACAATCATAACAATCATAATAATAGTCATAATAATCATAGGAACAATCATAATAGACGTAATAATCATAGTAATAGTTATACTAACTGTAATAATCATAATATAGTAATAATAAACAGAATAATCATGGAAATAACCTAATAATCGTTATTACATCCATAATAATCTTAATAACCTTAATAACCAGAATAATAATAATAATGATCATAATAACCCTCACAATCATGCTAAGGAACTTTATAATCATGATAATCATAATAATAACCATAATAGATTTGGAAACAATTATAATAACCAATATAATAGACATAATAAACATAATAATCATAACAGCTATAGTAACCTGAATTATGATCATAATAACCATGCTATCAACAATTATAATCATAGTAATCGTCATAATAACCACAACAAACATATCAATCATAATAATAATGATAATAAACATGACAATAACCATAATAAACTTGGAAACAACCATAATAACAATTATAATAGCCCTGATAATGATATTCATCATAATAGCTATAGTAATCTGAATGATGATCATGATTACCATGCTATCAACCAATATAATCATAGTAATCGTCATGATAACCACAACAATCATGACAATCATAATTATAATAATAATTATCATAGCAACAATCATAATAGCCGTGATAATCATAGTAATCGTTACACTGACCGTAATAATCATAACATCGTTATAATATACAGAATAATCATGCAAATAACCTAATAATCGTTATTACAGCCATAATAATCTTAATAACCATAATAACCAGAATAATAATAGTAATGATCATAATAACCGTCACAGTAATACTAAGCAACATTATAATCATAATAATCATTATAATAAACATAATAGACTTGGAAACGATCATAATAACCAATATAATAGACATAATAACCATAATAATCTTAATAGCCATAGTAATCGGAATGATGACCATAATAACCATGATATCAACCATTATAATCATAGTAATCGTCATAATACCCACAACAATCATAACAATCATAGCAACAATCATAATAGCCGTAATAATCATAGTAATCGTTATACTAACTGTAATAATCATAACATCGTTATGATATACAGAATAATCATGGAAATAACCTAATACTCGTTATTACAACCATAATAATCTTAATAGCCATTATAACCAGAATAATCGTAACAATGATCATAATAATTCTCACAATTATACTAGGAAACATAATAATCATAATAATCATGATAATAACCATAATAGACTTGGAAACAACCCTAATAACCATTATAATAGCCATAATAACCATAATAACCATTATAGCTATAGTAATCTGACTGATGATCAAAATTACCATGCTATCAACAATTATAATCATGGTAATCGTCATAATAACCACAACAATCATAACAATCATAATAATAGTCATAGTAATCATAGGAACAATCATAATAGACGTAATAATCATGGTAATGGTTATACTGACTGTAATTATCATAACATCGTAATGATAAACAGAATAATCATGCAAATAGCCTAATAATCGTTATTACAGCCATATAATTCTTAATAACCATAATAAGGAGAATAACCACAATAATGGTCATAATAATCCTCACAATCATACTAAAAAACATCACAATCACAATAATCATGAAAATAACCATAATAGACTTGGAAACAACCCTAATAACCATTATAATAGCCATAATAACCATAATAACCGTAATAGCTATAATAATCTGACTGATGATCATAACTACCATGCTATCAACAACTATAATCAAAGTAATCGTCATAATAACGACAACACACATAACAATCATAATAATAATAATAATAATAAACATGGCAATAACCATAATAGACTTGGAAACAACCGTAACAACCATTATAATATCCATGATAATCATATTAATCATAATAGCTATAGTAATCTGAATGATGATCATGATGAATGATGATTACCATGCTATCAACCATTATAATCATAGTAATCGTCATAATAACCACAAAAATCATAACAATCATAATAATAGTCATAATAATCATAGCAAAAACCATAATAGACGTAATTACCATAGTAATAGTTATACTAACTGTAGCAATCATAACATTGTAATAATAAACAGAATAATCATGGAAATTGCCTAATAATCGTTATTATAGCCATAATAATCATAATAGTCGTAATCACCATAAGAATCTCAGTGATGATCATAATAATCCTCACAATCATACTAAGAAACATAATAATCCTAATAATCATGATAATAACCATAATAGACTTGGAAACAACCCTAATAACCATTATAACAGCCATAATAACCATAATAACCATAATAGCTATAGTAATCTGACTGATGATCATAATTATCGTGCTATCAACCATTATAATCATAGTAATCGTCATAATAACCACAACAAACATGTCAATCATAATAATAATGATAGTAAACATGACAATAACCATAATAAACTTGGAAACAACCATAATAACAATTATAATAGCCCTGATAATGATATTCATCATAATAGCTATAGTAATCTGAATGATGATCATGATTACCATGCTATCAACCAATATAATCATAGTAATCGTCATGATAACCACAACAATCATGACAATCATAATTATAATCATAATTATCATAGCAACAATCATAATAGCCGTGATAATCATAGTAATCGTTACACTGACCGTAATAATCATAACATCGTTATAATATACAGAATAATCATGGAAATAACCTAATACCCGTTATTACAACCATAATAATCTTAATAGCCATTATAACCAGAATAATCGTAACAATGATCATAATAATTCTCACAATCATACTAGGAAACATAATAATCATAATAATCATGATAATAACCATAATAGACTTGGAAACAACCCTAATAACCATTATAATAGCCATAATAACCATAATAACCATTATAGCTATATTAATCTGACTGATGATCATAACTACCATACTATCAACCATTATAATCATAGTAATCGTCATAATAACCACAACAGTCATAAAAATCATAATAATAATCATAATTACCATAGCAACAATCATAATAGCCGTAATAATCATAGTAATAGTTATACTAACCGTAATAGTCATAACATCGTAATAATAAACAGAATGATCAGGAAAAAAACCTAATAATGGTTATTATAGCCATAATAATCGTAATAGTCGTAATCACCATAAGAATGTCATTGATGATCATAGTATTCGTCATAATCATGCTCAGAAACATAATAATCATAATTATCATGATAATAACCATAATAGACTTGGAAACAGCCACAATAACCATTATAATAGCCATAACAACCGTAATAATCATAATAGTTATAGTAATCTGAATGATGATCATAATAACCATGCTATCAACCATTATAATCATAGTAATCGTCATAATACCCACAACAATCATAACAATCATAGCAACAATCATAATAGCCGTAATAATCATAGTAATCGTTATACTAACTGTAATAATCATAACATCGTTATAATATACAGAATAATCATGGAAATAACCTAATACTCGTTATTACAACCATAATAATCTTAATAGCCATTATAACCAGAATAATCGTAATAATGATCATAATAATTCTCACAATCATACTAGGAAACATAATAATCATAATAATCATGATAATAACCATAATAGACTTGGAAAGAGCCCTAATAACCATTATTATAGCCATAATAACCATAATAACTATAGTAATCTGACTGATCATCATAATTACCATGCTATCAACAATTATAATCATGGTAATCGTCATAATAACCACAACAATCATAACAATCATAATAATAGTCATAGTAATCATAGGAACAATCATAATAGACGTAATAATCATGGTAATGGTTATACTGACTGTAATTATCATAACATCGTAATGATAAACAGAATAATCATGCAAATAGCCTAATAATCGTTATTACAGCCATATAGTTCTTAATAACCATAATAAGCAGAATAACCATAATAATGGTCATAATAATCCTCACAATCATACTAAAAAACATCATAATCATAATAATCATGATAATAACCATAATAGACATGGAAACAACCCTAATAACCATTATAACAGCCATAATAACCATAATAACCATAATAGCTATAGTAATCTGTATGATGATCATAGTAACCATGCTATCAACCAATATAATCATAGTAATCGTCATGATAACCACGACAATCATGACAATCATAATTATAATCATAATTTTCATAGCAACAATCGTAATAGCCGTGATAATCATAGTAATCGTTACACTGACTGTAATAATCATAACATCGTTATAATATACAGAATAATCATGGAAATAACCTAATAATCGTTATTACAGACATAATAATCTTAATAACCATTATAACCAGAATAATCGTAGTAATGATCATAATAATTCTCACAATCATACTAAGAAACATAATAATCATAGTAATCATGACAATAAGCATGATAGACTTCGAAACAACCCTAATAACCATTATAATAGCCATAATAACCATAATAACCATAATAGCTATATTAATCTGACTGATGATCATAATTACCATGCTATCAATAATTATAATCATAGTAATCGTCATAATACCCACAACAAACATAACAATCATAATAATAATGATAATAAACATGACAATAACCATAATAAACGTGGAAACAACCATAATAGCCATTATAATAGCCCTGATAATGATATTCATCATAATAGCTATAGTAATCTGAATGATGATCATGATTACCATGCTATCAACCATTATAATCATAGTAATCATCATAATAACCACAACAATCATAACAATCATAAGAATAATCATAATAATCATAGCAACAGTCAGAATAGCCGTAATAGTCATAGTAATAGCTATACTAACTGTAATAATCATAATATCGTAATAATAAACAGAATAATCATGGAAATAACCTAATACTCGTTATTACAACCATAATAATCTTAATAGCCATTATAACCAGAATAATCGTAACAATGATCATAATAATTCTCACAATCATACTAGGAAACATAATAATCATAATAATCATGATAATAACCATAATAGACTTGGAAACAACCCTAATAACCATTATAATAGCCATAATAGCCATAATAACCATTATAGCTATATTAATCTGACTGATGATCATAACTACCATACTATCAACCATTATAATCATAGTAATCGTCATAATAACCACAACAGTCATAAAAATCATAATAATAATCATAATTACCATAGCAACAATCATAATAGCCGTGATAATCATAGTAATAGTTATACTATCCGTAATAGTCATAACATCGTAATAATAAACAGAATGATCAGGAAAAAAACCTAATAATGGTTATTATAGCCATAATAATCGTAATAGTCGTAATCACCATAAGAATGTAATTGATGATCATAGTATTCGTCATAATCATGCTCAGAAACATAATAATCATAATAATCATGATAATAACCATAATAGACTTGGAAACAGCCACAATAACCATTATAATAGCCATAACAACCGTAATAATCATAATAGTTATAGTAATCTGAATGATGATCATAATAACCATGCTATCAACCATTATAATCATAGTAATCGTCATAATACCCACAACAATCATAACAATCATAGCAACAATCATAATAGCCGTAATAATCATAGTAATCGTTATACTAACTGTAATAATCATAACATCGTTATAATATACAGAATAATCATGGAAATAACCTAATACTCGTTATTACAACCATAATAATCTTAATAGCCATTATAACCAGAATAATCGTAATAATGATTATAATAATCCTCACAATCATACTAAAAAACATCATAATCATAATAATCATGAAAATAACCATAATAGACTTGGAAACAACCCTAATAACCATTATAATAGTCATAATAACCATAATAACCGTAATAGCTATAATAATCTGACTGATGATCATAACTACCATGCTATCAACAACTATAATCAAAGTAATCGTCATAATAACGACAACAAACATAACAATCATAATAATAATAATAATAATAAACATGGCAATAACCATAATAAACTTGGAAACAACCGTAATAACCATTATAATAGCCATGATAACCATATTAATCATAATTGCTATAGTAATCTGAATGATGATCATGATTACCATGCTATCAACCATTATAATCATAGTAATCGTCATAATAACCACAAAAATCTTAACAATCATAATAATAGTCATAATAATCATAGCAAAAACCATAATAGACGTAATTACCATAGTAATAGTTATACTAACTGTAGCAATCATAACATTGCAATAATAAACAGAATAATCATGGAAATAGCCTAATAATCGTTATTATAGCCATAATAATCATAATAGTCGTAATCACCATAAGAATCTCAGTGATGATCATAATAATCCTCACAATCATACTAAGAAACATAATAATCATAATAATCATGATAATAACCATAATAGACTTGGAAACAACCGTAATAACCATTATAACAGCCATAACCACCATAATAATCATAATAGTTATAGTGATCTGAATGATGATCATAATTACCATGCTATCAACAATTAGAATCATAGTAATCGTCATAAACCCCACAACAAACATAACAATCATAATAATAATAATAATAAACATGACAATAACCATAATAAACTTGGAAACAACCATAATAACCATTATAATAGCCATAATAACCATAATAACCATAATAGCTATATTAATCTGACTGATGATCATAACTACCATACTATCAACCATTATAATCATAGTAATCGTCATAATAACAACAACAATCATAAAAATCATAATAATAATCATAATTACCATAGCAACAATCATAATAGCCGTAATAATCGTAGTAATAGTTATACGAACCGTAATAGTCATAACATCGTAATAATAAACAGAATGATCAGGAAAAAAACCTAATAATGGTTATTGTAGCCATAATAATCGTAATAGTCGTAATCACCATAAGAATGTCATTGATGATTATAGTATTCTTCATAATCATGCTCAGAAACATAATAATCATAATAATCATGATAATAACCATAATAGACTTGGAAACAACCCTAATAACAATTATAATAACCATAATAACCATAATAACCATAATAGCTATATTAATCTGACTGATGATCATAATTACCATGCTATCAACAATTATAATCATAGTAATCGTCATAGTACCCACAACAAACATAACAATCATAATAATAGTGATAATAAACATGACAATAACCATAATAAACTTGGAAACAACCATAATAACCATTATAATAGCCATGATAACCGTATTAATCGTAATAGCTATAGTAATCTGAATGATGATCATGATTACCATGCTATCAACCATTATAATCATAGTAACCCTCACAATAACCACAACAATCATAACAATCATAATAATAGTCATAATAATCATAGGAACAATCATAATAGACGTAATAATCATAGTAATAGTTATACTAACTGTAATAATCATAATATAGTAATAATAAACAGAATAATCATGGAAATAACCTAATAATCGTTATTACATCCATAATAATCTTAATAACCTTAATAACCAGAATAATAATAATAATGATCATAATAACCCTCACAATCATGCTAAGGAACTTTATAATCATGATAATCATAATAATAACCATAATAGATTTGGAAACAATTATAATAACCAATATAATAGACATAATAAACATAATAATCATAACAGCTATAGTAACCTGAATTATGATCATAATAACCATGCTATCAACAATTATAATCATAGTAATCGTCATAATAACCACAACAAACATATCAATCATAATAATAATGATAATAAACATGACAATAACCATAATAAACTTGGAAACAACCATAATAACAATTATAATAGCCCTGATAATGATATTCATCATAATAGCTATAGTAATCTGAATGATGATCATGATTACCATGCTATCAACCAATATAATCATAGTAATCGTCATGATAACCACAACAATCATGACAATCATAATTATAATCATAATTATCATAGCAACAATCATAATAGCCGTGATAATCATAGTAATCGTTACACTGACCGTAATAATCATAACATCGTTATAATATACAGAATAATCATGCAAATAACCTAATAATCGTTATTACAGCCATAATAATCTTAATAACCATAATAACCAGAATAATAATAGTAATGATCATAATAACCGTCACAGTAATACTAAGCAACATTATAATCATAATAATCATTATAATAAACATAATAGACTTGGAAACGATCATAATAACCAATATAATAGACATAATAACCATAATAATCTTAATAGCCATAGTAATCGGAATGATGACCATAATAACCATGATATCAACCATTATAATCATAGTAATCGTCATAATACCCACAACAATCATAACAATCATAGCAACAATCATAATAGCCGTAATAATCATAGTAATCGTTATACTATCTGTAATAATCATAACATCGTTATAACATACAGAATAATCACGGAAATAACCTAATACTCGTTATTACAACCATAATAATCTTAATAACCATTATAACCAGAATAATCGTATTAATGATCATAATAATTCTCACAATCATACTAAGAAACATAATAATCATAATAATCATGATAATAACCATAATAGACTTGGAAACAACCCTAATAACCATTATAATAGCCATAATAACCATAATAACCATAATAACTATAGTAATCTGACTGATGATCATAACTACCATGCTATCAACAATTATAATCGTGGTAATCGTCATAATAACCACAACAATCATAACAATCATAATAATAGTCATAGTAATCATAGGAACAATCATAATAGACGTAATAATCATGGTAATGGTTATACTGACTGTAATTATCATAACATCGTAATGATAAACAGAATAATCATGCAAATTGCCTAATAATCGTTATTACAGCCATATAATTCTTAATAACCATAATAAGCAGAATAACCACAATAATGGTCATAATAATCCTCACAATCATACTAAAAAACATCATAATCATAATAATCATGAAAATAACCATAATAGACTTGGAAACAACCCTAATAACCATTATAATAGTCATAATAACCATAATAACCGTAATAGCTATAATAATCTGACTGATGATCATAACTGCCATGCTATCAACAGCTATAATCAAAGTAATCGTCATAATAACGACAACAAACATAACAATCATAATAATAATAATAATAATAAACATGACAATAACCATAATAAACTTGGAAACAACCGTAATAACCATTATAATAGCCATGATAACCATATTAATCATAATAGCTATAGTAATCTGAATGATGATCATGATTACCATGCTATCAACCATTATAATCATAGTAATCGTCATAATAACCACAAAAATCATAACAATCATAATAATAGTCATAATAATCATAGCAAAAACCATAATAGACGTAATTACCATAGTAATAGTTATACTAACTGTAGCAATCATAACATTGTAATAAGAAACAGAATAATCATGGAAATAGCCTAATAATCGTTATTATAGCCATAATAATCATAATAGTCGTAATCACCATAAGAATCTCAGTGATGATCATAATAATCCTCACAATCATACTAAGAAACATAATAATCTTAATAATCATGATAATAACCATAATAGACTTGGAAACAACCCTAATAACCATTATAACAGCCATAATAACCATAATAACCATAATAGCTATAGTAATCTGACTGATGATCATAATTATCGTGCTATCAACCATTATAATCATAGTAATCGTCATAATAACCACAACAAACATATCAATCATAATAATAATGATAATAAACATGACAATAACCATAATAAACTTGGAAACAACCATAATAACAATTATAATAGCCCTGATAATGATATTCATCATAATAGCTATAGTAATCTGAATGATGATCATGATTACCATGCTATCAACCAATATAATCATAGTAATCGTCATGATAACCACAACAATCATGACAATCATAATTATAATAATAATTATCATAGCAACAATCATAATAGCCGTGATAATCATAGTAATCGTTACACTGACCGTAATAATCATAACATCGTTATAATATACAGAATAATCATGCAAATAACCTAATAATCGTTATTACAGCCATAATAATCTTAATAACCATAATAACCAGAATAATAATAGTAATGATCATAATAACCGTCACAGTAATACTAAGCAACATTATAATCATAATAATCATTATAATAAACATAATAGACTTGGAAACGATCATAATAACCAATATAATAGACATAATAACCATAATAATCTTAATAGCCATAGTAATCGGAATGATGACCATAATAACCATGATATCAACCATTATAATCATAGTAATCGTCATAATACCCACAACAATCATAACAATCATAGCAACAATCATAATAGCCGTAATAATCATAGTAATCGTTATACTAACTGTAATAATCATAACATCGTTATGATATACAGAATAATCATGGAAATAACCTAATACTCGTTATTACAACCATAATAATCTTAATAGCCATTATAACCAGAATAATCGTAACAATGATCATAATAATTCTCACAATTATACTAGGAAACATAATAATCATAATAATCATGATAATAACCATAATAGACTTGGAAACAACCCTAATAACCATTATAATAGCCATAATAACCATAATAACCATTATAGCTATAGTAATCTGACTGATGATCAAAATTACCATGCTATCAACAATTATAATCATGGTAATCGTCATAATAACCACAACAATCATAACAATCATAATAATAGTCATAGTAATCATAGGAACAATCATAATAGACGTAATAATCATGGTAATGGTTATACTGACTGTAATTATCATAACATCGTAATGATAAACAGAATAATCATGCAAATAGCCTAATAATCGTTATTACAGCCATATAATTCTTAATAACCATAATAAGCAGAATAACCATAATAATGGTCATAATAATCCTCACAATCATACTAAAAAACATCATAATCATAATAATCATGATAATAACCATAATAGACTTGGAAACAACCCTAATAACGATTATAACAGCCATAATAACCATAATAACCATAATAGCTATAGTAATCTGTATGATGATCATAACTACCATGCTATCAACAACTATAATCAAAGTAATCGTCATAATAACGACAACAAACATAACAATCATAATAATAATAATAATAATAAACATGGCAATAACCATAATAAACTTGGAAACAACCGTAATAACCATTATAATAGCCATGATAACCATATTAATCATAATTGCTATAGTAATCTGAATGATGATCATGATTACCATGCTATCAACCATTATAATCATAGTAATCGTCATAATAACCACAAAAATCTTAACAATCATAATAATAGTCATAATAATCATAGCAAAAACCATAATAGACGTAATTACCATAGTAATAGTTATACTAACTGTAGCAATCATAACATTGCAATAATAAACAGAATAATCATGGAAATAGCCTAATAATCGTTATTATAGCCATAATAATCATAATAGTCGTAATCACCATAAGAATCTCAGTGATGATCATAATAATCCTCACAATCATACTAAGAAACATAATAATCATAATAATCATGATAATAACCATAATAGACTTGGAAACAACCGTAATAACCATTATAACAGCCATAACCACCATAATAATCATAATAGTTATAGTGATCTGAATGATGATCATAATTACCATGCTATCAACAATTAGAATCATAGTAATCGTCATAAACCCCACAACAAACATAACAATCATAATAATAATAATAATAAACATGACAATAACCATAATAAACTTGGAAACAACCATAATAACCATTATAATAGCCATAATAACCATAATAACCATAATAGCTATATTAATCTGACTGATGATCATAACTACCATACTATCAACCATTATAATCATAGTAATCGTCATAATAACAACAACAATCATAAAAATCATAATAATAATCATAATTACCATAGCAACAATCATAATAGCCGTAATAATCGTAGTAATAGTTATACGAACCGTAATAGTCATAACATCGTAATAATAAACAGAATGATCAGGAAAAAAACCTAATAATGGTTATTGTAGCCATAATAATCGTAATAGTCGTAATCACCATAAGAATGTCATTGATGATTATAGTATTCTTCATAATCATGCTCAGAAACATAATAATCATAATAATCATGATAATAACCATAATAGACTTGGAAACAACCCTAATAACAATTATAATAACCATAATAACCATAATAACCATAATAGCTATATTAATCTGACTGATGATCATAATTACCATGCTATCAACAATTATAATCATAGTAATCGTCATAGTACCCACAACAAACATAACAATCATAATAATAGTGATAATAAACATGACAATAACCATAATAAACTTGGAAACAACCATAATAACCATTATAATAGCCATGATAACCGTATTAATCGTAATAGCTATAGTAATCTGAATGATGATCATGATTACCATGCTATCAACCATTATAATCATAGTAATCGTCATAATAACCACAAAAATCATAACAATCATAATAATAGTCATAATAATCATAGCAAAAACCATAATAGACGTAATTACCATAGTAATAGTTATACTAACTGTAGCAATCATAACATTGTAATAAGAAACAGAATAATCATGGAAATAGCCTAATAATCGTTATTATAGCCATAATAATCATAATAGTCGTAATCACCATAAGAATCTCAGTGATGATCATAATAATCCTCACAATCATACTAAGAAACATAATAATCTTAATAATCATGATAATAACCATAATAGACTTGGAAACAACCCTAATAACCATTATAACAGCCATAATAACCATAATAACCATAATAGCTATAGTAATCTGACTGATGATCATAATTATCGTGCTATCAACCATTATAATCATAGTAATCGTCATAATAACCACAACAAACATATCAATCATAATAATAATGATAATAAACATGACAATAACCATAATAAACTTGGAAACAACCATAATAACAATTATAATAGCCCTGATAATGATATTCATCATAATAGCTATAGTAATCTGAATGATGATCATGATTACCATGCTATCAACCAATATAATCATAGTAATCGTCATGATAACCACAACAATCATGACAATCATAATTATAATAATAATTATCATAGCAACAATCATAATAGCCGTGATAATCATAGTAATCGTTACACTGACCGTAATAATCATAACATCGTTATAATATACAGAATAATCATGCAAATAACCTAATAATCGTTATTACAGCCATAATAATCTTAATAACCATAATAACCAGAATAATAATAGTAATGATCATAATAACCGTCACAGTAATACTAAGCAACATTATAATCATAATAATCATTATAATAAACATAATAGACTTGGAAACGATCATAATAACCAATATAATAGACATAATAACCATAATAATCTTAATAGCCATAGTAATCGGAATGATGACCATAATAACCATGATATCAACCATTATAATCATAGTAATCGTCATAATACCCACAACAATCATAACAATCATAGCAACAATCATAATAGCCGTAATAATCATAGTAATCGTTATACTAACTGTAATAATCATAACATCGTTATGATATACAGAATAATCATGGAAATAACCTAATACTCGTTATTACAACCATAATAATCTTAATAGCCATTATAACCAGAATAATCGTAACAATGATCATAATAATTCTCACAATTATACTAGGAAACATAATAATCATAATAATCATGATAATAACCATAATAGACTTGGAAACAACCCTAATAACCATTATAATAGCCATAATAACCATAATAACCATTATAGCTATAGTAATCTGACTGATGATCAAAATTACCATGCTATCAACAATTATAATCATGGTAATCGTCATAATAACCACAACAATCATAACAATCATAATAATAGTCATAGTAATCATAGGAACAATCATAATAGACGTAATAATCATGGTAATGGTTATACTGACTGTAATTATCATAACATCGTAATGATAAACAGAATAATCATGCAAATAGCCTAATAATCGTTATTACAGCCATATAATTCTTAATAACCATAATAAGCAGAATAACCATAATAATGGTCATAATAATCCTCACAATCATACTAAAAAACATCATAATCATAATAATCATGATAATAACCATAATAGACTTGGAAACAACCCTAATAACGATTATAACAGCCATAATAACCATAATAACCATAATAGCTATAGTAATCTGTATGATGATCATAACTACCATGCTATCAACAACTATAATCAAAGTAATCGTCATAATAACGACAACAAACATAACAATCATAATAATAATAATAATAATAAACATGGCAATAACCATAATAAACTTGGAAACAACCGTAATAACCATTATAATAGCCATGATAACCATATTAATCATAATTGCTATAGTAATCTGAATGATGATCATGATTACCATGCTATCAACCATTATAATCATAGTAATCGTCATAATAACCACAAAAATCTTAACAATCATAATAATAGTCATAATAATCATAGCAAAAACCATAATAGACGTAATTACCATAGTAATAGTTATACTAACTGTAGCAATCATAACATTGCAATAATAAACAGAATAATCATGGAAATAGCCTAATAATCGTTATTATAGCCATAATAATCATAATAGTCGTAATCACCATAAGAATCTCAGTGATGATCATAATAATCCTCACAATCATACTAAGAAACATAATAATCATAATAATCATGATAATAACCATAATAGACTTGGAAACAACCGTAATAACCATTATAACAGCCATAACCACCATAATAATCATAATAGTTATAGTGATCTGAATGATGATCATAATTACCATGCTATCAACAATTAGAATCATAGTAATCGTCATAAACCCCACAACAAACATAACAATCATAATAATAATAATAATAAACATGACAATAACCATAATAAACTTGGAAACAACCATAATAACCATTATAATAGCCATAATAACCATAATAACCATAATAGCTATATTAATCTGACTGATGATCATAACTACCATACTATCAACCATTATAATCATAGTAATCGTCATAATAACAACAACAATCATAAAAATCATAATAATAATCATAATTACCATAGCAACAATCATAATAGCCGTAATAATCGTAGTAATAGTTATACGAACCGTAATAGTCATAACATCGTAATAATAAACAGAATGATCAGGAAAAAAACCTAATAATGGTTATTGTAGCCATAATAATCGTAATAGTCGTAATCACCATAAGAATGTCATTGATGATTATAGTATTCTTCATAATCATGCTCAGAAACATAATAATCATAATAATCATGATAATAACCATAATAGACTTGGAAACAACCCTAATAACAATTATAATAACCATAATAACCATAATAACCATAATAGCTATATTAATCTGACTGATGATCATAATTACCATGCTATCAACAATTATAATCATAGTAATCGTCATAGTACCCACAACAAACATAACAATCATAATAATAGTGATAATAAACATGACAATAACCATAATAAACTTGGAAACAACCATAATAACCATTATAATAGCCATGATAACCGTATTAATCGTAATAGCTATAGTAATCTGAATGATGATCATGATTACCATGCTATCAACCATTATAATCATAGTAACCCTCACAATAACCACAACAATCATAACAATCATAATAATAGTCATAATAATCATAGGAACAATCATAATAGACGTAATAATCATAGTAATAGTTATACTAACTGTAATAATCATAATATAGTAATAATAAACAGAATAATCATGGAAATAACCTAATAATCGTTATTACATCCATAATAATCTTAATAACCTTAATAACCAGAATAATAATAATAATGATCATAATAACCCTCACAATCATGCTAAGGAACTTTATAATCATGATAATCATAATAATAACCATAATAGATTTGGAAACAATTATAATAACCAATATAATAGACATAATAAACATAATAATCATAACAGCTATAGTAACCTGAATTATGATCATAATAACCATGCTATCAACAATTATAATCATAGTAATCGTCATAATAACCACAACAAACATATCAATCATAATAATAATGATAATAAACATGACAATAACCATAATAAACTTGGAAACAACCATAATAACAATTATAATAGCCCTGATAATGATATTCATCATAATAGCTATAGTAATCTGAATGATGATCATGATTACCATGCTATCAACCAATATAATCATAGTAATCGTCATGATAACCACAACAATCATGACAATCATAATTATAATCATAATTATCATAGCAACAATCATAATAGCCGTGATAATCATAGTAATCGTTACACTGACCGTAATAATCATAACATCGTTATAATATACAGAATAATCATGCAAATAACCTAATAATCGTTATTACAGCCATAATAATCTTAATAACCATAATAACCAGAATAATAATAGTAATGATCATAATAACCGTCACAGTAATACTAAGCAACATTATAATCATAATAATCATTATAATAAACATAATAGACTTGGAAACGATCATAATAACCAATATAATAGACATAATAACCATAATAATCTTAATAGCCATAGTAATCGGAATGATGACCATAATAACCATGATATCAACCATTATAATCATAGTAATCGTCATAATACCCACAACAATCATAACAATCATAGCAACAATCATAATAGCCGTAATAATCATAGTAATCGTTATACTATCTGTAATAATCATAACATCGTTATAACATACAGAATAATCACGGAAATAACCTAATACTCGTTATTACAACCATAATAATCTTAATAACCATTATAACCAGAATAATCGTATTAATGATCATAATAATTCTCACAATCATACTAAGAAACATAATAATCATAATAATCATGATAATAACCATAATAGACTTGGAAACAACCCTAATAACCATTATAATAGCCATAATAACCATAATAACCATAATAACTATAGTAATCTGACTGATGATCATAACTACCATGCTATCAACAATTATAATCGTGGTAATCGTCATAATAACCACAACAATCATAACAATCATAATAATAGTCATAGTAATCATAGGAACAATCATAATAGACGTAATAATCATGGTAATGGTTATACTGACTGTAATTATCATAACATCGTAATGATAAACAGAATAATCATGCAAATTGCCTAATAATCGTTATTACAGCCATATAATTCTTAATAACCATAATAAGCAGAATAACCACAATAATGGTCATAATAATCCTCACAATCATACTAAAAAACATCATAATCATAATAATCATGAAAATAACCATAATAGACTTGGAAACAACCCTAATAACCATTATAATAGTCATAATAACCATAATAACCGTAATAGCTATAATAATCTGACTGATGATCATAACTGCCATGCTATCAACAGCTATAATCAAAGTAATCGTCATAATAACGACAACAAACATAACAATCATAATAATAATAATAATAATAAACATGACAATAACCATAATAAACTTGGAAACAACCGTAATAACCATTATAATAGCCATGATAACCATATTAATCATAATAGCTATAGTAATCTGAATGATGATCATGATTACCATGCTATCAACCATTATAATCATAGTAATCGTCATAATAACCACAAAAATCATAACAATCATAATAATAGTCATAATAATCATAGCAAAAACCATAATAGACGTAATTACCATAGTAATAGTTATACTAACTGTAGCAATCATAACATTGTAATAAGAAACAGAATAATCATGGAAATAGCCTAATAATCGTTATTATAGCCATAATAATCATAATAGTCGTAATCACCATAAGAATCTCAGTGATGATCATAATAATCCTCACAATCATACTAAGAAACATAATAATCTTAATAATCATGATAATAACCATAATAGACTTGGAAACAACCCTAATAACCATTATAACAGCCATAATAACCATAATAACCATAATAGCTATAGTAATCTGACTGATGATCATAATTATCGTGCTATCAACCATTATAATCATAGTAATCGTCATAATAACCACAACAAACATATCAATCATAATAATAATGATAATAAACATGACAATAACCATAATAAACTTGGAAACAACCATAATAACAATTATAATAGCCCTGATAATGATATTCATCATAATAGCTATAGTAATCTGAATGATGATCATGATTACCATGCTATCAACCAATATAATCATAGTAATCGTCATGATAACCACAACAATCATGACAATCATAATTATAATAATAATTATCATAGCAACAATCATAATAGCCGTGATAATCATAGTAATCGTTACACTGACCGTAATAATCATAACATCGTTATAATATACAGAATAATCATGCAAATAACCTAATAATCGTTATTACAGCCATAATAATCTTAATAACCATAATAACCAGAATAATAATAGTAATGATCATAATAACCGTCACAGTAATACTAAGCAACATTATAATCATAATAATCATTATAATAAACATAATAGACTTGGAAACGATCATAATAACCAATATAATAGACATAATAACCATAATAATCTTAATAGCCATAGTAATCGGAATGATGACCATAATAACCATGATATCAACCATTATAATCATAGTAATCGTCATAATACCCACAACAATCATAACAATCATAGCAACAATCATAATAGCCGTAATAATCATAGTAATCGTTATACTAACTGTAATAATCATAACATCGTTATGATATACAGAATAATCATGGAAATAACCTAATACTCGTTATTACAACCATAATAATCTTAATAGCCATTATAACCAGAATATCGTAACAATGATCATAATAATTCTCACAATTATACTAGGAAACATAATAATCATAATAATCATGATAATAACCATAATAGACTTGGAAACAACCCTAATAACCATTATAATAGCCATAATAACCATAATAACCATTATAGCTATAGTAATCTGACTGATGATCAAAATTACCATGCTATCAACAATTATAATCATGGTAATCGTCATAATAACCACAACAATCATAACAATCATAATAATAGTCATAGTAATCATAGGAACAATCATAATAGACGTAATAATCATGGTAATGGTTATACTGACTGTAATTATCATAACATCGTAATGATAAACAGAATAATCATGCAAATAGCCTAATAATCGTTATTACAGCCATATAATTCTTAATAACCATAATAAGGAGAATAACCACAATAATGGTCATAATAATCCTCACAATCATACTAAAAAACATCACAATCACAATAATCATGAAAATAACCATAATAGACTTGGAAACAACCCTAATAACCATTATAATAGCCATAATAACCATAATAACCGTAATAGCTATAATAATCTGACTGATGATCATAACTACCATGCTATCAACAACTATAATCAAAGTAATCGTCATAATAACGACAACACACATAACAATCATAATAATAATAATAATAATAAACATGGCAATAACCATAATAGACTTGGAAACAACCGTAACAACCATTATAATATCCATGATAATCATATTAATCATAATAGCTATAGTAATCTGAATGATGATCATGATGAATGATGATTACCATGCTATCAACCATTATAATCATAGTAATCGTCATAATAACCACAAAAATCATAACAATCATAATAATAGTCATAATAATCATAGCAAAAACCATAATAGACGTAATTACCATAGTAATAGTTATACTAACTGTAGCAATCATAACATTGTAATAATAAACAGAATAATCATGGAAATTGCCTAATAATCGTTATTATAGCCATAATAATCATAATAGTCGTAATCACCATAAGAATCTCAGTGATGATCATAATAATCCTCACAATCATACTAAGAAACATAATAATCCTAATAATCATGATAATAACCATAATAGACTTGGAAACAACCCTAATAACCATTATAACAGCCATAATAACCATAATAACCATAATAGCTATAGTAATCTGACTGATGATCATAATTATCGTGCTATCAACCATTATAATCATAGTAATCGTCATAATAACCACAACAAACATGTCAATC